>NC_134360.1:8765702-9125702 GCF_048569485.1 Anomaloglossus baeobatrachus | reverse complement strand
CTTCTGCTTGTTACCTGTCCTTAGCAGCGGTTTCCTAGCAGCTATTTTACCATGAAGGCTGCTGCACAAAGTCTCCTCTTAATAGTTGTTCTAGAGATGAGAAGGTGTGTCCAAACTTTTATTTATATATATATATATATATATATATATATATACACATACACATACACACTCACACCGGTATATATAGTGGGAGAAATAAGTATTGGATCCTCTGCTGATTTTGCAGTTTTCACCTACACAGAATGGAGAGGTCTGTAATTTTTACTGTAGGAAACTTCACCTGTGACAGAATAAAAAAATCCAGAAAATCCCATTATATAATTTCTAAATATTTAATTTGCATTTTATTGCATGAAATAAGTATTTTCTCACCGACCAACCAGCAAGAATTCTGCTCTCACAGACCTGTTATTTTTTCTCCTATTCTCTGCTCATTACCAGGATTAATTGCACCTGTCTGAACTCGTTACCTGTATAAAAGACACCTATACACACACTCAATCACACTCCAACCTACCCACCATGGTCAAGACCAAAGACATGTCTAAGGACACCAGGGACAATATTGTAAACCTGCACAAGGCTGAGATGGGCTACAGGACAATAGGCAAGCAGCTTGGTGAGAAAGCCACAACTGTTGGCACAATTATTAGAGAATGAAAGAAAAACAAGATGACTTTTAGGGGTGCTTCACACACAGCGAGCTCGCTGCCGAGATCGCTGCTGAGTCACGCTTTTTGTGACGCAGCAGTGACCTCATTAGCGATCTCGCTGTGTGTGACAATGAGCAGCGATCTGGCCCCTGCTGCGAGATCGCTGCTCGTTACACACAGCCCTGGTTCGTTTTCTTCAAAGGCGCTCTCCCACTGTGACACACAGATCGCTGTGTGTGACAGCGAGAGAGCGACAAATGAAGCGAGCAGGGAGCAGGAGCCGGCGTCTGGCAGCTGAGGTAAGCTTGTAACCAAGATAAACGTCGGGTAACCAAGGTGGTTACCCGATATTTACCTTAGTTACCAGCCTCCGCAGCTCTCACGCTGCCTGTGCTGCCGGCTCCGGCTCTCTGCACATGTAGCTGCTGTACACATCGGGTTAATTAACCTGATGTGTACTGTAGCTAGGAGAGCAAGGAGCCAGCGCTCAGTGTGCGCGGCTCCCTGCTCCCTGCACACACAGCTAAGCGGTGTGCGCTGGTAACTAATGTAAACATCGGGTAACCATACCCGATGTTTACCTTAGTTACCAGTCTCCGCAGCTTCCAGACGGCGGCTCCGTGCAAGCGCAGCGTCGCTTGCACGTCGCTGCTGGCTGGGGGCTGTTCACTGGTCGCTGGTGAGATCTGCCTGTTTGACAGCTCACCAACGACCATGTAGCGATGCAGCAGCGATCCTGACCAGGTCAGATCGCTGGTCGGATCGCTGCTGCATCGCTAAGTGTGAAGGTACCCTTAGTCTTACTCAGTCTGGGGCGCCATGCAAGATCTTACCTCATGAAGTAAGGATGATTCTAAGAAAGGTCAGAAATCAGCTGAGAATTCCATGGGAGGATCTGGTCAGTGACATGAAGAGAGCTGGGACCAAAGTCTCAAAGATTACAATTAGTAAAGCTGGTGTCACACTAAGCGACAGCGACAACGACGTCGCTGTTACGTCACCATTTTCGGTGACGTAACAGCGACCTTGTAAGTCGCTGTTATGATCGCTGCTTAGCTGTCAAACACAGCAGAAGCAGCGATCATAACGTCGCTGTGCTACATGTGCAGAGAGCAGGGAGCCGCGCTTAGCGCTGGCTCCTTACTCTCCTAGGTACAGTACACATCGGGTTAATTAACCCGATGTGTGCTGCAGCTACATGTCACAGTGTAGAGAGCAAGGAGCCGCGCGCACTGCTTAGCGCTGGCTCCTTGCTCTCCTTGCTACAGTATACATCGGGTTAATTACCCGATGCATACTGCAGCCACATGTGCACAGAGCAGGAGCCGGCACTGGCAGCAAGAGCGGAGGCTGGTAACCAGCGTAAACATCGGGTAACCAGGGAAAGGTCTTCCCTTGGTTACCCGATGTTTACGCTGGTTACAGCTTACCGCAGCTGCCAGTGCCAGCTCCTGATCGCTTCATTTCGTCGCTCTCTCGCTGTCACACACAGCGATGTGTGTGTCACAGCGGGAGAGTGACGACCAAAAAATGAAGCTGGACATTCAGCAACAACCGGCAACCTCACAGCAGGGGCCAGGTCGTTGCTGGATGTCACACACAGCGACAGCGACGGGACGTCGCTGCAACGTCACAGAAAATGGTGACGTAGCAGCGACGTCGTTGTCGTCGTCGTTATGTGTGACACCAGCTTTACACACTACACTGATATGGATTAAAATCCTGCAGGGCACGCAAGGTCCCCTGATCACGCCAGAACATGTCCAGGCCTATCTGAAGTTCACTAGTGACCATCTGGATGATCCAGACGAGGCATGGGAGAAGGTCATGTGGTCAAATGAGACCAAAATAGAACGGTTTGATATCAACTCCACTGACCGTGTTTGTAGGAAGAAGGATGAGTACAACCCCAGGAACACCATCCCAACTGTGAAGCATGGGGGTGGAAACATTATACTTTAGGAGTGCATTTTCTTCAAAGGGGACAGGACAACTGCATTGTATTGAAGGGAGGATGGATGGGGTCATGTATCGCAAAATTTTGACCAACAACCTCATTCCCTCAGTAAGAGGATTGAAGATGGGTCGTGGCTAGATCTTACAGCATGACAATGAACTGAAACACACAACCAGGGCAGCTAAGGAGCAGCTCCGTAAGAAGTATTTCAAGGTCCTGGAGTGGCCTAGCCAGTTTCCAGACCTGAACACAACAGAAAATCTATGGAGGAGCTGAAACTCAATGTTGTCCAGTGACAGTCCCGAAACCTGGAAGATCTGGAGAAGATCTGTAAGGAGGAGTGACTTGAAAGATCTGGAGAAGATCTGTGTTGAGGAGTGATCTGAAAGACCTGGAGAAGATCTCTCTGGAGGAGTGATCTGAAAGATCTGAAGATCTGTATGGAGGAGTGATCTGAAAGATCTGGAGAAGATCTATGTGGAGGAGTGACCTGAAGGATCTGGAGAAGATCTGTATGGAGGAGTGATCTGAAATATCTGGAGAAGATCTGTATGGAGGAGTGACCTGAAAGAACTGGAGAATATATCTCTGGAGGAGTGATCTGAAAGATCTGGAGAAGATCTGTATGGAGGAGTGACCTAAAAGATCTGGAGAAGATCTGTATGGAGGAGTGACCTGAAAGATCTGGAGAAGATCTGTATGCAGGAGTGACCTGAAAGATCTGGAGAAGATCTGTATGGAGGAGTGACCTGAAAGATCTGCAGAAGATCTGTGTGAAGGAGTGACCTGAAAGATCTGGAGAAGATCTGTATGGAGGAGTGACCTGAAAGATCTGGAGAAGATCTGTATGGAGGAGTGACCTGAAGGATCTAGAGAAGATCTGTATGGAGGAGTGACCTGAAAGATCTGGAGAAGATCTGTATGGAGGAGTGACCTGAAAGATCTGGAGATCTGTATGGAGGAGTGACCTGAAAGATCTGGAGAAGATCTGTATGGAGGAGTGACCTGAAGGATCTAGAGAAGATCTGTATGGAGGAGTGACCTGAAAGATCTGGAGAAGATCTGTATGGAGGAGTGACCTGAAGGATCTAGAGAAGATCTGTATGGAGGAGTGACCTGAAGGATCTAGAGAAGATCTGTATGGAGGAGTGACCTGAAAGATCTGGAGAAGATCTGTGTGAAGGAGTGACCTGAAAGATCTGGAGAAGATCTGTATGGAGGAGTGACCTGAAAGATCTGGAGAACATCTGTATGGAGGAGTGACCTGAAGGATCTAGAGAAGATCTGTATGGAGGAGTGACCTGAAATATCTGGAGAAGATGTGTATGGAGGAGTGACCTAAAATATCTGGAGAAGATCTGTATGGAGGAGTGACCTGAAGGATCTAGAGAACATCTGTATGGAGGAGTGACCTGGAGGATCTAGAGAACATCTGTATGGAGGAGTGACCTGAAGGATCTAGAGAAGATCTGTATGGAGGAGAAACCTGAAGGATCTAGAGAAGATCTGTATGGAGGAGTGACCTGAAGGATCTAGAGAAGATCTGTATGGAGGAGTCGCCAAAACCCCTGCTGCAGTGTGTGCGAACCTGGGCAAGAACTACCCGAAATATATGACCTCTGTAACTGCAAACAAAGGTTTCTACCAAATATTAAGTTCTATTTTTCTATTGTATCAAATACCTATTTCATGCAACAAAATGCAAATTAATCATTTCTAAATCCTACAATGGGATTTTCTGGACTTTTTATTCTGTCACAGTTGAAGTTTCCTACGATAAAAATTATAGACCTCTCCATTCTACGTATGTAGGTGGAAAACTTGCGAAATTCGCAGAGAATCAAATATTTATTTTCCTCAGTATATATATATATATATATATATATACAGTATATATACACATATATTTATATATATCCCGTACGTATGTGTGACACCTCAAGGTCAGGCACAGGGTACAGTGAAATCCTTGCCCCTGAACACCTTGTCTTGTTCCTTCCCTGCATCCAACTGCCCCAGAGAAAGATGCCATAAATAATTCTGAACAACTTGACAGAAGAGGACGAGTGAAGGACCCGAGTTTTCTTCCTCTTTGGAGGACAGGCTGAACATCCCAAATACTCTGGATCAGCCCCGTTATCCTTATTTTATAGATATTTTAATTACTTTTCACCTGTTCCTGTATAATAGAACTTGTATGTCATCTTATATCACCGCACACATTTTTATCATGATGTGGTTCAGTAGAAGACATCTAGGTAACACGTTTCTGGGTGCTGGAAAAATGGAAACAACCTCTTCTTATGCACCTCCCGGACTGGTGTCGCTGCTCCATACTCAGTACTGTGTCCATCATCGTTCTTCTGCGATTAAAAATACCACGAGACGTCCTCTACAAATATGTGAAGGCTGCAGCCTATCAGTGATTATTGGCTGCAGCAGGCATGTGACACCGTTTGTTTTAAAAAAAAAAACCAGGAACCTATTGCTGAGAGCACAGGAGCCAGTCTGGGAGGTAAGTAGCGATTTTATTAACTGTATATAGCACCCATGGGTCATTAATGAGGGGTGGACAATCCTTGTAGATATTGCGGTCAAAACTACAGAAGAGAAAATTTGCAGGAACCTGGTCCAGCAGACAAGTCAGTAGTCCATGGCTGCCGGACAGGAACTCTGCAAACTACCTCCTGCCGGCATCCATGATGCATCACGCCACCTCGAGGATGAAGTTTTGGGCCTACAAATCAGAAGAGGTGCAAAAGATTCTGGCAAGTAGAAGGCGGTTTGTTGGGCTCCCACCTGACAGCTACGGACATGAAAGCTGGATATGAGTCTTGCGTGTCGATTCCCTCATCTCTAGACATAATCTATAAGTCGGCCCCTCAGCCAACGACCCTGCATTGCATGTAATTAACACCTCACCCCCCAAAATAAAAAATAATAGTACCATAGTGCTCCCCAAATTATAATATTGTGTTCCAGATGGTAATAGTCTTCTCCATGGTAAAAGTACCATCTTTTGTGCCTCCACAAGTTAATAGTCATCTTTTCCATGCCCCTAAAGAGCAAATTGCTCCTCTTCATGCCTAAGAGTAAGTTTTTCCTTGGGCTCTTGCATGTCCCTCTAGATCAGGTGTCTTCACCTGTGGCTCGCGGGCCCCATGTCTCTTGCGGGCCCATGATATGTGGCTTCCAGCTCGGAGCATTAGCACCAGGTCTATCAAAGAGCTGTGAAGAGCAGGTCTACAGATGGTGACTTTTCTAAGTAGCCCCACGTAAAGGAGCAGATCAGAAAGGGGTATGGTAGGAAGGAACCCCTGGATCTTGGTATACTGCCTCAGTGTGATGTCTGTGCAAAATCTTTGTCATTATAAGAGTAATGGGGGCTCTAAGTATTACTACTGTGAGAGGGGTGGGAGCTTGATGTGGCTTGCGATCATCTCTCAGAGCTGAATGTGGCTCTCAAGGTTGCAAAGGTTGGGGTCCACTGCTCTAGACAATCATAATAATGCCCTTATCTCCTATAAATGGTAATAAAGTAGGAGGGGGCGTGGCCAGCAGGCAGCATGAGCGGTCGCATTTGAGAGCAGCTCCGCAGTCCAACGCTGATATATACTATTAATCCTGCCGAAATTGGTGCCTAGATACACCTCCGGATTACCTGTGGTGCGGTGATCATTCTGAGCGGTAATATGAGTAGAGGTCGCAGTGCTGCGGCGGCCGAGAAGCTGAAGAAATTTGCCCGTGACTCCCAGCAAGATGGCGCCGGCAAACAGGCAGAGCGGGAAGCCAGTGAGGCGGAGGAGGAGGAGAACATGGAGGCCGGATCCAAGGAATCGCAGGAGCTGACCTTGCAGCAAGTCACTACGCAATTACTTGCAGCGATCCAGGATTCAAAAGTGTCGCTGACGGGTAAAATCGAGGAGGTTAAGATCGATGTGGGTCTCCTCCGGCTGGATTTGCAAAACCTGAGAGAGCGGGTATAGGAGACGGAGCAGCGGATCTCCACGCTGGAGGACGACGCAAGAGCGACGCCGGGCAGATTATCCTCTTTGGAAAGCGCGGCAAACAACTGGGCGCAGAGGGCTGATGATCTGGAAAATCGCCTGCGTCACAACAATTTAAGAATCCTAGGGATGCCGGAGAGAGCAGAAGGGAGCGACCCATGTAAGTTCATGGAAACATGGCTCTCCGAAACTTTCCCTGATGCGACGCTGTCAGCGGCCTTCGCCATAGAAAGAGCCCACCGGGTGCCGGCTAGACCTCCTCCCCCAGGAGCGCAGCCCAGACCCCTCCTGGCCCGACTGTTGAGCAGCAGGGATAGAGATGCGATCCTTGGTGCGGCGCGACGCAAGTGCCCGATCTTACACAACAACGCTTCCATATTGATCTTCCCTGACTTCTCTGCATCTCTTCAGAAAACGAGGGCATCCTTCATTCAGGTGAAAAAACGCCTTAGAGAACACCAAATTGCTTACTCCATGATCTTCCCAGCCCGTCTCAGAGTGGTTCATCAAGAGCGCTCCCTTTTCTTTACTTCTCCTGCGGAGGCGGATGATTGGATCAACACACTGAAGAGGAAGCGCTGATGCGTTACAGTTATGGGCGATGCCTGGAGGGTCGTTGTTGTGCTGGCGTCGCGGTTTTGATCCACTTATTTCTTCTTCTCTGGAGTGAGGTCGGTAATGCGATTCTAATTCCTGGGACGTCGTGTCTGAAATCGCTGTTGCGATCGCTTTATGATCATCCTATGCAGGTATTCGGCGTCCCTTGTTACTGAAGGCGCGAAATATTTTTGTTTTCTTCTCCTCTTCTGTCATGTGAGTGGAGCGAGGCTCGGGATCGCCGTTGCGTCCGCGCCCTGATCTCCTGGTTCCAGTTCGTTGAGAAGCTGATGAACCTATCAGGATGCGCTGGTGCGCTTGTGGCCCTCCGGAAGCTTGTGAGCTACTGGGTGCGATTATTATTGGCCTTCCATTGAGACGGTTTCCTGGTCGGCCCCCTCGGGTCTGGGTAGCTGGAGGTCACGTCTTTGGATGTGACGTGGCCTGCGATCACTGCGATCATTGCTAAGTCCAGTTTGAGCTCCAGATTACTCGGTCGCAGGTGCGTCGCTAGTGGGACTGGACCGAGGCGAAATCAGGCGGGACTTGGGCCAGACCGCTGTTGCGGCACCAAGAACACTTTCAAGCGAACTCGTGTCATCCTGTATCTTTTGATCCAAAATGGGACTTTATTTTGGGTTCGCAACATTTGGCAACCCACTTAAGTTCATAATGCTGAATTTTGTTTTTAGAGCTGTATTGAGTTTCTAAGGTCACCATGCATCATAATATCTTATAACCTAAGTCTACCTGCAAATATTCCTCTCATTTCCTCCACACTTCCATTTCTTCTCTCCCCCTCCCCCCTTTTTGCTTAATCCCTCATCCCCCCTCATCCCACCCCCCTACCCCCCCTTGCTCCCTTACTCGCCTTCTACTCTTTAAGTCTCCACCTTGCTCCTCTCTCCAGCTTCCCCCTTCACCCTACCTCCCTCCCCCCCAGTTTCCTCCCATTTTTGCCCTCCGCTACCTCTTTTCCTCCTCACATCTCTATATTCTCCCTCCCTCATCCTCTTTCTTCCTCTCTCTTATCTCTTTTCTCCTCTCTCTCTTTCTCTCCTTCCCTTGCCCTCTTTCTTTTTCACATTTTTCCTTCTTCCCCCTTTTTCTCTCCCTTATTTCTATACCCCTCTATTCTTGGTCCTTTTATTTATGCACGATTAAAGGTTATGTTGCAGGGTAATTCAATACGTTGGACTGCAGGAGAAGCTTAAGTCCTTGTTTCGAGGACACCCCCGTACCAAGTACACCATCTAGCCACGTTGGTTCACCCTAGTCGTTGCTAGGAAAAATCTTTCCTGGTCGCACTACTGGACCAGTTCTTATCGGCTGTGTGAGTGCAGCCGATTGTTTGTATTTAAGGGTACGTTCACCCCAGTTCTACTGTAGGTTAAGTTTTTGACATTTTCCATTCAATTTAGCAAGTGGCATCTTTCAATGGCTTTAAGCTTGATGACATGGAATGTCAGGGGACTGGGCACATCCAGGAAAAGGGCGGCAGTATTCGCACATATCAAAAGATCCAAAGCTCAGATTGTATGTTTACAAGAGACCCATTTATTGTTGGAGACCACTAGAGTGCTTCAGAAGCCTTGGGTTCAATGGTCAGCTCATTCTGTTCATTCCTCATATTCTAGGGGAGTATCGGTACTAATTCATAAAGCACTGCGGTGGGACCCGGGTAAGATTATAAAGGATAATGAGGGGAGGTATGTGTTTATCCAGGCTCATATTGATGGGGTAATGATAGTGATCCTAGCCATATACATCCCCCCTGCGATGGGAATCTCGATTCTGTATGAGGCGGCTAAGTTCGCCTCACAATTCCCACAAGCTCTGCATGGGGGACTTTAATTTGATTAATAACCCAGGACTGGATAGATTCAACACCCGACAGGTCCCGATCTCCCCTACGATACAAACTAGACTGAGTGCATTCCTACAGGAGGTGGGATGGTGCGACATGTGGCGGTTTTATAACCCAGTACTGAGAGAATATACATGTTATACTCCCGGGAAAAATTCTTTATCTCGAATTGATTACATCTGTGGAAACGAAAGAGTCTGTGCCCATATACAATCGGTTTGTCACCTGCCCAGATCAGTATCAGATCACTCCCCGGTATTTGTAGGCATTAAATGGGAAGGATGTAAATCTCGTAAAGTGTCACGGAAGATTAACCCTTGGTGGCTTTCACTCTTTGGAACCAATGATAGGATTCCTGATCAACTCAGGGCATACTCTGAGACGAACTCCGTGGACGAGAATCACTTGGCTTATTGGGATGCGCTTAAGGCGTATTTGAGGGGATGCTGTCACTCCTCTATCTCCTATCTCAAGAAACAGGCGGCCGGAGAGGAGGAGGAATTGGCCACTCAAAATAGAGTGCTCGAACATAGATTCACCTCGGACCCTTCTGAGGAAAACAGATCTCAATGGCTACAGGCTGGGAGGAAATATCTTTTGTACTTGCAAGATAAGGCTAAGAGACATGTCTTCTTCACGAACCAGAGATATTTTGAGCAAGGGAACCAATCTAGTAGTTTACTAGCGTTCTTGGTGCACCAATCCAATAGTTCACCTGCGGTCCTTAAGATTAGAGACCCTAGCGGCGAATCAGTCACTTCCATCAATGGTATTCTGGAGGTGTTCTTGGACTTCTATAGGAACCTATATGAATCCAGGCTGACCGTGTCAAGGGAGAAGATCGCTGATTATTTACGAGATTGACTTTGGCCCAGAGATCGGCCTTGGATGAGCCCATTAGTATGGAGGAGATGGTGGAAGCGATGGGAGCCCTCAATAGGGGTAGGGCGTCTGGGCCAGACGGACTCCCGATTGAAATATTTGACAAATAACAGGGGGAGCTGGCTCCAGCCCTCCTGGAGACGGTTGAGGCTTTGTTCCGCAGGGGACGGTTGCCTGACTCTTTCTATGAGGCAACCATCGTTCTACTATTGAAACCAGATAAGGACCCATTGGATTGTGGCTCGTACAGACCGATCTCTTTGTTGAACTCTGATTATAAAATTCTTACCAAAATACTAGCAACTAGACTCAACAAAGTGATCTCCTCCATAATACATAAGGATCAGTCTGGATTCATTCCGGGTAGGAGTACCTCGGATAACCTGAGGAGGGCGCAGGTGGTCTTACAGATGGGCACCAAGTTAGAGGAGGATTGGGCTCTGGTCTCACTGGATGCGGCCAAGGCCTTTGACTCTATAGAATGGCCATACCTGCTGGAGGTGCTGTGGGCATTTGGTTTCGGCAACGAATTCATTAGATGGATTGAGATTATATATAAAGCTCCATCTGCTAACATTCAGGTGGGTGGCGGGGTGTCGGAAACTTTTCCTTTGGGGAGGGGAACCAGACAGGGATGTCCCCTATCCCCTCTCCTGTTCGCCCTTGCCATGGAACCGTTGGCGGTGCGCATTCGGGCGGACCCAATTTACCGGGGAGTGAAGCACCGTAAGGGAGATGAACGCTTGTCTCTGTATGCAGACGACTTGCTATTGTTTGCATCTGATCCGGATTCCTCCATTCCTAGAGCCGTGGAACTAATTGACCGATTCGGGGAGTTCTCGGGTCTGTCAATAAACTGGTCAAAGTCGTACCTCCTCTTTCTGTCTCGGGACAGAGAGGAAATGGCGAACACCCACATATGTAGGGTTCCAGTAGTGGATCATTTTAAATACCTTGGGATTATACTAGCAGGAAGCCCTTCGGAGATGATAGCAAGAAATATTGCCCCCCTATTATCACACCTCGGGGAGAAATTTAATAGATGGAGCCAACTCCCGCTCTCAGTGGCGGGAAGGATTAACCTCCTTAAAATGATAGTGCAACCAAAGTGTCTCTATATTACCCAGCATGTATTTGTACAGATTCCCCGCTCTTTCTTTCGGTCCCTGGAATCCTTAATGATCACCTTTGTCTGGGGCACATCCAGATCGAAGGTCCAATTGGCCAAATTACAGAGACCCAAAGACATGGGGGGTATGGCCCTTCCTGATCTTTATATATACTACCTGGCCGGACAATTGAAATATCTGGGTCAATGGACACTTCCTGGGGTAAGGGGTTCTCCGGAGGGACTCTTGGCAGAGTTCACATGTGTGGATCTCCTATGGCCACTATTGACAGATCACAAAAAAGCCCCTGAGGGTCGTGTCCTCCCGATACACAAACTAGGGGCCAGGATCTGGAAAGAGGCTAAAGCCATATTCGGATTTCATGATATACCAACTGAGACCCCCTTATGGGATAACCTGGACCTTCCACACTTTTGTGGGTTGCCGGGGTTTGGTGAATGGAGGAATCGCGGAATAGTCTCCCTGGGATCACTTGTCCGGGATGGTGAACTCCGCCCCTTTGCACAACTGCGTACGGAATTCGATCTGCCGGAATCTCATGGGTTTCAGTATCTTCAGTTCAGGCACGCCTTTCGGGCTCAGTTCTCTGGTCGTGGGGTTAGATTCTCTTCCTTTCCAGTCATTGGAATTATTAGATCGCAGGGCCCTGGCGGTCTTATTTCCAAACTATACTCCTCACTTATTTGGGCCAAAGCCATGAACAGTCCTCTTTCTGTCCGGGAGAGGTGGAGTGCCAGGATCCCTGAAATTGATGATGTAGTGTGGGACGACATTGTCGAATCCCACACGTTGGTTTCTCCCACAATTAATAATAGACTGATTCAGTTATATATAATACACCAGAGTTATATCACTCCCCAGAGACTGAAAAAGATGAAAAAGACGAATAATTTGGTGGGGGTGGGTTGTCCGAGATGCGGGAGAGACGGTACTGATTTCTGGCACATGATATGGGATTGCCGGGTCATTCTCTCCTATTGGAGTGAGGTTGTAACGACTCTTTCCACCATACTTCAAAAAGCGGTTGCTATGTGCCCAATCCTGTGTCTATTTGGGGTGGTAGATGTACACTCCTGGTCCCAAGATGAGAATCTATTAATAAAAAAGGTCCTGTTTTTGGCCCGGAAGGGCATTATACTAAATTGGATGAGCACTCATCCCCCAACTAGAGCCTCTTGGATTGCATTGGTAAATGCTATAATTCCGTTAGAACAATTTGTATATAAGACGAGAGGTTCTTTACATAAATTTGACAAAATATGGGGTAGATGGTTGGGATCGCCCTTGACCGGAGGATCACCCGATTCCCTGACTGATAACCTACATGCATTATTATCGCAGTAATAATCGAAAATGCTCCAGTGAGGGGAAAGGAGAAACATGTGATCCATGAAACTCCGTATCAGTGATATGACGAGGCCCCTGAAACCTGGGTTGCACATTCCTTGTTAACATGGGCTTTTTGCCCCAGGACGGATATGACTCGCGAGCTGACACCTTTGAAATGTTTACTGTACTAAGGCCATGCTAAAAGTAATAGACGTTGACTTGATTGTTGTTGCTTTATTACTCTGACTATTAACCAATTTACATGTATTTTTACTGTACAAATTGCTGATTTATCCTTTACTGTAATGATTTACTTAACCTTCAATAAAACGAGTTTAAAAAAAAAATGGTAATAAAGTAATAATACCCAATGAGTTCTCCCTTAAAATGTAATAATACCACCGGAGCCTCCAACACACAATGCAAATTGCCACCTTGTCCTCCAGAGTAAAAAAAACATCATATCCCCATTAAACCCCGATTCTCCAGCAAAGTTTCCAACCATCAAGGATTTTCTAACTACTGCTCAGTGATCGAGCTCATCCTGAAAATGAGAGCCATCCATGACTGCTGCATCCAAGTGTATTAGAACGTCCATATCTCTGTGCTAAAAATATTTCTGGACGCCTGTTTATTGGGAATATTGTGTGAAAAATACTGTTCCAACTCTCGAAATATCTTATATCTTCTCATCTTTGTAGTAGAACATGAAATGGATCGGCCAATAATTCAATGTGTACGATGCAGGATGAGCACTGGGGGAACAAGATTTAGGCATGTTGGATTTCCATATGCCCTGTACTTAGGTGCTGAAAAAGCTGCCCGGTGGTGGCTGCCCTGGGTGCCACATAGTGATTCCTCACCACCTCTCCAAACTGGAGAAAGGCTTCCTTTCCATCATGCACTGCAATGCTATCAGCTGATTACAGAGGGATACTTGAAAAAATAGGAGAAAAGTAGAGCAAAACAGGTTGTGGTGTGCGTTATTGGGTCCTTTCTTTTCTAAATATGCCCTAAACCAAATTAGATTAACACTGTTGATATAAAAAGAGATCGCCAATTAGTAGGCTTTGGTGTAAAGCCAAAAAAATCTGTAAATTACTGCAGATTTTCGTCAAAAGTCCTGCACCAAAAAATTGCAGAAATTTCACAGAGCCTGGACGATACTCAGTGGAAAAATATAGAAAATATAATTGCCACTTTGGTGACATTAAAATATTTATCTATAAGGTCCAGAGATGATCAAAAAGATTTGCAGGATCCTGGTGCATCGGCTAAGCCGGCAAGACTCCAAAAACATTCTACTGTACCTGCCAAAATCCCGACTCCTCTTCTGATCAGTAGACTCAGCGCTGAGATAACAAATCAAGAGCGAAGCTTGGTGGCCACAGATTACCAACAAGACTGCGGGACCATATTATCATATGAAGTAAGGACTTAGGAAAACAAATTTGCCAAAAACAGACCGAATGACAAAAAAACTTCTGACTTCTACACAAAAGTAAATTTACCAATTTTCCACTGCACGGCGTGACCTTTTTGCTTTCTTAAGTTAATGGGATTTTTTTTCCTCCTTACAAAATCACATTTTCTTGGAGCTCGGATTAAGTGTGAATTAATTCCCTTTCTAACAAGGCGAAAACTGTTCTAAGGTCAGTAGAGGTAATTGCTCGAAAGAAAACCTAACTTCGCAGGAGGAAACATACCGGCAAGGAACTTGCCCAAACCAAGACAAAACACATAGTACTGGACCGGCTGTCGCTCCCTGTGGATTTACAGCTCTGTGCCGTAGATTGACACTTTATAAAAAGAGTGAAAAGTTTGCTCATTACTGTATAATTCACAGGTTTTTATAACTAAAGTTCTGGTTTGGAGCAACTTCAAGTCTTAAATTCGGGAACTGTATTCTTAACAATTATCTAATCCAATATTAAATCATTATTATATTTTAATACTGAACCGAGTCTAAAAAAATAAATCAAATTTGCAAATATTGTTTTCAAAATCTTACCACTTTGTGCCGACAGCTCCTCATCACATCCGATTCTCCATGATAACAGACAACAAACCCAGTTTTTACTAATCCACTAAATATACACAAAACGTTTGAGATATTTGGCTTTCGGGTGAAATTTATGTAAAAAGTTCACGCTACAGTGATAATTTATCATAATAGTAGGACATTTAAGTAAAAGCGTGCAATGGTGATTTCCTCATCTCAAACAAGTTATTGACACATAAGCCAACAACAATGTCAGTATCTCAATAATTTGTTATGTGGCTGTCACTCTGTACAAAGGCTAGCAAGACGCAGTACAGTGTAATCCCCACTAGGTGGCAGCAGAGTAGTGAAGGAGAGACAAAGAAACACTGTAATGGAAAGCAAGCTGAAGTACAGCAGAGTAACTTCAGCAATATTAACAGGCGAATCACCAGGGGGCAATAGAGTAGTCAAACAGTCAGGGTCTAGCCAGGAGAGTCACTGCAAAGGGAGGATCAACATCAAAGTCAGAAAACAGAACTGAGTCGGAAGCCGGGAGATCAGGTATGCAGAGGGAAACACAAACAACAGACAGGAGAGGAAAGTCAGGGACCAGAACAGGCAGACGAACAGGGGAGGGTAAAAGTCAGGACACAGTAGCAGGGAGGCAGGACAGATCGGGAACACTCACCAGAGCCAGTATACACACTGCAAGGCAGAAATATCACTGGCACTGAGCCATAGGTAGATAGGCAATATATAGCGTCCTGGGATCCAGAGGAGGCAGGGGAAGTTAACCCCTGACATACTCAGGCCAGAGCTGGGTGTAACCACAGCAGGGAAAAGCCAGCCTGGATCATGACAGTGGCCTTGAGAATCAGTTACAGCTGACGACGCCTCCTGCTGGTCACCAGTGAAGGTACTGTCTGCGGAGGCCGGTGTCCCACTGTTCTTGGAGAGCGGCCCTCAGGTCTTTGAGGCACGGCGGCTCAGCTGATCCCAGAGGTTGTCAAAGATTCAGCACTTTTCATAGTCTCGGATATATAACGGATTTCATAAAGTTGGCACTTTTTTTACACAAGGTTTTTTGAGTTCTAAAACTTTTTCTCTTTCGAATGTTAAAGAAATTGTCCAACTTTGGGAACAATTTTTTTTCTAAAGAAGCAGTCATCAAAATTTGTATATGTAGAGGATGGAGCAGCTGGGCCAGGAATAGAAGAGGGGAATGATCTATGCAGGGAAATGAGACTTCCTGTTTGTATATAGAGCAGGGAAAAGAGACTTCCTGTTTCTAAATTGAGCAGAGAAAAAAAGAAGAATTTACTGGGTAGAAAGGCAGAATGAGCAGTTGTAAGTACACAGTGCTACATAGTATGATAATAGCAAAATATTAAGAAGATATAAACTTAGATGGGAGCGCTGCTTTAATTTTAAGAGCATGTCATTGGGGCTAAATGTCATTTTTGTAACTGGGATTTATTTATTAAAACAAAAGAGTTGCCATCTATAGCCTCTGTGCTGCACTGTCTAATCCTGCAAGCAGAATGAGTTAACTTAGAATCCATCAGTCAGCGCTCTGCCACAGTCAGGAAACTTTGTAGCTCTTTTAACTGTCTTTTTCCAAACTTCCCTCAGCTAATTTATCATCACAGTCCACATCAAAATTGTATATACAGGAAAACAGTCTGTGCAAAACCTTTAAACCAATCTGAAAAAATTACTTTCAGGCCCAAATACAAGGGCAGACATTTCATTGGTGCAACCTATGGTCCGAAGGGGCCACTTCCCACTGGCCTCTTTTCTCTTGGAATACATGGGGCCTGACATTTATGTAATTCTTATGCTGTTGGTTGAAAATCGACAAAAATAAACAGAAATATGAGTCTCTTTTCCCTTTTATACATTTTAAATGCTGTTCTCTGTTCCATAACAATTAGTTTTATTAATTAGACACTTTATTTTTTTTTGTCAGAGTAGTTAGAAGGGAAAGTCTCATATCTTCATTATTTATATACTGGATAACCTTGGATCAGCACTTTTTCTTTTTTTTAACTTTGTGTCCTTTTCAGTTAAACTATTAGATTATATTGTTTTGTGCTTAATTAATAAATTATTAACTTAAAAAAAGACTGTTTGCAGCGTTATGTACTTTATGTTACCCGAGGGTGAGATTAAGTGTGAAGTCACTTTTATGTGAATTTTTTACAAAGTTGCACAGAACTAAAGCACTGTACCTACTGCAATATAAAAGCCATGTCCGTACCGTGTAGAAATGCCAGGTCCTCCAAAATCAGAGAGGGACTTTGTAGTTGATCTTTGTTCTAGTTCTCAGATGATGGAACCAAATAAGAAAGTTCTCTCTATTTACTCTGAATGTCTATTATTACTATATGTGACATTATTGTTTTCATAAATCACATGATAATGAGATGACTCTGCAGACCTTGTCCCATTCTACACAGCAAAGATAAAAAAGTGAGCTGAAGCTATCATATAATGTCAGGTTTTGGAGTAAGAACCTGGTACCAGATAATTGTAAATGTGTCAAAAATACAAAGGATGATATGGGCTAAAGGTTTGGCACAATTTGCAAGATCTTGGCATGTATGCATAGAAATGGAGGCTGATTCTAGACATACAGTGCTATACTGGCGCTATCAGGCTGATTCTATACATACAGTGCTATACTGGCGCTATCAGGCTGAGTCTATACATACAGTGCTATACTGGCACTATCAGGCTGATTCTATACATACAGTGCTATACTGGCACTATCAGGCTGATTCCATATATACAGTGCTATACTGGCACTATCAGGCTGACTCTATACATACAGTGCTATACTGGCACTATCAGGCTGATTCTATACATACAGTGCTATACTGGCACTATCAGGCTGATTCTATACATACAGTGCTATACTGGCACTATCAGGCTGATTCTATACATACAGTGCTATACTCGCACTATCAGGCTGAGTCTATACATACAGTGCTATACTGGCACTATCAGGCTGAGTCTATACATACAGTGCTATACTGGCACTATCAGGCTGATTCTATACATACAGTGCTATACTGGCACTATCAGGCTGAGTCTATACATACAGTGCTATACTGGCACTATCAGGCTGATTCTATACATACAGTGCTATACTGGCACTATCAGGCTGAGTCTATACATACAGTGCTATACTGGCGCTATCAGGCTGATTCTATACATACAGTGCTATACTGGCGCTATCAGGCTGAGTCTATACATACAGTGCTATACTGGCACTATCAGGCTGATTCTATACATACAGTGCTATACTGGCACTATCAGGCTGATTCCATATATACAGTGCTATACTGGCACTATCAGGCTGACTCTATACATACAGTGCTATACTGGCACTATCAGGCTGATTCTATACATACAGTGCTATACTGGCACTATCAGGCTGATTCTATACATACAGTGCTATACTGGCACTATCAGGCTGATTCTATACATACAGTGCTATACTCGCACTATCAGGCTGAGTCTATACATACAGTGCTATACTGGCACTATCAGGCTGAGTCTATACATACAGTGCTATACTGGCACTATCAGGCTGATTCTATACATACAGTGCTATACTGGCACTATCAGGCTGAGTCTATACATACAGTGCTATACTGGCACTATCAGGCTGAATCTATACATACAGTGCTATACTGGCACTTTCAGGCTGATTCTATACATACAGTGCTATACTGGCACTATCAGGCTGATTCCATACATACCTTTAGTTTTCAGCTCGGATGTTTAGGTTTTGAAACACAAGCAAGTAAAGTTTGTAAAATGAGCAGCTTTTTGATTGACAGCAGCTACCGATCAGCTGATAGCTGGGGTGGGTAGTCATAGTGATTCCCGCCCCCTGGCTGTTGTCCTTCCATTATTTATGCTAATTCTATTATAATCATTTTACTAAGTGACTAGAAGGACCTGTGCTGATGTCATACACATGTGACCAGAAGGGGCAGGGCCTCAGCCAAATTAGCTGATACCAGGAAGCAACATTATTTTTTTGTTAGCCGAGGCCCCAACCCTTCTGGTCACATGGGTATGACATCAGCACAGGTTCTTTTAGTCACTTAGTAAAACGCTTCTATAATAAAATTAGCATAAATAACAGGGAAGGACAGGCAGGGGGGCGGGAATAACTATGAATACCCCCCCAGCTATCAGCTCATCGGCAGCTGCTGTCAATCAAAAAGCATCTAATTTTACAAACTTTACTTGCTTGTGTTTGAAAACCTATACATCCTAGCTGACAACTAATGGTGTGTATAGAATCAGCCTGATAGTGCCAGTATAGCACTTTAGGTTACATAGGAAATTCATGATGATTGGTGCGCTTTAAAGGGGTTGTCCACTACTTGGAAAGTCCCTTCTCAGTCCGCATGTTCGCTCCCATAAAAATAAAATAGCCTATACTCCTCTATAATGCCGCTGCGATCTCAGCGATGTTAGAACTCACATTCCCAGGGCTCTTTTAAAGTTATAACATGTGAGCTGCGCACAATCATCGCCGGCTTCTCTCTCGCCGTCTACGGACATATAAGTAATCAAGAGGACATGAGAAGCAGCGCTAAGCGGCTGTCAATTACGTAATCATATAAAGGCAGGGAGAGAGAAGCCGGCAGTGATTGGGTGCGGGGCTCGCATGTCATAACGTCACACAGGGCCCAGGACCGCGAGTTCTAACATCGCTGGAACCAGAAGTGAGTTTAGGCTTTTTTATTTTTATGCGGGCGAATATGGGGAATGAGAAGGGAGTCGCCAAGTAGTGGACAACCCCTTTAAATTGTTGCCAGTTAGCCACATATCTGCATATTCACCTGCTTCTTTCAGAGACTACGACCCAGATTCATATTTTGCATTTTCAGAAGTCTCCTTTTTTTTAGCCAGTTATACTCGTTTTTTTGTGCCAAATTCTTCATAAATTTTGCATAAAGTCAAAAATTGTCTTTAACATTTTTTTTTGGAGGGGGGGGCTGTTTAGCACATAAAGTTAAATATTTTGCAAAATCACACAAAACGTGCAGTAAAATACAAGGCATGAGTACAATCCCTCAAGGGGGGACTGGAGGACACTTGATGAATTGGGGGAAACATCTGGAGACCCAAAAACAAAAAAAGCCGGTGAACAAATTGAAATACACTTAAAAAATCCTGCAAATGGAAAGATGAATATAGTAAAAATAAAGAAATAAAAAGAGATAAGAATAAAGAAAAAAAAATGCACAAAAACCTGGTGCAAATGTAGGAAGAGATCAGCCCTATCCTTCTATTTTAATGGCACAAATTTATGGGGTAATTGTAACAAAATATATATTGGTTGGTTCTTTATATTGTATCTTCCCCGGGAGAGCGCTCAGTGGTAACTCACACAGATAACATTATGGGATCCTCCAGGTTGTCACAGGACATCTGCTTTATGTTACTGCTGGACGGGATCCAGAGCAGGTTTTTCAATGACCTGATTAATGTTCTTGATCTGAAACATTAATTACCAAATTTAGAAGAAGTTATGGTGCTCTGGTCCTCGCTCCGGCGTCATTAAGTAAAGATTGAGCAGCAATTAGGAAACTCCCTGTTACTTTAATGTGGTTAAGTAGCTAATTGTTTTGGCATTTAAACAGTGTTCACTGCTGGAGGCTTCTGTGCTGTATTGATCCTTATGTCAAGGGTTAATAAGAGACACTCGATATTTTCTAATTATGGGATAAAAGGGGCAGTCAATGCCTACGAGGCCTGAATCCAGACCTGGGATGAGTGCGCTTTGTAGGCTGTGTTCACATAATACAGCATGCAACATCTATAGGATGCCATATACACGTATAGACACAGATACCAAATCATGGGCAAAAAGAAGTTTATTAGGGACCTGTTGTGAATCCATAGAACTGATACTTGCACATGACCTCTTAAAGGGGTTGTCCTCACATCACAGGCACTGATTATCCAGGGCTGGATGTGGACATCATGTGACCACAGCCACCCCAGAAAATGGCGCTTTCATAGAAGTGCCATCTTCTGGCGCTGTATCCAACTCTTCCAGCTGCCCTGATGCCGGGTGGCTTGCTGGGTAATAATGGGGTTAGGGCTAGCTGTGTATTATCAGCTGGCCCTAAGCCCGAAATTCATGTTGTCACGCCAATATTAGACATGGCCACCATGAATTTCTAGTAAAGATAAAAAAAACCCACAACACACAGAAAAATATTTTTATTAGAAATAAAACACAACACAATTAGTGACTCCATCTTTATTGAAATAAAGGAACCCCTCTCCACAGTAATCCTGGGTCAAGGGTCCCGCGCCGTCCAATCCGGATCCAATATCATCTGATCGGTTTGCTGGAAGGCGATCAGATGATGTGTCAGGTTCCAGGATGTGAATCACATGACACAGCAGCTGATTGTATAAAAGCCGATTATACAATCAGCTGATGCATCAGTGCAAAAAAAAAAATACACACGTCCGTGCTGACTCTCGTCCGATTGCTGCAGGAGCTGCCGATAATCAGCTGATGAAGTCTCCTAATGGCATCAGCTGATAGTTTAAGCCGGCCGGGCGGTAAAAAGCCGGCGTCACCGCGAGACTTACGATCAGATGATGCATCAGGTGCCGCATCAGGTGACCGCATCAGGTGATCACCGCCAGATCCTGCAGCCATTGGACGTGCCCGGGGAGACTGCACACAGCCGGAGCGGCGGTACCGGGAGAGGATCTGGGAGCGGACATGTCGGGAATCTGCAGACAGGTGAGTATGACTTTTTTTTCTACTGTTCACTTTTGATTTCGCAGCTGCTTCCACCTCCCGCCCGGACATGGCGCCGCACGGGAGCTGACATGGCGCCGGATGGGAGGTGGAAGCAGCGGTGGCGGTATCGGGAGGATTCATGCTTCTGTGTTTACTGACAGAAGGAATCCTCTTCCTGTACATGTCACTTTACTACCCATCCCCTTCGTTTATAGCTGCGTTTTTAGTCATAGAAACGCACTAAAACGCAGCTATATTTGCAATTTGCAGTTTTGATTGCGTTTTTGAAAATCTCATTGAATTCAATGGGTGGAAAACGCAAAAATAATTGACATGCTGCGTTTTTGTGGGCACCACAAAAACGCAGCTAAAAAAACTGCTGTGTGCGGACAGCAAAAATGAAAACTCATAGACTTTGCTGGGGAAGCAAAGTCATGCAGTTTCTGAGCAAAAACGCACCCGAAAAAAGCACTGTGTGAACTTAGCGTTAGAGCAGCCAAGTGACCACAAACATTGCTCCTGTCACATGACTGATCTTGTACACATGTATCAATTTATACCTATTCAGACGATGTGCTACATGACTGTTACAATTTAAAACTTCTCGGAGGTTTGAGCTTATGAGGAAGATTTGGAGAGTGACTGTTCAAGTGTGTATCGTGTGCTCACAATCAGTTTTTCTTTTTTAAACTACCCATCGTTTGGCATTAATAACATGTAACGCTTCTTATTAACCCTTTTCTTTTGTATACATCTCATTGGCTAGGAGACTGCCCACCGATGCAGTGTCCCTAGTGGGCACACACCGCTGGAGCTGGTTGGATTGGAAGAAAACACTGCGGTTCTGGATCACTTCAAAACTGCGATTACAGGCTCAATTGTCAGCAATCAAGAACATGTAAGGGGTTAACAGTGCTTAATGGGGATGATTCCTGAACCCGCTTCATAACCTGCACCAACATGTAACGTACATGAATTACAGATTGTCTAGGACTTAATTTTTTTTTAAAGTGTCAGAAAGGCAGAACTCATCCCCAAATCCTTCAACAAAAAACTGACTGATTTTCACCTCCCCTGGTCACTGTTTTAGTTTCCACTGGTTTCTATCTGCACAGAAAATGACACCTCACTGGCTGAGAAAGGTCACTGCAGAGAGGGACGAGAACAGATAGGACCCAAAATCAGCGGGATTGGTAAAATGGGCATTTTATACTGTAAAAAATATATAGAATATCAGCTGACCCCCCCCCCCCCCCTCTGAGCAATGGTCCATTTACTACAATTACAGTTTTGTAACATTTGGAATCCTAGTTTCAATTTGTAGCAATTCTGCAATACTGAACACTGACACTGCAACACCAATGTCAGCGGTAAAGTCGTGCGAGTGCGGAAATTTCTGCAAGTGGCGCTCATGCTCCATGCTGAATAATTTCAGGAGTTTTGATAATTTATTTTGCATTTTTTCATCATTTGCACATCATTTCCAGATCTATCCATCCTGTGATTTCCGTCCTTCCATGCCTTGTCCTTCATTCTAGGTGTTGCAATTTGAATGTTGGGGAGTGTGTATATTATTATACATATAGCGTATATATTCCGTACTATATAATAGCTGCCTTCTCCCTCCCTGAGGAAGCCGAACTTGGGCTTTTGCCCTAAGCAGGCGAAACGTACGTTGGTGGGGTATGGGGAAGCTCCTCTTTAACATTCTCAGGACTATGCACTGGCCACTTTAAATGCACTGGCCACTTTATCTTGAATTAGCAAACTGCTTGATTCATTAATTTGACCTGGTATTTTTTACTTATTGGAGATGCCTGGATTGGCTTATGCAGATAATATTTACTGCTTATGCACTTGCACTTTATAATGCATTTATTGCCTGTATTATCCTTGTTATCCACCATTGTCATGTTACTGTGACCGGTCATTTCTCTGTATTACCTGCTTTGGCTGTCCTGTTTATGTGACTCACACTCTCTTGTGTTTTTATCTTCCTGTTTTGTTGTTTGCACTTATATATAGAAAATTATATCAAATAAAATTATACTCTTTTTCTGCACTTTTTTGACTCTTGTTCTCTTGCCTAAAAAAATATATAATATACTGTGCTCAGATAATAGCAGCATACAGAGCAGTGACCAGAAATAGCTCCACATATACAGTGTAATAATAGCAGCGCTGCACCACGCCTGTATACACTGCTATGCCAGGAATGGTAGGAGGATGGTGATTGAGGAGGGCACAAACCGGGGACAGCGGAGGAGCCTTGTGATCGTCACATACACTGTAAATACTGATCATTTATCCGCAGCTTTTCTTTCTGATTTACCTTTCAGCATTGACGGCAATTTACACAATCACAAACAATGACTTTGTAGCAATAAAGTATTCAATATGCTAATAACGTGGCCTCCAGCGTCTTTTGAACAAGAGCAGCACATGACCTACTTCGCGCGCCCGTCTCCCTCGCCAGCTGTTAATTTCCATCTAATATTTTCCTATTTACATTCAGCAGATATTACACCGTCTGCAACTGGGGCATCGTACAACGCGCCGCAGCATCGCAGAGGCCCCAGTAACTGCGAGAAACCGGCTCCTGGCCACAAAATTCTAAAAAGTGAAAAAATCAATTATCTTTCCACTGAAGGGTGTGTAATCAAAAAGAAAAACATTTTCAGTTCAGGCAGGTTTTTGCTAAGGAATCAGCATGATGTAGGGGCAAAGAGACTGATTCCAGCGATGTGTCACATACTGAGCTGCTTGCTGCAGTTTTAATAAAAATCACTATTTTCTCTGCTGCAGATGTATCAGTTCTCAGAATGCTGATCCCTCTGTAACCCCGCCCATATCACTGATTAACAGCTTCCAGTGTATAACACCGCACACACCACTGATTGGTAGCTTTCTGTATATAACTCTGCCCACACCACTGATTGTCAGCTTTCTGTGTATAACTATGCCTCAACTACTCATTGGCAGCTTTCTGTGTATAACACCAACCACACCACTGATTGTCAGCTTTCTGTGTATAACCCTGCCTCAACCACTCATTGGCAGCTTTCTGTGTATAACACCAACCACACCACTGATTGGCAGCTTTCTGTGTATGACCCTGCCCACACCTTTGATTGGTAGTTTCCTGTGTATAACACCACCCACAGCACTGATTGGCAGCTTTCTGTGTATAACCCTGCCCACACCACTGATTGGCAGCTTTCTGTGTATAACCCTGCCCACACCACTGATTGGCAGCTTTCTGTGTATGACCCTGCCCACACTTTTGATTTGCTGCTTTCTGTGTATAACCCTGCCCACACCACTGATTGGAAGCTTTCTGTGTATAACCCTGCCCACACCTTTGATTGGCAGTTTCCTGTGTATAATACCAGCCATACCACTGATTGGACGCTTTCTGTGTATAACACCAACCACACCACTGATTGGCAGTTGTGTATGATCCTGCCCACACCTTTGAAAGGCAGCTTTCTGTGTATAATCACACCCATACCACTGATTAGAAGCTTTCTGTGTATAACCCCACCCACAGCACTAATTAGCAGCTTTCTATGTATAACCCCGACCCCACACTACTGATTAGCAGCTTCCTTTATACACTGCACATGGTCAGCAAGCTGTCAAGCAATGAAGGAGGTGGGGTTACACAGACTTCCTGAACTGCTTGACAAACAACACCCAGTACTACAGTGATAATCTCCTGCTGATAAAACATTGATTGTATTGAAACAACAGCACGCAGCCTAATAAGTGACACATTCTTGAAATCAGACTCCTAGCCCCTATATCATGCTGGTCTCAGATTAAATAGGAAAAACTCCTGAAAGATTCACTTTAAATGGTCACTGTCATTTTAACAAACCATGATATTTACAGGTGTAAACACTGATAGCAAAGAGTTAACAACCCCCACCCCCCCCAAAAAAAATCAAATAAAATGGAATAAAGAGCTTTCAAAATGTCATATGTACCTCAAAAATGGTAATAACAAAAACCTCAGCTCCGGGTGCGACATCAGCCCCTATCACAGCACCAGGAACAAATAAAGAAGTTGTTTAACAAATTTCAAAAAAAAAATTTCACTACTAAGATAAAAAGTTTGTGATCCCCATAATCCTACCGACCTGGATAATCACGCTGCGGGGTCATTTTGACCACAGAGTAAACATTGTAAAGAGAAATAAAAAACATTGTCTGGATTATTTCCTCCCATATCCAGTGCATTGTATGGTAAAATCAGAGGTGCAATTCCTGCAAAAAAAAAACAAAACACACACAAGCCCTTGTAGCTGCGTCAATAAAAAATATGTTACGGCTCTAAGAAGAAGTGGAGAAGTGTCCTCCTACCACAGGTCACTGGCCTGAGCCCCAAAAGATAAGGGGTTAATTAATACTGCTGTATATTATTATCCAAGCTTCTTGTTCCGTGCCTTATACAGACACAGGAGAGCAGGAATCCCTCTCTTCTGTGTGCGCGGAGTATGGGAGAAACATTCGCACCCGCCCCACACCCACCAGCTCAGAGACAAATGGTAGACCCTGTAGAGGGTAAGATCCATCACACTTGGTCATGTACACACTGCAGACTATTGTGAAAAGTGACCTGAAACTACGGGTCATTTTAAAGGGGCGCTGTGAAGTTGCCTCTTGAGCAGCTCAGAGCTCTGCAGTCTCCTCACTTCCTAATTTCTGGGTGGGCGGGTTCCCCTCATTAAGTGACAATTCTAGTGAATAGCAGCACTGTAGTGTTAGTCTAATATATAAAGCTGAGTGTATGTATGTATGTATGTGTATGTGTGTGTGTGTGTATGTGTGTGTGTGTGTATGTCCGCTAAAGGAATCCGCACCGTCGCATTTAGAATCACGAAATTTTGCACAGATGCCCCATGTGACTCAGGGACCGTCATACACTATGTTTTGACAGGAAAATTTAACCTCGCGCTTTACAGTTACGCTCTAAAATCCTGCCTCAATTAAACGGAATGGAGCTGGAAGTTAATAGCAACTGTCAGTGGTTGCTATAGGAACAAAATAAACTGTTAGTATAAGATGCTTATGTGTGAGGTAATAAGATGTCGGTGAGGAGACGGATAGAGAGACAGAAAGAGAGAGACAGACAGAGACAGATGGGCAAAGAAACAGCCGTGGAAAGAGACAGCCAGGCAAAGAAACAGCCGTGGAAAGAGACAGCCAGGCAAAGAGACAGCCAGGCAAAGAGACAGCCGGGCAAAGAGACAGCCGGGCAAAGAGACAGCCGGGCAAAGAGACAGCCGGGGAAAAAGACAGCCGGGGAAAAAGACAGCCGGGGAAAAAGACAGCCGGGGAAACAGACAGCCGGGGAAACAGACAGCCGGGGAAAAAGACAGCCGGGGAAAAAGACAGCCGGGGAAAAAGACAGCCGGGGAAAAAGACAGCCGGGGAAAGAGACAGTCGGGGAAAGAGACAGCCCTGGAAAGAGACAGACGGGCAAAGAGACAAAACAGGCAAAGAGACAAACGGGCAAAGAGACAAACGGGCAAAGAGACAGACCAGGAAAGAGACAGACCAGGAAAGAGACAGACCAGGAAAGAGACAGACCAGGAAAGAGACAGACCAGGAAAGAGACAGACCAGGAAAGAGACAGACCGGGAAAGAGACAGACCGGGAAAGAGACAGACCGGGAAAGAGACAGACCAAGACAGACAGGTAAAGAGACTGTCGGGGAAAGAGAGACACAAAGGAAAAAAAAAAAAAAAAAAACCACGGTATGGCTGCACTGCTAAGGATGAAGTTAAGGTGATGATTTAAGGGGATAAAAATTCCCCCTTCCTCAGGTGGTTTGGCTACCTGAGGAAGGGGGAATTTTTATCCCTGAAACGCGTTGTGGCGCAGTCATAATAAAATCCTTTAAAATCATCACCTTAACTTCATCCTTAGCAGCGCAGCCATACCGTGGTTTTTTTGTTTTTTCCTTTGATTCTCATATCTCCGTTTGGAGCTCACGGGGCTGCTGCAGCTATTCCTGGCTTTTTCCTGCGTCTACCAACGCTTACCTGAAGGGCTGGTGAGTCAGCGGCATCGCTTTCACGGGATCGTCCATCCCAGAGGAGGAGCTGCACTTCAGCGCTGGTCTGGCGGCTGCGATCTCTACGTGGAATCGATCGAGTGAGCAGCCACCTAGGACAGGACTCCTGGGGGTTTGATAGGACCGGCGCCCTGTAGCTGCCGAGCTGTACACCCTGTAATCCCTTAAGGCTAACTCCCCAGCGTTGTACCTGATGTACAACAGTACCAGGTGAGTGTGTCCATCACACTGCTTTATCTGTATAACCAGTTTTCACACAGGAGCGCCCTCTCTGTCCTTTTGGGGAAAGAGAGAAAGACAGACACACACATAGAGACAGAGATAAGGTGGCTTTACACACTGCAACATCGCAAACGACATCGCTGTAACGTCACCGGTTTTGTGGCGTAATAGCGACCTCCCCAGCGACATTTGAAGTGTGTGAAACACATCAGCTCCTGGCCCCCGCTGTGAAGTTGCTGATCGCTACAAATCGTTCAGGACCATTCTTTTTTCGGGTGTGTGTGTTTATTTACTGTAATTTACAGATTAATCATGGAAGGTATCTCGGGGAGACGCCTGACATGATTAATCTAGGATTTAGTGGCAGCTATGGGCTGCCATTAACTCCTTATTACCCCGATTTGCCAACGCACCAGGGCAAATCGGGAAGAGCTGGGTACAGTCCCAGAACTGTCGCATATAATGTATGCGGCAATTCTGGGCGGCTGCTGACTGATATTGTTAGGCTGGGGGGCTCCCCATAACGTGGAGCTCCCCATCCTGAGAATACCAGCCTTCAGCCGTATGACTTTATCTGGCTGGTATTAAAATTGGGGGGGACCGCACGCCGTTTTTTTAATTATTTATTTATTTATTGCTATACTCCATAGTGACACGCCCATCGGCTGCTGTGATTGGTTGCAGTGAGACACCTGTCACTCAGCGTGGGGGCGTGTCTCACTGCAACCAATCATAGGTGCCTGTGGGCGGGGAAAGTAGGGAATACGAAATTGTTTAATGAGCGGCCGGCTTTTTCAAAATAGTAAAAGCCGCCGCAGCAGTGTGAATGCCGTGCAGCGCCGCGCCGGGGATCGGTGAGTATGAGAGAGGAGGGGGAAATGACCGACAGACTGTGAGAGAGGGACAGAGATAGTGACAGACCCACAGAGACAGAATAGAGACCGAGAGGGAGAGACCGACTGACAGAGAATAGTGATTGACAGATATTGTGACACATCACTCGTTTCCAGTGTTTGACTAGCTAGGTCGCTCTGCAGGTCCGGATCACTGTTGCGTCGTTGGCCAGGTTTGCCTGTTTGACAGCTCACCAGAGACTCACCAGAGACTTTGTAGCGATCCCGGCCAGGTTGGAATCGCTGGTGGGATCGCTGAAAGTCTCAGTGTGTAAAGGGGCCTATAGAGACAGACTGATACAAATACAGACAGAGAGATAGTTACTATCCCGGGCAACGCCCGAGTACTACAGCTAGTAGAACTATAAAGCTCAGCACAAGTCCTACTGTAACACACTCCGCTATCAGTGGTTTGTTCTGAGGTTACACTGCTATCACTGTATTTACACTTAGGGGTGCTTCACACACAGCGAGCTCGCTGCCGAGATCGCTGCTGAGTCACGCTTTTTGTGACGCAGCAGTGACCTCATTAGCGATCTCGCTGTGTGTGACAATGAGCAGCGATCTGGCCCCTGCTGCGAGATCGCTGCTCGTTACACACAGCCCTGGTTCGTTTTCTTCAAAGCCGCTCTCCCGCTGTGACACACAGATCGCTGTGTGTGACAGCGAGAGAGCGACAAATGAAGCGAGCAGGGAGCAGGAGCCGGCGTCTGACAGCTGAGGTAAGCTTGTAACCAAGATAAACATCGGGTAACCAAGGTGGTTACCCGATATTTACCTTAGTTACCAGCCTCCGCAGCTCTCACGCTGCCTGTGCTGCCGGCTCCGGCTCTCTGCACATGTAGCTGCTGTACACATCGGGTTAATTAACCTGATGTGTACAGCAGCTAGGAGAGCAAGGAGCCAGCGCTCAGTGTGCGCGGCTCCCTGCTCCCTGCACACACAGCTAAGCGGTGTGCGCTGGTAACTAATGTAAACATCGGGTAACCATACCCGATGTTTACCTTAGTTACCAGTCTCCGCAGCTTCCAGACGGCGGCTCCGTGCAAGCGCAGCGTCGCTTGCACGTCGCTGCTGGCTGGGGGCTGTTCACTGGTCGCTGGTGAGATCTGCCTGTTTGACAGCTCACCAGCGACCATGTAGCGATGCAGCAGCGATCCTGACCAGGTCAGATCGCTGGTCGGATCGCTGCTGCATCGCTAAGTGAGAAGGTACCCTTAGAGCTAGCAGGACAATTTAACAATCACACGGCTTGGGACAGTGAGAGTTGTGATTAGGAAAACTGCCCTGAGAGAAGGGGAACGTTGAGAAAAGGAGTCGGGCAACAAATTGTATAGAAATTAATGGACTGGAGAGAGGTGGCTAGGATGTTAGGAGCTACCTTCTCTCCTGGAATGTAACTACTGGGCAATCTCATGCAAAACTAAAGGAAAAGCGCGTTCCATGTGTGAACCGATCTACTAGAAATCGCACCGTGGTGTAATCCACACTGCTCACCTGGGCGAGTAGCGCTAATATCAGGCACAACACTGGAGGCACATAGCACTCCCGGACTAGCTGCTGCACCGATCGCTCATTCCAAATGCCTCTGCAGAGAACCAGGAAAATGGGTGAATGTGAAGAATTTGCTCTATCCTATGGGCGCTGCTTAAAGGAACGTGTGAAACTTCCAAGAGTAGGAGTTTATTAAAAATGCGTTTTCATACTTTATTAAGGGGATGGACGGACCGCCCCTGAAACACGTTTTAATAAACTGCTCAAACTTGGATGTGGCAGACGTTCCTTTACAGCAGTGCCCTATTGACATTGCAAAATTCTTCATAGTCATTTATTTTACTGGGCAATCTTGGACTGGGTGTGGGCAGCCACTGGTAGCCTAGGTGCAAGGAAACCATCTGTACACTATGTAAGATAAAAGCTCTCATTGCATAATGACAGCAGAGAAAAAATAACAAGTCAACTGCAAATCTGCTTATTTTCATGCTAACTAACTGTTGTCATTGCTAACTAAGAATGTGATGCCTATCTGCTCACACCTACACCCCAAGGAGGGGAAATAGCAGGCAGACATGGATTCTCAGTGAGTCTGGGGGACACCTGCAGTTCTGTTCTTTTGTACTTTGTTTCTGAGACTCTCTTTGGCACAAGTTGTACTTTGTCTTTTCTGGCCATGTGAAGTCTGTTTTTTGTGGTTGCTCTACTTAAAGGGGTTTTCCACTTTTGTGGACATTTTTTTGTTATGACTGAAATGCATGCATTTTGGGTTAAAACTCATTTTTGCACTTGGGTTTCATTAAAACTTTTGCACCATTTGCCTCCTATAGCCTCTCTATTACACGGTCTATGGCTGGCAAGCAGAATGAGTTAAAGGGGCTGTCCACACCCAAACCGTGAAAAATATTCAATAAGATACAATGGCAAAAATTATTTTTAGCCTGAACCGCATGCATTTAAGTAAGGAAAACAAATGTGCCCCCAAAGGTGGAGGACCCCTTTAAGAAATGGATCTTCTTACACATTGCTTTAAGCAATTACGCAATTTCATGGCAATCATACAAAAGCAGGAGGCAACATGAAGATGAGACCGGACTGAAGAAAAAAACATTGTAACCTTATTAATAAGAGGTTTCTACAGCAACTGATGATCCAGCGCTGCAGTCACCCGTCAGTCAGTGCCGCCATGGTGCTATTACTTGTCAGTGGCGTCTGGCGGGGGACGCGTCATTTATATACCTGTGAATGGTCCATCGTCTGGTGGTGAAGACGTCAGCTGCATTATAATAGAGGCGTATAAGTCACCATGAGCCGTGCGTCACTCACCGGCTGCGTCTACAAGGGATGAAGGCCACGTTCTAGGAGAGACACATCCAGGCGTCTCCAGCAGTTTACCGAGCGAGCGCCGATATTCCATAAAGAATTATACAAGTCTCCAGTACAGGGAAGGAGTAAACCCCGGAGCAGCAGCTGGAGAGGAAGGGTTAATAAAGGTGCAACAAATCTATGAAATATAAGATATTATATAGATGCTTCACTGTTATAAATGCAGCATAAATAACAGCAACAGAGACGTACATAGAGGGAATCTGTCACTTATGTGCAGCAGCATCATGTAGGGGAAGAGACCCTGATTCCAGCCATGTGTCACTTAGTTTACTGGGTGCAGCTGTGGTGATACAATAATTTTCTCTGCTGAAGATGTAGCAAAGCTCAGAATGTTGAGCTGTGTATAACCGCGCCCACACCATTGATTGGCAGCTTTGTGTATAACCCCACCCACACCACTGACTGGCAGCTTCCAGTGTATAATCCCATCCACACCACTGACTGGCAGCTGTGTATAACCCCATCCACACCACTGATTAGCAGATTTGTGTATAAGCCTGCCCACACCACTGATTGGCAGCTGTGTATAACCCTGCCCACACCACTGATTGGTAGCTGTGTATAGCACCACCCACACCACTAATTGGCAGCTTTCTGTGTAAAACCCCAACCACACCACTGATTGGTAGCTGTGTATAACCCCACCCACACCACTGATTGGCAGCTTTCTGTGTAAAACCCAGCCCACACCACTGATTGGCAGCTTTCTGTGTAAAACCCAGCCCACACCACTGATTGGCAGCTTTCTGTGTAAAACCCAGCCCACACCACTGATTGGCAGCTTTCTGTGTAAAACCCAGCCCACATCACTGATTGGCAGCTTTCTGTGTACACTGTTTATTGACAGAAAATGCTAATCAGTGGTGGGGGTGTGTATGTGTAAGGAAGTGAGGTGACTCAGACAACAGGAATGTACTGTTATTCTGTGAAGTGCTTTTGGATGAATGCTGCCATCTAGTGATCAGAGGTGAGCGGTGAGAAGCAGGAGAATTGGTTGAATAGAGATAAGGAGACGTTAGATGGACACGGGGACGTGTGATCTGCTGAAATGCAGCAAGAAAATGACCACAGGGGTCAGCAAGAAAGTCATCGCCCAGACCTGTAACAAGTCACATGTGGAGTAGGACCAGCCCCGGCTTATAGCCAAATCCTAGGAGGGCGAGCCCTGATCCAGTGAGCGGCAGGCGGAGAGGCCTAATTAAAGGGATGGCAACCCTCAATCAAGTGAGTGGCAGGCACAAAGGTCTGTTTAAAGGGACGGAGCCCTTGATTGAGTGAGCGCCAAGGGAGGCCCTTACGGGATCAGCTCGGACTCTGACGGATAATGGACCGGTGTCCTTCAGAATATTGCTCAGTGTATAATACATCGAGGGTCAGTAAATTGGGTCAGGGCTCGTACACGAGATTGTGAATTTTGATAGACAGCATTATTTTTATTAGGGATAATTAGGGACAGCTGGTGACTGACTAGCCATTAAGTGTCGCACTTCTACGTGCCATAGGGCAGAGTTTATTATTGCAGAGGGAAGTATCTTGCCAATAGACAGAGAGCGACAACTGCCAGGGCACAGAAAGCCCATGAGAACTGTGCTGTATATCATCGTCATTGATTTACACATTGCCGCCTTGTGATGTCCTACGCCGCCTTGTGATGTCCTACGCCGCCTTGTGACGGCCTATGCCGTCTTGTGACGGCCTACGCCATCTTGTGATGTCCTGCGTTGTCTTGTAATGTCCTACGCCGTCTTGTGATGTCCTACGCCGTCTTGTGAAGTCCTGCGCCGTCTTGTGATGTCCTGCGCCGTCTTGTGATGCCCTGCGCCGTCTTGTGATGTCCTACGCCGTCTTGTGATGTCCTACGCCGTCTTGTGAAGTCCTGCGCCGTCTTGTGATGTCCTACGCCGTCTTGTGATGTCCTACGCCGTCTTGTGATGTCCTGCGCAGTCTTGTGATGTCCTGCGCCGTCTTGTGATGTCCTGCGCCGTCTTGTGATATCCTGCACCGTCTTGTGATGTCCTACGCAGTCTTGTGATGTTGGGCGTTGTCTTGTGATGTCCTACACCGTCTTGTGATGTCCTGCGCCGTCTTGTGATGTCCTGCGCCGTCTTGTGATGTCCTGCGCCATCTTGTGATGTCCTGCGCCGTCTTGTGATATCCTGCGCCGTCTTGTGATGTCCTACGCAGTCTTGTGATGTTGGGCGTTGTCTTGTGATGTCCTGCGCCGTCTTGTGATGTCCTGCGCCGTCTTGTGATGTCCTGCGCCGTCTTGTGATGTCCTGCGCCGTCTTGTGATGTCCTGCGCCGTCTTGTGATGTCCTACGCAATCTTGTGATGTCCTACGCCACCTTGTGATGTCCTACTCCGTCTTGTGATGCCCTGCGCCGTCTTGTAATGTCCTATGCCGTCTTGTGAAGTCCTACGCCGTCTTGTGAAGTCCTACGCCGTCTTGTGATCTCCTGCGCCGTCTTGTGATGCCCTGCGCCATCTTGTGATGCCCTGCGCCGTCTTGTGATGTCCTACGCCGTCTTGTGATGTCCTACACCACCTTGTGATGTCCTACTCCACCTTGTGATGTCCTACTCCGTCTTGTGATGCCCTGCGCCGTCTTGTGATTTCATGCGCCGTCTTGTAATGTCCTGCGCCGTCTTGTGATGTCCTGCGCCGTCTTGTGATGTCCTGCGCCGTCTTGTGATGTCCTGCGCCGTCTTGTGATGTTGGGCGTTGTCTTGTGATGTCCTACGCCGTCTTGTGACGTCCTACGCTGTCTTGTGATGTTGGGAGTTGTCTTGTGATGTCCTGCGCCGTCTTGTGATGTCGTGCGCCGTCTTGTGATGTCCTGCGCCGTCTTGTGATGTCCTACGCCGTCTTGTGATGTTGGGCGTTGTCTTGTGATGTCCTACGCCGTCTTGTGACGTCCTACGCTGTCTTGTGATGTTGGGGGTTGTCTTGTGATGTCCTGCGCCGTCTTGTGAAGTCCGGCGCCGTCGTGTGATGTCCGGCGCTGTCTTGTGATGTCCGGCGCTGTCTTGTGATGTCCGGCGCCGTCTTGTGATGTTGTGTGTTGTCTTGCTAAACTGTACGAAGTTGATAAATACTTGTCTTCTACCTCGGAGTCGGTGCTCTCTGCACCGCTGCACAGTTGCTCCTGTCTACTGATGAACCAGGAGGCACGGGACACGAAGTCCTTTACTGATAATCCCTCCTGGATAAAACACAGATTTTATCAAAACAACAAAGCACACAGCCCACTAAATAACACAATGCTGGAATCAGGGTCTCTATACCATGCTGCTCTCAGATTACATAGCAAAAATCTAAAATTCCCTTTAACAAATGACTCACAGTATATACAGTTAGGTCCAGAAATATTTGGACAGTGACACAATTTTGGCGAGTTGGGCTCTGCATGCCACCACATTGGATTTGAAATGAAACCTCTACAACAGAATTCAAGTGCAGATTGTAACGTTTAATTTGAAGGTTTGAACAAAAATATCTGATAGAAATTGTAGGAATTGTCACATTTCTTTACAGACACTCCACATTTTAGGAGGTCAAAAGTAATTGGACAAATAAACCAAACCCAAACAAAATATTTTTATTTTCAATATTTTGTTGCGAATCCTTTGGAGGCAATCACTGCCTTAACCCCTTAGTGACGGAGCTAATTTTCACCTTAATGACCAGACCAAATTTTGCAATTCTGACCAGTGTCACTTTAGCAGGTTATAGCTCTGGAACGCTTCAACGGATCCCACTGATTTTGAGATTGTTTTTTCGTGACATATTGGACTTCATTTTAGTACCAAATTTTGGACAAAATTTTTTGCGTTTATTTGTGAAAAAATATGAATTTTGGCAAAATTTTTGAAAATTTTGAAATTTTCAACTTTTGAATTTTTTTTCCGTTAAACCAGAGAGTTCTGTGACACAAAATAGTTAATAAATAACATTTCCCACTTGTCTACTTTACATCAGCACAATTTTGGAAAAAAAAATATTTTTTGTTAGGAAGTTAGAAGGGTTCAAAGTTTATCAGCAATTTCTCATTTTTACATCAAAATTTACAAAACCATTTTTTTAGGGACCACATCACATTTGAAGTGATTTTGAGAGGCCTAGATGACAGAAAATACCCAAAAGTGACACCATTCTAAAAACTGCACCCCTCAAAGTACTCAAAACCACATTCAAGAAGTTTATTAACCCTTTAGGTGCTTCACAGGAACTAAAGCAATGTGGAATGAAAAAAGCAAAAAATAAAATTTTACCTAAAAATGTTGCTTTACCCCAAATGTAATCAATTTTAGAAGAAATAACACAACAAAATGGACCCCAAAACTTGTTACCCACTTTCTTATGAGCGCGGTGATACCCCATATGTGGTCAGAAACCTCTGTTTGGGCAAATGGGAGGGCTGGGAACACAAGGAGCAATATTTGAAGTTTGGAAAGCAAATTTGGCTGAAATAGATTGCGGGCACCATGTTGCATTTACATGTCCGCTAAGGTACCTAAACAGCAGAAACCCCTCACAAGTGATGCCATTCTGGAAACTAGACCCCTCAAGGCTTCTATCTAGGGGTATAGTGAGCATTTTGGACCCACAGGTACTTCACAGATTTTGATAACGTTACGTTGTCATATTGAAAATTTTCATTTTTTTCTCAAAAATGTTGCTTTAGCATTAATTTTCTTACTTTTTCAAGAGGTAATTCCAAAAATTGGACCCCAACGTTTATTACCCACTTTCTTATGAGCGCGGTGATACCCCATATGTGGTCAGAAACCTCTGTTTGGGCAAATGGGAGGGCTGGGAACACAAGGAGCAATATTTGAAGTTTGGAAAGCAAATTTGGCTGAAATAGATTGTGGGCACCATGTTGCATTTGTAGGGCCCCTAAGGTACCTAAACAGCAGAAACCCCCCACAACTGACCCCATTTTGGAAACTAGACCCCTCAAGGAATTTATTTAGATGTTTGGTGAGTACCCTGAACCCCCAGGGGCTTCACAGAACTTTATAGCGTTGAGCCATGAAAATAAAAAAATTTAATTTTAACACAAAATTGTTACTTCAACCATGTAGCTTTTTTTTTCACAAGGGTAAAAGGAAAAAAAACACCATAAAATGTATTGTGCAATTTCTCCTGAGTTCGCCGATACATCATATGTGGCGGAAATCAACTGTCTGGGTAAACGGCAGGGTGCGGAATGAAAGGAGCGCCATTTGACTGCAAAATTGGCAGGAATCATTAGCGCACGCCATGTTGTGTTTGGAGACCCCCTAAAGTGGCTAAACAGTAGAGCTCCCCCACAACTGACCCCATTCTGGAATCTATACCCCTCAAGGATGTTATCTAGGGGTATAGTGTGCATTTTGAACCCACAGGTACTTCACAGAATTTTATAACAATAGGTTGTCATATTGAAAATGTTCTTCTTTTTCACAAAAGTGATGCTTTAGCACCAAATTTTCCACTTTTACAAGATGTAACACCAAAACGTGGACCCCTCATTTTGTTACCCACTTTCTTACGAGTCCAGCGATACCCAACATGTAGTCAAAAACGTCTGTTTGGGCAAACGGCAGGACTTGGAAGGGAAGGTGCACTTTCAAAATTTTGTATTATTTGATTTGCAGAGCCTATGTGTTATCAGAACAACTGAAAACCCACATAAATGGATTTTTTGTACATTTTATCTTGGAGTGAAGGGCAAAATGTGGAGGAAAATACCGCCAACTATATGGCAGACTTGTGCTTGTTCCAGAGATGAAGGAACACCAGGAGGGCTAGAAGGACACGTTAATTTTTCAGAGACTGGTCGTACAATGTCTGTTTAGCATCATCAATCCCTATATGAGGGACAATTGTGCCAGACGACATGGTACATCATAACAGGCTCCTACCTGCCAAGGTCGGAACCGCTATATGCACAAAACAACCAGTCCCCTACAGGGTTATAAAAGTATTGTCCAGTGCAGGAGGTTCGGCAAGAACCATGCAGTAAAGCCCATGGTGTAAAATTACAGAACAGCTTCAGATCCTCCAATAAAATTATCATGCCCGTATCACCAAGACGTAGTTGTAATAGCAGTCAGACTAAGATGACTGGTGCTAAAACTTTGAGTGATCAAATCTTGGAATTATTTGTCAGATGATCAGATGTTTCAAGAACATTTGCGGGGTCCACATTCTGGAGTACGCAGACGTGGGCATATGACGAGAATTTGTCTGCATAACACTTCGGTATGTGAGTGATCAAGTCCTGGAATTATTTGTGAAATGGGGTAAAATGTGTTTTACTGATGAAAATAGTAAATTTTATTTGACAAGTAACACAGGGGCTCACTACACAGGAAATATAAATGTTGTGAAAGAAAAACCCTACCACACAATTTGGGAATAGTGTATGATGTCTAATAATTGTGGGATGTGTGGTAGATCTCGAAGCAGGGGGTAACACAAAGTCCTGGCTGGGAAGGGCACATGGGACAGTAATATCTTGATTCGCTCCTATTGCCCTGTTTGCTGCAGACCCGGCACCTTTTTTTAGGACGGTTTTGGGTGGGAGTAGGAGGCATGAGACGCATAAAATGCCGTTCCGTTAGTCTCCGGGCATTCTCTGACTCGAAGGCTGCCTCTGGTGCCGCTGAGTCAAACATGAGGGACTCAATAATTTTTTCCTGGTATTGCAGAAATGTGAGGGGCCCTCGTGATTTTTTATACAGTACAAAACTGTTGTAGGTAGCAATCTGTATCAGGTAGATTGCTACCTTTTTGTACCAGGCCCTCGTTTTCCGCTTTACCAGGTATGGTTGGAGCACCTGGTCAGACAGGTCCACGCCACCCATAAACCTGTTGTATTGGGTCACACAGAAGGGTTTCTGTTTGTCCCTGGTGGCTCCCCTCTCTCTGACCGACACAGTGGTGTCCTCATGCAGGGTGGTGAGCATGTAGACGTCCTTGCGGTCATTCCACTTTACGGCAAGCAGTTTGTCACTTGCCAGTGCGAATGACGCCCCCTTGTCTAGACATCTGGACACTAACTGTGCCGGCAAACCAACACGGTTTTTCCTTATTGTCCCACAGGCCCCTGTATTTGCAGCATGGAGGGATTGGTATAGGGGGATACTAGTGTAGTAGTTGTCGGTGTACACGTGGTAACCTTTACCAAGAAATGGCGTCATTAGCTCCCAGACAATTTTTCCTGGGATGCTAATTGTCTGGGGACAGTTGGGTGGGCTTATTTGGCGGTCCCTACCCTCATAAATGATAAAGTTACACGTGTACCCGTATATAATTTTATGCCATACTTGGCTCTTTTGGAGGGGATAAACTGACGGAATGAGAGACGGCCCTTGTAGCTCATTAGGGACTCGTCAACCGAAACATCATTCTCCTCTGGGCTGTAGGAAGTTAGGAAGGACTCTTTCAGGAGGGATATTAGGGGTTTCAATTTATTAAGGCGGTCATAATTGGGGTCAGTTCTTGGGGGGACTTGGGAATTATCACTAAAATGGAGGAATCTCAATAGGGTCTCATATCGGGTTCTGGGCATTATGGCTGCAAATACAGGGGTGGCGTGGACAGATTTGGTTGCCCAGTAGGAGCGTAAACTGGGTTTTTTCACTATTCCCATGTTGAGGGTAATGCCTAAAAATTTTTTGATTTCCGGGACGCTTGTGGGGATCCAGGAACGGGAATGCACAGATGTTGGCTTTTGGGCAATATATTGGCGGGCGTACAAGTTGGTGTGGTGGGTGATATGCTCAAGTACTTGTTGGTTAACAAAAATTTGGAAAAAATCCAGTGGGGCAAAATTGGTGACATTTATTTTTATGCCAGGGTCTCCTATGAAAGGGGGAATTTGTGGGGTAAAGGACTGGTCGGGGTTCCAGAGAGCATGGGGGACTGCAGAACTAGGTCCTGCCCCTGACGCTTCAGCAGCGGCGACTAGCGGGGTGTGGGACCCCGTGGAGGAAGCCGAATCGTCACCGCTATCCGAAAAATCTCTTTCTGAGGCCGATTCGGTCTCTGACCCAGAACTGCCGGAGGCAAGCAGTGAGTACGCTTGCTCTGCCGTAAACATCCTGCGGGCCATGGTTTTTGTTTTTATCCCTGGCTAACAAAAAATAAAAAAAAACCTAACACTAGTATTTTTTTTTTTTTTTTATATAAACCCTAAATTTTTTTATAAAGATTATAAAAAAAAATATTTAGGGGAATGACGCAGCGAGGGATGACGGAATGATGGAGGAGGGGATGATCACAGGGGGGTGATCAGAAAAATTGGGAATATGATGATCTTTGTGAATTTATAACTTTTTCTCTCTATATGGCAGCACGTAGTCTCTCTCTCTTCTCTCCCAGATCAACTACAAGGGAGAGAGGAGAAAGGCAGACCTAAATGCTGCCATATTTATCAAATATTGGCATTTTGACTACTGTGATAGGATCTATCACAGTATTCAAATCTAAACAGCCAATCAGATTTTTTTTTTTTTTGTTGCCGGGTGCAGGAGGCAGATTATGCCAAGCACACTGCGCATGCGCCCGCCATTTTCCAGGAGAAGGGAGGAAGGGGGGCCGCGGGGGACCGGGGGGCCCAACGATCCTTTATTGAGGTACTGTGCGGGGGCGGTGGGGGAACGGGGGATCCCAGATCGGGTGGGAGATACCGGGATCTAGCGGATCGGACCCCGGTGGACCGGAGGGAGGGCTCTGGAGAACCGGAGGGGGCTCCGGGGAACCAGAGATCTCCGGTGGACCGGAGCAGGGATCAGGGGGAGGACATTTCCCTCCGATCTGAAATGTTTGATCATTTCAGATCGGAGGGAAATGAATGCGGCGGCAGCAGCAGCAGCTTTCAGCGCGCCGGCGCCATCTTGCAAGGTCTGGAGAACCGGAGGGGGCTCCGGTGACCAAACAGCTCCGGTGGACCGGAGGAGGGATCAGGGGGAGGACATTTCCCTCCGATCTGAAATGTTTGATCATTTCAGATCGGAGGGAAATGAATGCGGCGGCAGCAGCAGCAGCTTTCAGCGCGCCGGCGCCATCTTGCAAGGTCTGGAGAACCGGAGGGGGCTCCGGTGACCAGACAGCTCCGGTGGACCGGAGCAGGGATCAGGGGGAGGACATTTCCCTCCGATCTGAAATGTTTGATCATTTCAGATCGGAGGGAAATGAATGCGGCGGCAGCAGCAGCAGCTTTCAGCGCGCCGGCGCCATCTTGCAAGGTCTGGAGAACCGGAGGGGGCTCCGGTGACCAGACAGCTCCGGTGGACCGGAGCAGGGATCAGGGGGAGGACATTTCCCTCCGATCTGAAATGTTTGATCATTTCAGATCGGAGGGAAATGAATGCAGAGCCGGCGGCGGCGGGAGTTTTCGCCGCGCGTCGGCGCCATTTTGGATGTCCGGGGGGGGGGTGATTTTCTCCGGTACCGGGGGCTTTGGGGGCACTAGGGGCTTATATTTCTTTATCATCTGACATGTTTGATCATGTCAGATGAGAAAGAAATTAGTAGTATTTGCCATTTTTTTTTTTTTAATGTTGTCGCCGGTATACGGTGTATACCGGCGATCACATTATCGGGGAACAAAAAAAAACACCCCGATTCATAATCTTGGGGGTCTCAGCTACCCCCGGTAGCTGAAACCCCCGAGATTTTTCGTCACTGGGGGGCGCTACAACCTTTTTCCGGCCTGACGTCTCAAGACGTCGGAACAGAATAAGTACCCTGTTTTTCCGACGTCTTGAGACGTTAGGCCGTCGCTATGGGGTTAAGTCTGGATCCAATGGACATCACCAAACGCTGGGTTTCCTCCTTCTTAATGTTTTGCCAGGCCTTTACAGCCGCAGCCTTCAGGTCTTGCTTGTTTGTGGGTCTTTCCGTCTTAAGTCTGGATTTGAGCAAGTGAAATGCATGCTCAATTGGGTTAAGATCTGGTGATTGACTTGGCCATTGCAGAATGTTCCACTTTTTTGCACTCATGAACTCCTGGGTAGCTTTGGCTGTATGCTTGGGGTCATTGTCCATCTGTACTATGAAGCGCCGTCCGATCAACTTTGCGGCATTTGGCTGAATCTGGGCTGAAAGTATATCCCGGTACACTTCAGAATTCATCCAGCTGCTCTTGTCTGCTGTTATGTCATCAATAAACACAAGTGACCCAGTGCCATTGAAAGCCATGCATGCCCATGCCATCACGTTGCCTCCACCATGTTTTACAGAGGATGTGGTGTGCCTTGGATCATGTGCCGTTCCCTCTCTTCTCCAAACTTTTTTCTTCCCATCATTCTGGTACAGGTTGATCTTTGTCTCATCTGTCCATAGAATACTTTTCCAGAACTGAGCTGGCTTCATGAGGTGTTTTTCAGCAAATTTAGCTCTGGCCTGTCTATTTTTGGAATTGATGAATGGTTTGCATCTAGATGTGAACCCTTTGTATTTACTTTCATGGAGTCTTCTCTTTACTGTTGACTTAGAGACAGATACACCTACTTCACTGAGAGTGTTCTGGACATCAGTTGATGTTGTGAACGGGTTCTTCTTCACCAAAGAAAGTATGCGGCGATCATCCACCACTGTTGTCATCCGTGGACGCCCAGGCCTTTTTGAGTTCCCAAGCTCACCAGTCAATTCCTTTTTTCTCAGAATGTACCCGACTGTTGATTTTGCTACTCCAAGCATGTCTGCTATCTCTCTGATGGATTTTTTCTTTTTTTTCAGCCTCAGGATGTTCTGCTTCACCTCAATTGAGAGTTCCTTAGACCGCATGTTGTCTGGTCACAGCAACAGCTTCCAAATGCAAAACCACACACCTGTAATCAACCCCAGACCTTTTAACTACTTCAATGATTACAGGTTAACGAGGGAGACGCCTTCAGAGTTAATTGCAGCCCTTAGAGTCCCTTGTCCAATTACTTTTGGTCCCTTTAAAAAGAGGAGGCTATGCATTACAGAGCTATGATTCCTAAACCCTTTCTCCGATTTGGATGTGAAAACTCTCATATTGCAGCTGGGAGTGTGCACTTTCAGCCCATATTATATATAGAATTGTATTTCTGAACATGTTTTTGTAAACAGCTAAAATAACAAAACTTGTGTCACTGTCCAAATATTTCTGGACCTAACTGTAGCACACCCTTTCCATTGCATTGTGTATATTAGTACTAAGGCTCAGTTCAGCAGTAATGTGTATCGGTGAAATAGAAAAGGCCATGATCAAACCTATTAACCCTTTCCTGACGTTGGAAGTACCGGTACATCCTGTTATCCACTGCATTCCGTCAAATGGACATACCGATATGACCTGGTATTCGTGTGGGCAAAGGAGCTGTGCACATGCATTTGCCGCCGGTAGCTCAACTCCGGTGCCCGCAACACCCCTGGCTGTTTAACCCTCTAAGTGCTGTGATCAATAGCAATTGCAGCATTTAGAAGCCTGAGAGAGGAAGGGGGCCCCCTCTCAGTCGATAGGGACCCTTGGGACACAATCACGTGAACCCGATGGCTGCCATGACAGCAGGAAGCCAAAAAAATGACCTACTGATCTGTCAGTTGCGGTGGCCTGTTAGACCATGCCGCTGTCATGACGTAGTTCCTGTGAACATCGGCACTCACCGGAGATCAGCATTTAATACAGAGCGCTGCAGATACTGACGCAATCAGACTATATCAGCTTCAAGTCTCCTAAGGAGACTCGGAAAAAGAAGAAAAAGCGTTTAAACAAAGTTTTTAAAATTTATGAAAAAATGTTAAAAGAAAACACAAGCTAAAATAACTCCCCTTTTGCCTCATTAAAAAGAAATAACTAAATAAAGCATATTTGCCATTGATAAGTTCAGAAATGCCTGATCTAACAAAATACAAAATAGAATAATCTGATCAGTAAAGGGCGCAACGAGAAATAAACTCAGATTATTAATAATAATAATACTAATAATAATAATAAAAAAAAAAATAATAAAAAAAATTCCAGAATTACGTTTTTTTGGTAACCTAAACATTACAATAAAATTCAATAACAGGAGATCAAAACATCACATTTATCAAAAAATGGTGTAATTAAAAACATCAGCTCAAAACGCAAAAAATAAGCCATCACTGAGCCCCAGATCCCGAAAAATGAGAACGCTACGGAGCTCGGAAAATGGTGACAAAAGCGCAATTCTGTAATTTTGACAAATTTCTGATTTTTTTTTCACCACTTAGATAAAAGTAAAACTTTACATGTTTGGTATCTACGAACTCGAACCAATGTGAGGCATCATATGGACACATCAGTTTTACCATATACTCGAGGGGGATTCTGCTCTTCTGCAAAATTTGGGGCTAAAGTAACATTTTTGTGGGAAAAAGCTAAATTTTCATTTTTTCCATTCACATTGCTTTAACTTCTATAAGCATCTAAAGGGTTAATAATCTTTTTGGATGTGGTTTTGAGCAGTGTGAGGGGTGTATAAATTCAAATGTTGTCACTTTTGGGTATTTTCTGTCACCGAGGCCTCTCAAAGTCACTTGAAATATGATGCGGACCGTAAAACAAAAATGGATTTGTAAATTTTCTTGGAAAAATGAGAAATTGCTGATAAACTTTCAATCTTTCTAACAAAAAAAATGATGGTATGTTTCAAAAATGATTCTGATGTAAAGTAGAGATGTGGGAAAGGTAAGATATCGTATTGTGTGCCATAAGTCTCTGTTAAAAGACATAAAAATTAGGTTTGAAAATAGTAACATTTTTGGAAAAAATTTCGAAAAGGAAAAAAATTCAACCAAAATTTACCACCATCATGAAAAAAACAAATCTCAGAATCCATTGAAGCTCCAGAGTTATAACCTCGTAAAGAGACACTGGGCAGAATTGTAAAATTTGGCCATGTCATGAAGGTGAAAACAGGCCGGGCGTGAAGGGGTTAAATATAGTAAAGGTTTAAATAAAGGTCTCAATTGTCACAAGTCATCCTGGGCCATCAAGCACCTCGGCAGGTGGAGATACAAGCCTCAATATCTCCCACTGGCCATTCTCCATTTTTTGGAAGACAGAACGTAAGCAGAGTTTTGCCTGGAGAGTAGGTTTTGTGAAGTTTTGTGATTTATCAATATACTAGCTATACTCCCCGGCTTCACCCAGGTTAATAACTGCTGTTAACAAAATAAAATGTTTTAACAAAAATGTATTCTGCACACAAAAACCACAAAACAAATAGAAATGTAATTATTAAAAGGCAAAAACTAAGCTAATAGAAGCATTTCACAACATATATTTCAACACCACAGATATTCCACACAGATTTAACTAAATTGGCCAAGTAATGTGCTCCGTCTGTCTCTTTCCCCGTCTGTCTCTTTCCCCGTCTGTCTCTTTCCCCGTCTGTCTCTTTCCCCGTCTGTCTCTTTCCTCGTCTGTCTCTTTCCTCGTCTGTCTCTTTCCTAGTCTGTCTCTTTCCCCGTCTGCCTGTCTCTTTTTTTGTGTCTCTATCTCTCGGTTTCTTTCCCCATCTGTCTCTTTCTAGGTCTGTCTCTTTCCCCGTCTGTCTTTGTCTTTTCCTGTTTGTCTCTTTCCCTGTATGCGTGTCTCTGTCTGTCTCTTTCCTTGTCTGTCTCTATCAAGGTCTGTGTCTTTCCCCATCTATCTTTGTCTGTCTCTCTGGCTGTCTCCTCCCCTATCTGCCTGTCTCTTTCCCCATCTGTCTCTTTCACCGTCTGTCTCTTTCCTGGTCTGTCTCTTTCCAGGTCTGTCTCTATCCGTCTCCCCACGACATCTCATTACCTCACATATAAGCTTCTTATACTATGTCTTTTGTTCCTATAGCAACCAATCACAGCTGCTACTAATAACCTGTAGTTGCAGGCTCTATTTACTTTAAAGGGAACCTGTCAGCAGAAATTTCCCCTAAAACCTAACAGATTCCCCCTCTGCAGCTCCTGGGCTGCACTCTAGAAAGGTCCCTGTTATTATTGTGGCTCCTTTCTGACCAAAAAAAAGAGTTTATAAAGAGGTACCTTTTTGGCTTCGGATTCTATAAATGTGACACGGGGGCGGGCAGCCTGATGGCCGTTATTCTGCCCCCTGGTCCTGTATGCCGCCCCCATCGCTGGTTTCCATACTTTTGGACGCCGCCCACTGCTCCAGCCATCCCCGCGCATGCCCAGTGCCAGTCTCACGGGACTGAGCAGTGTGACTGCTGGTGACGTGTGCGCAGGCAAGTGATTATGGGCGGGACTGTGACTGTTATCAGCAAGTACCCGCCCATAATCTCGTGAGCGCGCAAACCTCTCCAGCGGTCACACTGTGCTTAGTGTAGATGCTAGACTGTATGGGCTGCTTCCAGGGATGACGTCCCTTTGTCACGTGATAGGGGCGTGTTCAAAATACTATCACGTGACAAAGGGACGTCATCCCTGGAAGCAGCCCATACAGTCTAGCATCTACACTGAGCACAGTGTGACCGCTGGAGAGGTTTGCGCGCTCACGAGATTATGGGCGGGTACTTGCTGATAACAGTCACAGTCCCGCCCATAATCACTTGCCTGCGCACACGTCACCAGCAGTCACACTGCTCAGTCCCGTGAGACTGGCACTGGGCATGCGCGGGGATGGCTGGAGCAGTGGGCGGCGTCCAAAAGTATGGAAACCAGCGATGGGGGCGGCATACAGGACCAGGGGGCAGAATAACGGCCATCGGGCTGCCCGCCCCCGTGTCACATTTATAGAATCCGAAGCCAAAAAGGTACCTCTTTATAAACTCTTTTTTTTTGTCAGAAAGGGGGCACAATAATAACAGGGACCTTTCTAGAATGCAGCCCAGGAGCTGCAGAGGGGGAATCTGTTAGGTTTTAGGGGAAATTTCTGCTGACAGGTTCCCTTTAATGGAGGCATGTTTTTTGGAGAGTAACTGTAAAGCGCGGGGTTAAATTTTCCTCTCAAAACATAGTCTACGACATTCCCTGGGTCACATGAGGCGTCTGTGCAAAATTTAGTGATTGTAAATGCGACAGTGCAGATACACTTTTCGTTTCACTTTTTCCCCATTATGTAGATAAGGGCAAAATTGATTGGTAAATTGGAACGCGCAGGGTTAAAATTTCACCTCACAACATAGCCTATGACGCTCTCGGGGTCCAGACGTGTGAGTGTGCAACATTTTGTGGCTGTAGCTGCGACGGTGCAGATGACAATACCGGACACACACACACACACACATACACATACACATTCAGCTTTATATATTAGACTAGCTGTACTACCCGGCTTAACTGCTGTTAACAAAATAGAATGTATTAACAAAAATGTATTCCGCACACAAAAACCACAAAACAAATAGATATAAATGTAATTATAATGTCTGTCTCCCCCTCTGTATATCTCTCGCTGTCTCTCTATCTCTTTGTCTGTCTGTCTCTTTCCCTGTCTGTCTATCTCTTTCCCTGTCTCTCTCCCTGTGTCTGTCTTTGTCTGTCTCTTACCCTGTCTGTCTCTTTCCCTTTCTTTCCGTCTGTTTCCCTGTGTCTGTCTCTTTACCTGTCTGTCTGTCTCTAAACCTGTCTCTCTTTTTGCCTGTCTGTCTCTTTCCCTGTCAGTCTGTCTCTTTGTGTCTGTCCCTTACCCTGTCTATGTCTGTTTCTTACCCTGTCTGCGTCTGCCTCTTTCCCTGTCTGTGTCTGTCTCTTTCCCTGGCTGCATTGTGACACGCCAACATTCCATATAAGGGCGTGGCTGCGCATTCTTCTGAAGTTCTGGCTGCACTGTGGCTCCCAGCTCCATTCGCTTTAATGGAGACAGGTTTTTTGGCGAATAACTGTAAAGCGTGGGGTTAAAATTTCCCCTCGAAACAAAATTTTGTGGCTGTAGCTGCGACGGTGCGGATGCTAATCCCAGACATACACACATACATACACACACACACATTCAGCTTTATATATTAGAGATTATATATATATATATATACTAGAAGGTGGCCCGATTCTACGCATCGGGTATTCTAGAATTTACGTATTGTGTAGTTCATGTATGATTTTTGTTATATATATATATATAGAGAGATGTTGTTGTCTGTAGTTACCAAGTGTTTGTGTAGGCGCTGTACATGTTCTGGGTGTTGTCTGGGTGTGACGGGGGGTGAGAGTGGTGTTGTATGTGTGTTGCGTGTGTTGCGTTGTTTGTGGAGCGCTGTGTGTGTGTTGCGCGGTTTGTGTGTGTGTGGTGTGTTTTGGGGGGAGGTATGTTTTGAGCAATGTGTGTGTTGTGCGGTATGTGCGCATATTTGTGTGTGCCGCGGTGTTTGTGTGTGCAGCGTTGTCTGTGTGTGCAGCGTTGTCTGTATGTGTGGGTGTCTGTGTAGGGCAGTTGTTTGTGGTTCCCAGTGTGTGTGTGTGTGTGTGGTGTGTTGTGCAGTGCGCGCGCGCGCGCGTGTGTGTGTGTGTGTGTGTGTGTATCAGCCTCTCTTCTCTCAGCCTACCTCTCCCAGCCTCCCTCCTCCCAGCCTCCCTCAGCATCAGCCTCCCTCTCCCAGCCTCCCCAGCATCAGCCTCCGCCAGCATCAGCCTCTCTCCTTCCAGCCTCCTCCAGCATCAGCCTCCCTCTCCCAGCCTTCCCCGGATCAGCCTCTCTCCTCCCAGCCTCCGTCCTCCCAGCCTTCCCCAGCATCAGCTTTCCCCTCCCAGCCTCCCTCAGCATCAGCCTTCCCCAGCATCAGCCTCTCTCCTCCCAGCCTCAGCCTCTCTCCTTCCAGCCTCCCCCAGCATCAGCCTCTCTCCTTCCAGCTTCCCTCAGCATCAGCCTCCCCTTCCCAGCCTTCCCCAGGATCAGCCTCTCTCCTCCCAGCCTCCTTCAGCATCAGCCTTCTGCTCCCAGTCTCCCCCAGCATCAGCCTCCCCATGCATCAGCCTCCACCAGCATCAGCCTCTCTCCTTCCAGCCTCCCCCAGCATCAGCCTCCCCTTCCCAGCCTTCCCCAGGATCAGCCTCTCTCCTCCCAGCCTCCTTCCTCCCAGCCTCCCTCTCCCAGCCTCCCTCAGCATCAGCCTTCCGCTCCCAGTCTCCCCCAGCATCAGCCTCCCCAAGCATCAGCCTCCACCAGCATCAGCCTCTCTCCTTCCAGCCTCCCCCAGCATCAGCCTCTCTCCTTCCAGCCTCCCTCAGCATCAGCCTCCCGTTCCCAGTCTTCCCCAGGATCAGCCTCTCTCCTCCCAGCCTCCTTCCTCCCAGCCTCCCTCAGCATCAGCCTTACCCTCCCAGTCTCCCCCAGCATCAGCCTCCCCAAGCATCAGCCTCCACCAGCATTAGCCTCTCTCCTTCCAGCCTCCCCCAGCATCAGCCTCCCCATGCATCAGCCTCTCTCCTTCCAGCCTCTCTCCTTCCAGCCTCCCCCAGCATCAGCCTCCCCTTCCCAGCCTTCCCCAGGATCAGCCTCTCTCCTCCCAGCCTCCTTCCTCCCAGCCTCCCTCTCCCAGCCTCCCTCAGCATCAGCCTTCCGCTCCCAGCCTCCCCAAGCATCAGCCTCCACCAGCATCAGCCTCCCTCATCCCAGCCTCCCCCACCATCAGCCTCTCTCCTCCCAGCCTTCCCCATGATCAGCCTCTCTGCTCCCAGCCTCCTCCAGCACGCCGTGCTCCTCTGCCGACACTCACACACCCGATCGCATCCACTCACACACACCCGATCGCATCCACTCACACACACCCGATCGCATCCACTCACACACACCCGATCGCATCCACTCACACACACCCGATCGCATCCACTCACACACACCCGATCGCATCCACTCACACACACAGACACTGACGATATCGCACATACGCGCTTATACTCACAACATCCGGGGATATCACATGCTTCTGGCCATGTGATCCTCCGGCAGGTCCTGGAAGATCACAACAGCACAGTATCGAGGCCGAGAAGCAAGCGATATCCCAGGATGTTGTATGTGGATGCGATGTGATGTGTGTGTGAGTGTGATCTGATTTGTGTGTGTGTATGTGTGTGCTGTTATGTGTGTGTGCTGTTATGTGTCTGTATTTTCCGGCGCTGCAGGACCTTGATGTGTGGATGCGATGTGATGTGTGTGTGATGTGTGTGTGAGAGTGAGTGTGAGCCGCTGTACACTGTTAACTATGATACACATCGGGTAACTAAGGGACCTTAGTTACCCGATGTGTATAATGGTTACCAGCTTTCACGGCCTCCGTGAAGATCCCAGCATCGCAAGGTTATGTCTGGCGCTGCTGGGATCCTGACGGAGCCGGTGTAGAAGCAAGCGATATCCCAGCATGTTGTGATGTGTGAGGTGTGTGTGAGAGTGAGTGTGATCTGATGTGTGTGTGTGTACTCACCTGGGAATCGGGGCTCCGTGTCAGTTGGGCCAGAGCGAGCGTGGATTGCGTGAGGGGGGCGGGGCCTGCAGAGAGCCGGGGCGAGAGGCCAATCCGTGGGGGGGGGGCGGGGCCATGGCGAGCCCAGCGGCCAATCAGCTTTGTGTCACCGTAAGGACACAATTTCGGAGCATGACAGACAGACAGATAGACAGATAGACAGACAGATAGACAGACAGACAGACAGACAGACAGAATAAGGCAATTATATATATAGATATATATATATACACACACACACACACAGAGTGGATACGGAAAGTATTCAGACCCCTTTACATTTTTCACTCTGTTTCATTGCAGGCATTTGGTATTTTTCTCTCATTAATGTACACTCTGCGCCCATCCCCCATCTTGATAGAAAAAAGAACAGAAATGTAGAAATGTTTGCAAATTTATTAAACAAGAAAAACTGAAATATCCCATGGTCATAAGTATTCAGCCCCTTTGCTCAGTATATCACATGGTGATAAGTATTCAGCCCCTTTGCTCAGTATTGAGTAGAGGCACCCTCCCTTTTGAGCTAGTACAGTCTTGAGTCTTCTTGGGATCCTGGATTTGGGGATCCTCTGCCATTTTTCTTGCAGATCCTCTCCAGTCCGTCAGGTTGAATGGTGAACGTTGGTGGACGCCATTTTCAAGTCTCTCCAGAGATGCTCAATTGGGTTTAGGTCAGGGCTCTGGCTGGGTCAGTCAAGAATGGTCACAGAGTTGTTCTGAAGCCGCTCCTTTGTTATTTTAGCTGTGTGCTTAGGGTTATTGTCTTGTTGGATGGTGAACCTTCGGCCAAGTCTGAGGTCCAGAGCATCTGGAAGAGGTTTTCTTCCAGGATATCTCTGTACTTGGCCGAATTCATCTTTCCTTCAATTGCCACCAGTCGTCCTGTCCCTGCCCCCATAGCATGATGCTGCCACCACCATGCTTCACTGTGGGGATTGTATTGGGCAGGTGATGAGCAGTGCCTGGTTTTCTCCTCACATTCCGCTTAGAATTATCACCAAAAAGTTCTTTCTTCGTGTCATCAGACCAGAGAATCTTATTTCTCATAGTCTGGAGTTCTTCATGTGTTTTTTTGCAAATATGCGGCTTTCATATGTCTTGCACTGAGGAAAGGCTTCCGTCGGGTCACTCTGCCATAAAGGCCCGACTGGTGGAGGATGCAGTGATAGGTGACTTTGTGGAACTTTCTCCCATCCCCCTACTGCATCTCTGGAGCTCAGCTGCAGTGATCTTGGGGTTCTTCTTTACCTCACACCAAGGCTCTTCTCCCACGATTGCTCAGTTTGGCTGGACGGCTGGGTCTAGGAAGAGTTCTCCTGGTCCCAAACTTCTTCCATCTAAGGATTATGGAGGCCACTGTGCTCTTAGGAACCTTGAGTACTGCAGAAATTCTTTTGTAACCTTGGCCAGATCTGTGCCTTGCCACAATTCTGTCTCTGAGCTCCTTGGGCAGTTCCTTTGACCTCATGATCCTCATTTGGTGTGACATGCAGTGTGAGCTGTGAGGTCTTATATAGACAGGTGTGCGCCTTTCCAAATCACGTCCTATCAGTGTAATTACACACAGCTGGACTCCAATGAAGGAGCAGAACCATCTCAAGGAGGATCACAAGGAAATGGACAGCATGTGACTTACATCTGAGTGTCTGAGCAAAGGGCTGAATACTTATCACCATGTGTTATACTGAGCAAAGGGGCTGAATACTTATGACCATGTGTTATACTGAGCAAAGGGGCTGAATACTTATGACCATGTGTTATACTGAGCAAAGGGGCTGAATACTTATGACCATGTGAGATTTCAGCTTTTCTTGTTAAACAAATTTGCAAAAATTTCTACATTTGTTTTTCCTGTCAGGATGCGGGTGTGAAGATGTAATTTACCCTCTCACTGTATATGCTGTGATACTATGTCATGATATGCATATTTCCCTGGTTGTATTAGTTGTAATTCATGTATTTTCTTGGGGGAGCTACTGGTCTCAATGTGTCTCTCTCATACAATTGTAGTCTTGGCATCTAATGTGATTATGTAAATAGCCTGTCCTCTTCTTTCCAGAGTTGTGTATCTAATCTGTAATTGCATTGGCCAGTGAAGGAATAGTCATTGTTCTTTACAGCAGGGGATCCCTTCATCTACTGTGGCTGGCAGACATATTGGAGCCCTGTGATGGACCAAACCATTGATGATAGGATGTGTGACCCCTACCCCCTGAACAAACATGGTGGGCTGGTCAAGCAGCCCAGACAATGCATTTCCCTTTTTGTAACTTCAGAGTGAGCTGAAACTTGAAGAGAGCAGGAGCCCCAGCCTGGGTGACTGTGGACACGGACGGAGCTAGGCCTGTGTGGCGGCCCGTGGGATTGTGTGGAACTCTTTGGACTACTGTAAGGACGATTGCTTTGTTATCCGGTCCGAGGATTGTCGGGAAGGGCCCCCGAATCTGTTTTACGTGGACTTATCGTGTGCTGTTCCAGTGTTCTTGTGAATAAACCTGTTGGATCGTCCCTCGGCCTCGTCCATCCTTTGCTCTGTTGTACACCCCCGTCACAAACTGGTTGGCAGCGCTAGGATCAGAGCAGAAGGAATGGAGGACAATGGCTCAACATCAGGAACCAGCACTGCAGAGTACAAGACCTGGACTTTGGGGAGCCTGCAATCAAAGGCCCGTGAAGTAGGAGTTCGTTTCAAAGGACTCTCCAAGGAGCAGCTGATTGAGGCGCTAGAAGGAGTCTGTTCGCAAAAGGACGTGGAGGAAGGATCCTCACAGCAAACGGAAGAAAGACGGCAGCCGGAGGTGAATACCCAAAAAAGTCAATGGGTTGTGTGGTACAAGGAGGAGATGGCACTGCTTGGAGATGAGGCCACCATAGAAGATAAGAGGGAGGCCATGCGTGGAGCTAAAGAGAAGGAGCGCAGGATGGAGGAGATGGCACTGCTGGATAAGGAGCTCGCTGTGGAAGCCGCGAGAGGCTCCAGACAGACTGTAACCCCAGCACCCATCATGAGGGAACTTCCCAGGGTGTCCCGCAAAGACTTCAAGCAGTTTAATGAGGCTGCAGGCGACATTGAGGGCTTCTTCCAGGACTTTGAGCATCAGTGTCGATTAATGGAAGTCCCGGACAGGGAGCGTGTCCGGTATCTGATTGGGCTCCTAGAGGGGGGAGCTGCTGAAGCCTATAGAGCTATGGACCCTCGGTGGAACTGTGAGTATGCGGATATTAAACAGACTATTCTAGAACATTATGCTGTGACCCCAGACACTTACAGGACTCAGTTCCGTGCTTTAGCCTGTGATGGGGAAGTGTCTTTTAAGATATATGCTCATAGACTCAAACAAATATGTAATCGCTGGCTGGAGGCAGAGGAGGCCTTATCTTGGGAGACCTTCCTGCAGGTCATCCTAAAAGAACAATTCTTTGCCCAGTGCCCCGCTGAGATCCGGGAATGGGTGCGTGAGAGAAAACCAGCGACAGTGGAGGAAGCTGCTGCTCTCGCTGATGAGGCTCTCACCATCAAGCCTCAGTGGAGGGTTCTGTTGGAGGATGGAGAGACGCCTAACAGCTCCACAACACCGGATGCCCCCAGTTATTCTGTCCCCATTGTTCCCCGTTCCTCTAAGCCACCACATGTTGATACCCGTGTTAATGTGCCTCCAGTTGCTTCTACTGCACTTTCTGGAATACGCCGGGAGAGGAAGTAACAGAGCGCAGGTGTTATGTTTGTAGGCATCCCGGGCATTTGCAGGTCTCATGCCCAGCCAGGCCATGGAGGAATCATCCTCAAACCTCTACAGCACCTTCAGGTGGGAGCCGGCCTCCAAGTTCCCCTACCCCTTACCCAAGAGGACGCCTTGGATGGAGGGAGACCCAGCTCAGATGCTATCAATGTGGACAGCCAGGGCATCGGCAAGTCTCCTGCCCAGCTGTTCAAATGAGGACTGATCCTGCACCCAATCGGATTGTTAATTATTTACAGCCCAGTGCCATGGAGGAAGATGTGGCACCGTTATGTAAGGACTGGCCTAGTGACTCAGCCCCCCATGTTGCACCACCAGGAGTTTACGGGGTGCGACCCGCAGTTATGACGACTTCTGCTCATCGAGGTAAGCACTTGCAGGAGGTTGTGCTGGATGGACAGAGACTTGTTGGATTTTGTGACTCGGGTGCTTTCCTCACACTGGCTGATCCCCGAGTGGTTCGGCCTGAGGCAATCCATAGAGGACCTGGGATTGTTATTGAACTGGCTGGTGGACAATGGAGGACTATTCCCACAGCCACTGTGGATCTGAGCTTTGGTTTTGGGGTCAGGCGATGTGTGGTTGGGGTGATGGGTGGTCTGCCTGCAGCTGTTCTCCTGGGCAATGATGTGGGAGAGCTACGATGCCAATTCGTGGCTGCATGAAGCCACATGTAAGTAACGCTCTGCCTGTGTGTACTTAACCAGTGACCTGTAGAGGTCCCTAGTACGTACACAAGTTGGGAGGGGGAGGGATTGTGAAGATGTAATTTACCCTCTCACTGTATATGCTGTGATACTATGTCATGATATGTATATTTCCCTGGTTGTATTAGTTGTAATTCATGTATTTTCTTGGGGGAGCTACTGATCTCAATGTGTCTCTCTCATACAATTGTAGTCTTGGCATCTAATGTGATTATGTAAATAGCCTGTCCTCTTCTTTCCAGAGTTGTGTATCTAGTCTGTAATTGCATTGGCCAGTGAAGGAATAGTCATTGTTCTTTACAGCAGGGGATCCCTTCATCTACTGTGGCTGGCAGACATATTGGAGCCCTGTGATGGACCAAACCATTGATGATAGGATGTGTGACCCCTACCCCCTGAACAAACATGGTGGGCTGGTCAAGCAGCCCAGACAATGCATTTCCCTTTTTGTAACTTCAGAGTGAGCTGAAACTTGGAAGAAGAAGGAGCTCCAGCCTGTGTGGCTGTGGACACGGACGGAGCTAGGCCGGTGTGGCGGCCCGTGGGATTGTGTGGAACTCTTTGGACTACTGTAAGGACGATTGCTTTGTTATCCGGTCCGAGGATTGTCGGGAAGGGCCCCCGAATCTGTTTTACGTGGACTTATCGTGTGCTGTTCCAGTGTTCTTGTGAATAAACCTGTTGGATCGTCCCTCGGCCTCGTCCATCCTTTGCTCTGTTGTACACCCCCGTCACAGCGGGATGGGGGCAGAGTGCACATTAATGAGAATTTACTAAATGGCTGCAATGAAACAAAGAGGGAAAAATTTAAAGGGGTGTGAATACTTTCCGTACACACTATATATATACAGCTCTGACACAAATTAAGAGACCACTGCACAATTTTTTTCTGATTTTTCTCTGTTTTTGAGTAAAATGTAAATTGTTCTTTTCTTCTATAATCTACTGACGACGTCTCTAAATTTCCAGCAATAAATGTTATATTTATTTTCTGGAAATGAGAAATGGTGAAAATAACAGAACAATGCACAGAATGCGCAGCGCTTTCACCTCAAATAATGCAAAGAAAACAAGGTCATCATCATTTAGAAACCACAAAACTAATAATGTTTTTTATCTCAGGAAGATTCAGAAATCAATATTCTGTGAAATAACCAGGATTATTAATTCCAGCTTTCCTGCGTCTTGGCTGCTTTGTCTCTCACACGGCTTTTGGGTGACCTTTTGCCACTCCTGGTGCAAAAATGTAAGCAGTTCTTTGATGACTTGCGAATGTCCATTTTCCTCTTGATTACATTCCAGAGGTTTTCAATGGGGTTCAGGTCTGGAGATTGGGCTGGCCTGTGCGGGACCTCAATGCTGGTGAGTATGGATGACATAGAATGCATCATGCGCTCAGGCGTCAGAAGAAGGGAAACAAAGATGGTCGAAAGAGGAGGCGCCGGTACCGGAGAACGGAGACACCCATCCGACCAATCTGCACTGCAATGCCCCGTGAGTGAGTATTATAAAGCGATTTTTACGTTCTACACAGCGGCCTGGGCTCTTATATACAGCATTCTAGAATGACGGTGGCAGCAGCTTATAGACACCAGGTTCCCTTTAAATACATTTTATTAGGATTCTAAAAAAAAGTATGCACAAGTCGCACATTGTACTCGAGTTGCGCCCATCCATTATCCAACTGCTGGTTACAAGTACCAAACATCTGAGCATGGTAGTGCCCGCTTATCACTAGTTACCAGTACTGAGCACCCGAGCATGGTAGTGCCCGCTCATCACTAGTCACCAGTACTGAGCACCCGAGCATGGTAGTGCCCGCTTATCACTAGTTACCAGTACTGAGCACCCGAGCATGGTAGTGCCCGCTCATCACTAGTTACCAGTACTGAGCACCCGAGCATGGTAGTGCCCGCTTATCACTAGTTACCAGTACTGAGCACCCGAGCATGGTAGTGCCCGCTCATCACTAGTTACCAGTACAGAGCATCCGAGCATGGTAGTGCCCGCTCATCACTAGTTACCAGTACTGAACACCTGAGCATGGTAGTGCCCGCTCATCACTAGTTACCAGTACAGAGCACCTGAGCATGGTAGTGCCCGCTCATTACTAGTTACCAGTACAGAGCATCCGAGCATGGTAGTGCCCGCTCATCACTAGTTACCAGTACTGAGCACCCGAGCATGGTAGTGCCCGCTCATCACTAGTTACCAGTACAGAGCATCCGAGCATGGTAGTGCCCGCTCATCACTAGTTACCAGTACTGAACACCTGAGCATGGTAGTGCCCGCTCATCACTAGTTACCAGTACAGAGCACCTGAGCATGGTAGTGCCCGCTCATTACTAGTTACCAGTACAGAGCATCCGAGCATGGTAGTGCCCGCTCATCACTAGTTACCAGTACTGAGCACCTGAGCATGGTAGTGCCCGCTCATCACTAGTTACCAGTACAGAGCACCTGAGCATGGTAGTGCCCGCTCATCACTAGTTACCAGTACTGAGCACCTGAGCATGGTAGTGCCCGCTCATCACTAGTTACCAGTACAGAGCATCCGAGCATGGTAGTGCCCGCTCATCACTAGTTACCAGTACTGAGCACCTGAGCATGGTAGTGCCCGCTCATCATTAGTTACCAGTACTGAGCACCTGAGCATGGTAGTGCCCGCTCATCACTAGTTACCAGTACTGAGCACCTGAGCATGGTAGTGCCCGCTCATCACTAGTTACCAGTACAGAGCATCCGAGCATGGTAGTGCCCGCTCATCACTAGTTACCAGTACAGAGCACCTGAGCATGGTAGTGCCCGCTCATCACTAGTTACCAGTACTGAGCACCTGAGCATGGTAGTGCCCGCTCATCACTAGTTACCAGTACTGAGCACCCGAGCACGGTAGTGCCCGCTCATCACTAGTTACCAGTACAGAGCACTCGAGCATGGTAGTGCCCGCTCATCACTAGTTACCAGTACTGAGCACCCGAGCATGGTAGTGCCCGCTCATCACTAGTTACTAGTACTGAGCACCTGAGCATGGTAGTGCCCGCTCATCACTAGTTACCAGTACTGAGCACCCGAGCATGGTAGTGCCCGCTCATCACTAGTTACTAGTACTGAGCACCCGAGCATGGTAGTGCCCACTCATCACTAGTTACCAGTACTGAGCACCCGAGCATGGTAGTGCCCGCTCATCACTAGTTACTAGTACTGAGCACCCGAGCATGGTAGTGCCCGCTCATCACTAGTTACTACTACTGAGCACCCGAGCATGGTAGTGCCCGCTCATCACTAGTTACTAGTACTGAGCACCCGAGCATGGTAGTGCCCGCTCATCACTAGTTACCAGTACTGAGCACCCGAGCATGGTAGTGTCCGCTCATCACTAGTTACCAGTACTGAGCACCCGAGCATGGTAGTGCCCGCTCATCACTAGTTACTAGTACTGAGCACCCGAGCATGGTAGTGCCCGCTCGTTACTAGTACTGAGCACCCGAGCATGGTAGTGCCCGCTCATCACTAGTTACCAGTACTGAGCACCTGAGCATGGTAGTGCCCGCTCATCACTAGTTACCAGTACTGAGCACCCGAGCATGGTAGTGCCTGCTCATCACTAGTTACCAGTACTGAGCAGCCGAGCATGGTAGTGCCCGCTCATCACTAGTTACCAGTACTGAGCACCTGAGCATGGTAGTGCCCGCTCATCACTAGTTACCACTACTGAGCACCCGAGCATGGTAGTGCCCGCTCATCACTAGTTACCAGTACTGAGCACCCGAGCATGGTAGTGCCCGCTCATCACTAGTTACCAGTACTGAGCACCCGAGCATGGTAATGCCCGCTCATCACTAGTTACCAGTACTGAGCACCCGAGCATGGTAGTGCCCGCTCATCACTAGTTACCAGTACTGAGCATGGTAGTGCCCGCTCATCACTAGTTACCAGTACTGAGCACCTGAGCATGGTAGTGCCCGCTCATCACTAGTTACCAGTACTGAGCACCTGAGCATGGTAGTGCCCGCTCATCACTAGTTACCAGTACTGAGCACCCGAGCATGGTAGTGCCCGCTCATCACTAGTTACCAGTACTGAGCACCCGAGCATGGTAGTGCCCGCTCATCACTAGTTACCAGTACTGAGCACCCGAGCATGGTAGTGCCCGCTCATCACTAGTTACCAGTACAGAGCACCTGAGCATGGTAGTGCCCGCTCATCACTAGTTACCAGTACAGAGCATCCGAGCATGGTAGTGCCCGCTCATCACTAGTTACCAGTACTGAGCACCTGAGCATGGTAGTGCCCGCTCATCACTAGTTACCAGTACAGAGCACCTGAGCATGGTAGTGCCCGCTCATCACTAGTTACCAGTACTGAGCACCTGAGCATGGTAGTGCCCGCTCATCACTAGTTACCAGTACTGAGCACCTGAGCATGGTAGTGCCCGCTCATCATTAGTTACCAGTACTGAGCACCTGAGCATGGTAGTGCCCGCTCATCACAAGTTACCAGTACTGAGCACCTGAGCATGGTAGTGCCCGCTCATCACTAGTTACCAGTACAGAGCACCCGAGCATGGTAGTGCCCGCTCATCACTAGTTACCAGTACTGAGCACCCGAGCATGGTAGTGCCCGCTCATCACTAGTTACCAGTACTGAGCACCCGAGCATGGTAGTGCCCGCTCATCACTAGTTACCAGTACTGAGCACCCGAGCATGGTAGTGCCCGCTCATCACTAGTTACTAGTACTGAGCACCTGAGCATGGTAGTGCCCGCTCATCACTAGTTACCAGTACTGAGCACCCGAGCATGGTAGTGCCCGCTCATCACTAGTTACCAGTACAGAGCACTCGAGCATGGTAGTGCCCGCTCATCACTAGTTACCAGTACTGAGCACCTGAGCATGGTAGTGCCCGCTCATCACTAGTTACCAGTACTGAGCACCTGAGCATGGTAGTGCCCGCTCATCACTAGTTACCAGTACAGAGCACTCGAGCATGGTAGTGCCCGCTCATCACTAGTTACCAGTACTGAGCACCCGAGCATGGTAGTGCCTGCTCATCACTAGTTACTAGTACTGAGCACCCGAGCATGGTAGTGCCCGCTCATCACTAGTTACCAGTACTGAGCACCCGAGCATGGTAGTGCCCGCTCATCACTAGTTACCAGTACTGAGCACCCGAGCATGGTAGTGCCCGCTCATCACTAGTTACTAGTACTGAGCACCCGAGCATGGTAGTGCCCGCTCATCACTAGTTACCAGTACTGAGCACCCGAGCATGGTAGTGCCCGCTCATCACTAGTTACCAGTACTGAGCATGGTAGTGCCCGCTCATCACTAGTTACCAGTACTGAGCACCTGAGCATGGTAGTGCCCGCTCATCACTAGTTACCAGTACTGAGCACCCGAGCATGGTAGTGCCTGCTCATCACTAGTTACCAGTACTGAGCAGACGAGCATGGTAGTGCCCGCTCATCACTAGTTACCAGTACAGAGCACCTGAGCATGGTAGTGCCCGCTCATCACTAGTTACCAGTACTGAGCACCTGAGCATGGTAGTGCCCGCTCATCACTAGTTACCAGTACTGAGCACCCGAGCATGGTAGTGCCCGCTCATCACTAGTTACCAGTACTGAGCACTCGAGCATGGTAGTGCCCACTCATCACTAGTTACCAGTACTGAGATTGGGTGCACATTCTCTGGTGCCCGGTTGCACGTACCCGGGGTAGGGCGTTCTAAGGGTCGGGTGCTATGTTCCTAGGTGCACATTTTCTAGGCCGAGTGCCCGTTTCCACATTCTGGGGGAAGGGTACCCGGCTTCCGGTGCCTGATGCAGTGTTCCCGGGAGCCCGGTTCCCTGGTGCACTGGTCTCGGGGCAGTGTTCCCGGTTCCTGGGGCCGGGTGTCTGGTTCCCGGTGCAGTGTTCCCGGTTCCCTGGTCTCGGGGCCGGGTGTCCGGTTCTCGGTGCAGTGTTCCCGGTTCCTGGGGCCGGGTGTCCGGTTCTCGGTGCAGTGTTCCCGGTTCCTGGGGCCGGGTGTCCGGTTCTCGGTGCAGTGTTCCCGGTTCCTGGGGCCGGGTGTCCGGTTCCCGGTGCAGTGTTCCCGGGTGCACTGGTGTCGGGGCCGGGTGCAGGGTTCCCGGGTGCACACTCTCGGGGCAGGGTTACTGGGTGTCCGGTTCTCGGTGCAGTGTTCCCGGTTCCTGGGGCCGGGTGTCCGGTTCCCGGTGCAGTGTTCCCGGGTGCACTGGTGTCGGGGCCGGGTGCAGGGTTTCCGGTTCTCGGTGCCGTGTTCCCGGTTCCTGGGGCCGGGTGTCCGGTTCTCGGTGCAGTGTTCTTGGTTCCTGGGGCCGGGTGTCCAGTTCTCGGTGCCGTGTTCCCGGTTCCTGGGGCCGGGTGTCTGGTTCCCGGTGCAGTGTTCCCGGGTGCACTGGTGTCGGGGCCGGGTGCAGGGTTCCCGGGTGCACACTCTCGGGGCAGGGTTACTGGGTGTCCGGTTCTCGGTGCAGTGTTCCCGGTTCCTGGGGCCGGGTGTCCGGTTCCCGGTGCAGTGTTCCCGGGTGCACTGGTGTCGGGGCCGGGTGCAGGGTTTCCGGGTGTCCGGTTCTCGGTGCCGTGTTCCCGGTTCCTGGGGCCGGGTGTCCGGTTCCCGGTGCAGTGTTCCCGGGTGCACTGGTGTCGGGGCCGGGTGCAGGGTTTCCGGGTGTCCGGTTCCCGGTGCAGTGTTCCCGGTTCCTGGGGTCGGGTGTCCGGTTCCCGGTGCAGTGTTCCCGGGTGCACTGGTGTCGGGGCCGGGTGCAGGGTTTCCGGGTGTCCGGTTCCCGGTGCAGTGTTCCCGGTTCCTGGGGTCGGGTGTCCGGTTCCCGGTGCAGTGTTCCCGGGTGCACTGGTGTCGGGGCCGGGTGCAGGGTTTCCGGTGCAGTGTTCCCGGGTGCACTGGTGTCGGGGCCGGGTGCAGGGTTCCCGGGTGCACACTCTCGGGGCAGGGTTACTGGGTGTCCGGTTCTCGGTGCAGTGTTCCCGGTTCCTGGGGCCGGGTGTCCGGTTCCCGGTGCAGTGTTCCCGGGTGCACTGGTGTCGGGGCCGGGTGCAGGGTTTCCGGGTGTCCGGTTCTCGGTGCCGTGTTCCCGGTTCCTGGGGCCGGGTGTCCGGTTCCCGGTGCAGTGTTCCCGGGTGCACTGGTGTCGGGGCCGGGTGCAGGGTTTCCGGGTGTCCGGTTCTCGGTGCCGTGTTCCCGGTTCCTGGGGCCGGGTGTCCGGTTCCCGGTGCAGTGTTCCCGGGTGCACTGGTGTCGGGGCCGGGTGCAGGGTTTCCGGGTGTCCGGTTCCCGGTGCAGTGTTCCCGGTTCCTGGGGTCGGGTGTCCGGTTCCCGGTGCAGTGTTCCCGGGTGCACTGGTGTCGGGGCCGGGTGCAGGGTTTCCGGTTCTCGGTGCCGTGTTCCCGGTTCCTGGGGCCGGGTGTCTGGTTCTCGGTGCCGTGTTCCCGGTTCCTGGGGCCGGGTGTCCGGTTCCCGGTGCAGTGTTCCCGGGTGCAGGGTTCCCGGGTGCACACTCTCGGGGCCGGGTGCAGGGTTCCTGGTTCCTGGGGCCGGGTGTCCGGTTCCCGGTGCAGTGTTCCCGGGTGCACTGGTGTCGGGTGCAGGGTTTCCGGGTGTCCGGTTCTCGGTGCCGTGTTCCCGGTTCCTGGGGCCGGGTGTCCGGTTCCCGGTGCAGTGTTCCCGGGTGCACTGGTGTCGGGGCCGGGTGCAGGGTTTCCGGGTGTCCGGTTCTCGGTGCCGTGTTCCCGGTTCCTGGGGCCGGGTGTCCGGTTCCCGGTGCAGTGTTCCCGGGTGCACTGGTGTCGGGGCCGGGTGCAGGGTTTCCGGGTGTCCGGTTCTCGGTGCCGTGTTCCCGGTTCCTGGGGCCGGGTGTCCGGTTCCCGGGCGGCTCCTCCCGTTCCGGTTTCCTGTCCCCCTCCTCTCTCGCTCCCGCACACATCCCCGGACATGGCTCTGTAGACAGCACATGGCGGCCGCGGCCATGCAGAGCCCCCCCAAACCATCCAGCACCCCCCCACTCTTCCTCCGCCACTAGACACCCGACACTACGCCCGACACCCCCGCCATCCCACTACCACCACCACAGTAAGCAGCGGCGGCATCATGGGGGTGCACGGCTTCCAGGACTACATCGAGAAGCGCTGCCCGGGCGCGGTGGTCCCGGTGGAGCTGCAGAAACTGGCCCGGGGCAGCTTAGTGGGGGGCGGCCGGCAGAGACCCCCGCAGACCCCGCTCCGCCTGCTCATCGACGCCGAGAACTGCCTGCACCGGCTGTACGGCGGCTTCTACACGGACTGGGTGAGCGGGGGCCAGTGGAACCACATGCTGGGCTACCTGGCGGCCCTGGCCAAGGCCTGCTACGCCGGCAACATCGAGCTCTTCGTCTTCTTCAACGGCGCCCTGGACAAGGCCCGGCTGCACGAGTGGGTGAAGCGGCAGAGCAACGAGCGGCAGACCGGCCAGCAGATCATCCACCACGTCCAGAACAAGGGCACCCCGCCCCCCAAAGTCTGGTTCCTGCCCCCCGTGTGCATGGCCCACTGCATCCGCCTGGCGCTGGTCCGCTTCCACATCAAGGTGAGCCGGTGCCGGCCTGCAAAGGCCCAACATGGAGCCTAGACCCTGTGCCCAAAGCGGAGCCCCCAACACAGAGCCTGTGCCCAAAGCGGAGCCCCCAACACAGAGCCTGTGCCCAAAGCGGAGCCCCCAACACAGACCCTGTGCCCAAAGCGGAGCCCCCAACACAGAGCCCTGTGCCCAAAGCGGAGCCCCCAACACAGAGCCCTGTGCCCAAAGCGGGGCCCCCAACACAGAGCCCTGTGCCCAAAGCGGAGCCTCCAACACAGACCCTGTGCCCAAAGCGGAGCCTCCAACACAGACCCTGTGCCCAAAGCGGAGCCCCCAACAGACCCTGTGCCCAAAGCGGAGCCCCCAACACAGACCCTGTGCCCAAAGCTGAGCCCCCAACACAGAGCCCTGTGCCCAAAGCGGAGCCCCCCAACACAGAGCCCTGTGCCCAAAGCGGAGCCCCCAACACAGAGCCCTGTGCCCAAAGCGGAGCCCCCAACACAGAGCCCTGTGCCCAAAGCGGAGCCCCCAACACAGAGCCCTGTGCCCAAAGCGGAGCCCCCAACACAGAGCCCTGTGCCCAAAGCGGAGCCCCCAACACAGAGCCCTGTGCCCAAAGCGGAGCCCCCAACACAGAGCCCTGTGCCCAAAGCGGAGCCCCCAACACAGAGCCCTGTGCCCAAAGCGGAGCCCCCAACACAGAGCCCTGTGCCCAAAGCGGAGCCCCCAACACAGAGCCCTGTGCCCAAAGCGGAGCCCCCAACACAGAGCCCTGTGCCCAAAGCGGAGCCCCCAACACAGAGCCCTGTGCCCAAAGCGGAGCCCCCAACACAGAGCCCTGTGCCCAAAGCGGAGCCCCCAACACAGAGCCCTGTGCCCAAAGCGGAGCCCCCAACACAGAGCCCTGTGCCCAAAGCGGAGCCCCCAACACAGAGCCCTGTGCCCAAAGCGGAGCCCCCAACACAGAGCCCTGTGCCCAAAGCGGAGCCCCCAACACAGAGCCCTGTGCCCAAAGCGGAGCCCCCAACACAGAGCCCTGTGCCCAAAGCGGAGCCCCCAACACAGAGCCCTGTGCCCAAAGCGGAGCCCCCAACACAGAGCCCTGTGCCCAAAGCGGAGCCCCCAACACAGAGCCCTGTGCCCAAAGCGGAGCCCCCAACACAGAGCCCTGTGCCCAAAGCGGAGCCCCCAACACAGAGCCCTGTGCCCAAAGCGGAGCCCCCAACACAGAGCCCTGTGCCCAAAGCGGAGCCCCCAACACAGCCCTGTGCCCAAAGCGGAGCCCCCAACACAGAGCCCTGTGCCCAAAGCGGAGCCCCCAACACAGAGCCCTGTGCCCAAAGCGGAGCCCCCAACACAGAGCCCTGTGCCCAAAGCGGAGCCCCCAACACAGAGCCCTGTGCCCAAAGCGGAGCCCCCAACACAGAGCCCTGTGCCCAAAGCGGAGCCCCCCAACACAGAGCCCTGTGCCCAAAGCGGAGCCCCCAACACAGCCCTGTGCCCAAAGCGGAGCCCCCAACACAGAGCCCTGTGCCCAAAGCGGAGCCCCCAACACAGACCCTGTGCCCAAAGCGGAGCCCCCGACACAGACCCTGTGCCCAAAGCGGAGCCCCCGACACAGACCCTGTGCCCAAAGCGGAGCCCCCGACACAGAGCCCTGTGCCCAAAGCGGAGCCCCCGACACAGAGCCCTGTGCCCAAAGCGGAGCCCCCGACACAGAGCCCTGTGCCCAAAGCGGAGCCCCCGACACAGAGCCCTGTGCCCAAAGCGGAGCCCCCGACACAGAGCCCTGTGCCCAAAGCGGAGCCCCCAATATGCACCTCTGTACCCAACATGGAGCCCCCTGTGTCTAACCTGCATCCCCCTGTGCCCAGTATGGAGCCCCCAGCATGCACCTGTCTGCAAAGCATGGAGCCCCAAACATGCACCCCCTGTGCCCAACACGGAGCCTTGTGTTCAACGTGCACCCCTGTGTAAAGCATGGAGCCCCCAGCATACACTCCTGTGCCAGACATGGAACCCCCAACATGCATCCCTGTGTCCAACACTGAGCCCTGTTCCCATCATGCACCCCTGTGCCCAACATGGAGCTGTGTGCCCAGTATGCACCCCTTTGCCCAGCACGGATCCCCCAACATGAACCCTTGTGCCCCCACAGCTGCAGACTTGTAGTGTTACAGGGGCTGCATAAATAGATTGTTATAGATGCCACTGTCAGGTGGTGGCCGCAGCCTCATAGATGCCAGTGACATGGGCAGTGCCCCACCCCGAATGATGATGGTGATGTGCCTGCCTGTCTATGGCTGCTGACATTTTGCTAGTCAAAAATACATTTGATTGCTGATGGTGTCTCTTGCCCACGTACGGAGGACATGTGATGCTGACACATATGTGGGCTCTCGGGCAGTGCCACGTACATCATGTAGAGCCAGGCAGGAATCCTGTGCCACGCTGGCACCTACAAGACCCGCTGTACAGAGCCGTGCCCGGCTGCCTCATACGGGTGACTTTAAAATGGTAGGTGTGGGCGATGGTGGACTGGGCATGTTGGATTTCAATATGCCCGATTATTGTCATGGCACATAATACGCTATCAGGGGGTCCGCCACCCCTTATCCCCTCTGCCCATGTGTGGTGTGTACGGTGAGGGGGTAAGGTATAAGAATTTGGGTTCCTTCATTATACAGCACCAGACGCGTGGAGCAGAAGTGGGGCAATCTCATGCGCATACTGGGGCATTTTCCTGGTGGATCTTTGTGGACCCTCACCGCGGTTACCCCCTGTTCCTTGTAGAGGGGGTGAATTCTGCCCCAATATCACACAATGTGGATTTTTCTGTCCTGTATGGAATGGTGAATGGACCGTGGCAGCTCATGTGCGGTATTTTACTTGTTAGAGCTGCAGTTTGTGCTCCAGAGCAGGCATCTGTGACTGGGGACATGGAGCAGTCATTTTTCCAGTATGTGGAGCTGTCCTTGGTCACTCAGTCACTCTCAATTCTACTTTTTGGATACTTGTCACCTATTTAGGTCTATGGGTACGCACCAAAAACTCAGCTCCGATGTGTATCGACCTCCTCGCATCAGATTTCTACGGACACGTTATTAGCAGAGGACACGGGATTTAGTTTTGTAAATGTACTTATTAGTATATATATATATATATGTGTATATGTATGTGTGTAATAATAGATACTTATATAGCGCCATTATTCCCAAGCGCTTTACATATATCAGCATCACTGTCCCCATCGGGGCTCACAATCTGCGTTCCCTATTAGTATGTTATATATTTCTGACCATGGCGGCCTACAGATTCTGGTATTGAGTGGACGTATGAGATGACGGCGCCTGTCTGGGCTGCTATGGCAACTGCTTGGTCCCCATCGTCCCCTCCGTATGTTGGATGCGGCTTCTCCCATCGTCCCCTCCGTATGTTGGATGCGGCTTCTCCCATCGTCCCCTCCGTATGTTGGATGCGGCTTCTCCCATCGTCCCCTCCGTATGTTGGATGCGGCTTCTCCCATCGTCCCCTCCGTATGTTGGATGCGGCTTCTCCCATCGTCCCCTCCGTATGTTGGATGCGGCTTCTCCCATCGTCCCCTCCGTATGTTGGATGCGGCTTCTCCCATCGTCCCCTCCGTATGTTGGATGCGGCTTCTCCCATCGTCCCCTCCGTTTGTTGGATGCGGCTTCTCCCATCGTCCCCTCCGTATGTTGGATGCGGCTTCTCCCATCGTCCCCTCCGTATGTTGGATGCGGCTTCTCCCATCGTCCCCTCCGTATGTTGGATGCGGCTTCTCCCATCGTCCGCTCCGTATGTTGGATGCGGCTTCTCCCATCGTCCCCTCCGTATGTTGGATGCGGCTTCTCCCATCGTCCCCTCCGTTTGTTGGATGCGGCTTCTCCCATCGTCCCCTCCGTATGTTGGATGCGGCTTCTCCCATCGTCCCCTCCGTATGTTGGATGCGGCTTCTCCCATCGTCCCCTCCGTATGTTGGATGCGGCTTCTCCCATCGTCCCCTCCGTATGTTGGATGCGGCTTCTCCCATCGTCCCCTCCGTATGTCGGATGCGGCTTCTCCCATCGTCCCCTCCGTATGTTGGATGCGGCTTCTCCCATCGTCCCCTCCGTATGTTGGATGCGGCTTCTCCCATCGTCCCCTCCGTATGTTGGATGCGGCTTCTCCCATCGTCCCCTCCGTATGTTGGATGCGGCTTCTCCCATCGTCCCCTCCGTATGTTGGATGCGGCTTCTCCCATCGTCCCCTCCGTATGTTGGATGCGGCATCTCCCATCGTCCCCTCCGTATGTTGGATGCGGCTTCTCCCATCGTCCCCTCCGTATGTTGGATGCGGCTTCTCCCATCGTCCCCTCCGTATGTTGGATGCGGCTTCTCCCATCGTCCCCTCCGTATGTTGGATGCGGCTTCTCCCATCGTCCCCTCCGTATGTTGGATGCGGCTTCTCCCATCGTCCCCTCCGTATGTTGGATGCGGCTTCTCCCATCGTCCCCTCCGTATGTCGGATGCGGCTTCTCCCATCGTCCCCTCCGTATGTTGGATGCGGCTTCTCCCATCGTCCCCTCCGTATGTTGGATGCGGCTTCTCCCATCGTCCCCTCCGTATGTTGGATGCGGCTTCTCCCATCGTCCCCTCCGTATGTTGGATGCGGCTTCTCCCATCGTCCCCTCCGTATGTTGGATGCGGCTTCTCCCATCGTCCCCTCCGTATGTTGGATGCGGCTTCTCCCATCGTCCCCTCCGTATGTTGGATGCGGCTTCTCCCATCGTCCCCCCTCCGTATGTCGGATGCGGCTTCTCCCATCGTCCCCTCCGTATGTCGGATGCGGCTTCTCCCATCGTCCCCTCCGTATGTCGGATGCAGCTTCTCCCATCGTCCCCTCCGTATGTCGGATGTGGCTTCTCCCATCGTCCCCTCCGTATGTCGGATGCGGCTTCTCCCATCGTCCCCTCCGTATGTCGGATGCGGCTTCTCCCATCGTCCCCTCCGTATGTCGGATGCGGCTTCTCCCATCGTCCCCTCCCTATGTCGGATGCGGCTTCTCCCATCGTCCCCTCCGTATGTCGGATGCGGCATCTCTTTACATTATAAATGGAGGGGCTGCATTACAAAATACCCGAGCGTCTCCTGTGTCCCTGTAGGTCCTCGGCCGCAGGCTGTGCTGGGAGATGTGCACCGGGACCAGTCCCATCATTGACAAATATCCTGTAAATCGCTTATATGGCAGGGAAAACCATAATAGACAGCGGCAGACCCGTGCGTCTTAAAAGGGATCCCCACATGAAATTTTTAGAAAAATCTGATTACTAATGCCGGCTGTGCCTATGTCCAAGCCGGTCTTCCCATATTACTGCTGTCACTGGTTGCCATGGAGACACAGCTACAGCTTGTTCTATGGCGTTGTTAGGCAGTGCTTCCATAGCAACTAGTCACTATCCGGGATCAGCATTACTGAAATAGAGCTTTGTGTGTGTCTTGCGGCCATATTAATCAGATTTTTGTATATTCAGAGGAGACTGCGCCCCGTGGTGTGTGCGGGGCGGTATCTAGGCTCGCACGTTACGGCTGTAGTCCAGCAGATTTGTGTACACGTCTTAATAATAATAATAATAATAATAATCTTTATTTCTATAGCGCCAACATATTCCGCAGCGCTGTACAATTCAGTCTTCACCATGAATTGTTTTTTTGTACCAAGTAGGTTGAGCTGAAGGCTCTTCCGCGAGCCGGCGTCCGGTCCTCCATGGCGTCCGGTCCTCACTTGTGCGCCTGTGTCCTGGGCTCCTCTGGTGTTTACTAGGCCTCGCACGGCACGGTGCATTGTGGGACCTGGTACACACAATGGGCGTCCATTATACAGGTGCAGAAGTGAAGATGGGCCTGGACTGGCCGCCATGGAGGGCCGCGCTGGACACTGTGGTAACGGCAGCGTGTGCAGTGAGGAGGCAGCTGTCGGGGCCATTTTCCGCCCGCTGTGGTATTGTGCTATCTTCTAATCGCTGGCATACATGACCTTTGAGTCTCGCAGCCTCGTGTGTAACTGGAGACTTCAGCTCTGTGAAATCATGGTTTTCATTTAATAGGTTAATTACAGGCAGCGCCATTCACTGTGCAGGTGTCAGGCAGGGCCTCGTCCCACCGCCCCGGGCCGGAGCTCAGGCTGTCATCTGGATCCATAGCACGTCCCTCAGGACTGGGCTGTGCCCTCCATTGTGGTACTGGTGCCACGTTCTCTGTGCCCCCCTCTGTGGTACTGGTGCCACGTTCTCCGTGCCCCCCCATTGTGGTACTGGTGCCGCATTCTCCGTGCCCCCCATTGTGGTACTGGTGCTGCATTCTCTGTACCCCCCATTGTGGTACTGGTGCCGCATTCTCTGTACCCCCCATTGTGGTACTGGTGCCGCATTCTCTGTGCCCCCCCATTGTGGTACTGGTGCCGCATTCTCTGTGCCCCCCCATTGTGGTACTGGTGCTGCATTCTCTGTACCCCCCATTGTGGTACTGGTGCTGCATTCTCTGTACCCCCCATTGTGGTACTGGTGCTGCATTCTCTGTACCCCCCCATTGTGGTACTGGTGCTGCATTCTCTGTATCCCCCCATTGTGGTACTGGTGCTGCATTCTCTGTACCCCCCATTGTGGTACTGGTGCTGCATTCTCTGTACCCCCCATTGTGGTACTGGTGCCGCATTCTCTGTACCCCCCCATTGTGGTACTGGTGCTGCATTCTCTGTACCCCCCATTGTGGTACTGGTGCTGCATTCTCTGTACCCCCCCATTGTGGTACTGGTGCTGCATTCTCTGTACCCCCCATTGTGGTACTGGTGCTGCATTCTCTGTACCCCCCCCCCCTATTGTGGTACTGGTGCTGCATTCTCTGTACCCCCCATTGTGGTACTGGTGCTGCATTCTCTGTACCCCCCCCCCCCCCCTATTGTGGTACTGGTGCTGCATTCTCTGTACCCCCCATTGTGGTACTGGTGCTGCATTCTCTGTACCCCCCATTGTGGTACTGGTGCTGCATTCTCTGTACCCCCCCTATTGTGGTACTGGTGCTGCATTCTCTGTACCCCCCATTGTGGTACTGGTGCTGCATTCTCTGTACCCCCCATTGTGGTACTGGTGCTGCATTCTCTGTACCCCCCCCCTATTTTGGTACTGGTGCTGCATTCTCTGTACCCCCCCCCTATTGTGGTACTGGTGCTGCATTCTCTGTACCCCCCATTGTGGTACTGGTGCTGCATTCTCTGTACCCCCCCCCCCCTATTGTGGTACTGGTGCTGCATTCTCTGTACCCCCCCATTGTGGTACTGGTGCTGCATTCTCTGTACCCCACCCCCCCCCCCTATTGTGGTACTGGTGCTGCATTCTCTGTACCCCCCATTGTGGTACTGGTGCTGCATTCTCTGTACCCCCCCCTATTGTGGTACTGGTGCTGCATTCTCTGTACCCCCCCCCCTATTGTGGTACTGGTGCTGCATTCTCTGTACCCCCCCATTGTGGTACTGGTGCTGCATTCTCTGTACCCCCCATTGTGGTACTGGTGCTGCATTCTCTGTACCCCCCCCTATTGTGGTACTGGTGCTGCATTCTCTGTACCCCCCCCCCTATTGTGGTACTGGTGCTGCATTCTCTGTACCCCCCATTGTGGTACTGGTGCTGCATTCTCTGTACCCCCCCCCCCCCTATTGTGGTACTGGTGCTGCATTCTCTGTACCCCCCCCCCCCTATTGTGGTACTGGTGCTGCATTCTCTGTACCTTCCCCCCTATTGTGGTACTGGTGCTGCATTCTCTGTACCCCCCCCCCATTGTGGTAGCCCCCCATTGTGGTACTGGTGCTGCATTCTCTGTACCCCCTATTGTGGTACTGGTGCTGCATTCTCTGTACCCCCCCCCCCTATTGTGGTACTGGTGCTGCATTCTCTGTACCCCCCCATTGTGGTACTGGTGCCGCATTCTCTGTGCCCCCCCCATTGTGGTACTGGTGCCGCATTCTCTGTGCCCCCCCCATTGTGGTACTGGTGCCGCATTCTCTGTGCCCCCCCCATTGTGGTACTGGTGCTGCATTCTCTGTACCCCCCCATTGTGGTACTGGTGCTGCATTCTCTGTACCCCCCCCATTGTGGTACTGGTGCTGCATTCTCTGTACCCCCCCATTGTGGTACTGGTGCTTCATTCTCTGTACCCCCCTATTGTGGTACTGGTGCTGCATTCTCTGTACCCCCCCCCCCCCCTATTGTGGTACTGGTGCCGCATTCTCTGTACCCCCCATTGTGGTACTGGTGCCGCATTCTCTGTGCCCCCCCCATTGTGGTACTGGTGCCGCATTCTCTGTGCCCCCCCATTGTGGTACTGGTGCTGCATTCTCTGTACCCCCCATTGTGGTACTGGTGCTGCATTCTCTGTACCCCCCCCCCCCTATTGTGGTACTGGTGCTGCATTCTCTGTACCCCCCCATTGTGGTACTGGTGCTGCATTCTCTGTACCCCACCCCCCCCCCTATTGTGGTACTGGTGCTGCATTCTCTGTACCCCCCATTGTGGTACTGGTGCTGCATTCTCTGTACCCCCCCCCCTATTGTGGTACTGGTGCTGCATTCTCTGTACCCCCCATTGTGGTACTGGTGCTGCATTCTCTGTACCCCCCATTGTGGTACTGGTGCTGCATTCTCTGTACCCCCCCCTATTGTGGTACTGGTGCTGCATTCTCTGTACCCCCCCCTATTGTGGTACTGGTGCTGCATTCTCTGTACCCACCCCCCCCTATTGTGGTACTGGTGCTGCATTCTCTGTACCCCCCATTGTGGTACTGGTGCTGCATTCTCTGTACCCCCCCCCCTATTGTGGTACTGGTGCTGCATTCTCTGTACCCCCCATTGTGGTACTGGTGCTGCATTCTCTGTACCCCACCCCCCCCCCTATTGTGGTACTGGTGCTGCATTCTCTGTACCCCCCATTGTGGTACTGGTGCTGCATTCTCTGTACCCCCCATTGTGGTACTGGTGCTGCATTCTCTGTACCCCCCCCCCTATTGTGGTACTGGTGCTACATTCTCTGTACCCCCCCCCCTATTGTGGTACTGGTGCTGCATTCTCTGTACCCCCCATTGTGGTACTGGTGCTGCATTCTCTGTACCCCCCCCCCCCCTATTGTGGTACTGGTGCTGCATTCTCTGTACCCCCCCCCCCTATTGTGGTACTGGTGCTGCATTCTCTGTACCTTCCCCCCTATTGTGGTACTGGTGCTGCATTCTCTGTACCCCCCCCCATTGTGGTAGCCCCCCATTGTGGTACTGGTGCTGCATTCTCTGTACCCCCTATTCGTGGTACTGGTGCTGCATTCTCTGTACCCCCCCCCCCTATTGTGGTACTGGTGCTGCATTCTCTGTACCCCCCCATTGTGGTACTGGTGCCGCATTCTCTGTGCCCCCCCATTGTGGTACTGGTGCCGCATTCTCTGTGCCCCCCCCATTGTGGTACTGGTGCTGCATTCTCTGTACCCCCCCCATTGTGGTACTGGTGCTGCATTCTCTGTACCCCCCCATTGTGGTACTGGTGCTGCATTCTCTGTACCCCCCCCCCATTGTGGTACTGGTGCTGCATTCTCTGTACCCCCCCATTGTGGTACTGGTGCTTCATTCTCTGTACCCCCCTATTGTGGTACTGGTGCTGCATTCTCTGTACCCCCCCCCTATTGTGGTACTGGTGCTGCATTCCTCTGTACCCCCCCATTGTGGTACTGGTGCCGCATTCTCTGTACCCCCCCATTGTGGTACTGGTGCCGCATTCTCTGTACCCCCCATTGTGGTACTGGTGCCGCATTCTCTGTACCCCCCCATTGTGGTACTGGTGCCGCATTCTCTGCACCCCCCCCATTGTGGTACTGGTGCCGCATTCTCTGGACCCCCCCATTGTGGTACTGGTGCCGCATTCTCTGTACCCCCCCATTGTGGTACTGGTGCCGCATTCTCTGTACCCCCCCATTGTGGTACTGATGCCGCATTCTCTGTACCCCCCATTGTTGGTACTGGTGCCGCATTCTCTGGACCCCCCCATTGTGGTACTGGTGCTGCATTCTCTGTACCCCCCCATTGTGGTACTGGTGCCGCATTCTCTGTACCCCCCCATTGTGGTACTGGTGCCGCATTCTCTGTACCCCCCATTGTGGTACTGGTGCCGCATTCTCTGTACCCCCCATTGTGGTACTGGTGCTGCATTCTCTGTGGCTAAAAAATGCAATCATTTGTGTTTAATTTCTGTGACTTTCAGTGAGTGGTAACCGTGGTCTGGCGACATTATCCTTCAAGACAGTAAAAGCGAACAAATACCAAACGTGCAGCTACGGCCGCGTTCACACGTCCACTAATTATCTGTTACAATGGATGCGGTTTCAAAAAAGGTCTGCAAACACAACTTTCTTGTCCGTTTTGAAAATACTGATTTTTTGCAGGATCTCTTTTTTTTTTTTTTTTTTACATTGGAGTCTATGGAGGATGGATCCGTTACCTGATCGCTATTTAGCCTCCGTGTTTCTTGCAGTTGTAACGGATCCGTTTTTTTCTTACTGAATCAGTTTCATATGGAAGATAGTGATCAGGTAACGGATCCGTTTTCCATAGACTCCAATGTTCAAAAAAAACGGATCCTGCAAAAAAAACCAGTATTTTCAAAACGGACAAGAAAGTTGTGTTTGCAGAGTTTTTTGAAACCGCATCCATTGTAACAGATAATTACTGGACGTGTGAACGCGGCCTTAGATTGGTTTGTGTCACCATTTTCTGAGGCCTTTAGCTATATTTGTATTATTGGAACTGTGCGAAAACTTTTTTTTTTTTTGTGTGGGGAATGGTTAGTATTATTTGAGATGCATAACAATGTATTTTTTGCATGTGATTTGGAGTGGATAGAGGTATGACCGAAAAAAACATCAATTCTGGCCTTTAACACCCCCCGTGATGACGCTTGAGGTTGTGTTGGTGTAAATAATTTTCTGTTTTGATACCTTGGACTTTTCTAGACACAAAAACAAATCTGCTCAATGTGCAGTTGAATCAACGCCTTACTGGGATGTCACCGGGCGTCCACCACCCTTTGCGATGGTGGTGTACCAGTCCGTTAGGCGTCTCCGCACTGCTCGGTGCCATCTCTGTCCTCGCAATCTCTCTGCCCTTCATTGATGTGGCAGATGTCATCCATACAGCATGTCGCGCCTGCGCAGCTCCTGTTCTCTCCTGTGCAGGGGTGAGAGGTGAGCAGACTGTGGATGATATGGCAGATGTCATCCATACAGCGTGTCGCGCCTGCGCAGCTCCTGTTCTCTCCTGTGCAGGGGTGAGAGGTGAGCAGACTGTGGATGATATGGCAGATGTCATCCATACAGCATGTCGCGCCTGCGCAGCTCCTGTTCTCTCCTGTGCAGGGGTGAGAGGTGAGCAGACTGTGGATGATGTGGCAGATGTCATCCATACAGCGTGTCGCGCCTGCGCAGCTCCTGTTCTCTCCTGTGCAGGGGTGAGAGGTGAGCAGACTGTGGATGATATGGCAGATGTCATCCATACAGCGTGTCGCGCCTGCGCAGCTCCTGTTCTCTCCTGTGCAGGGGTGAGAGGTGAGCAGACTGTGGATGATATGGCAGATGTCATCCATACAGCGTGTCGCGCCTGCGCAGCTCCTGTTCTCTCCTGTGCAGGGGTGAGAGGTGAGCAGACTGTGGATGATATGGCAGATGTCATCCATACGGCGTGTCGCGCCTGCGCAGCTCCTGTTCTCTCCTGTGCAGGAGTGAGAGGTGAGCAGACTGTGGATGATATGGCAGATGTCATCCATACAGCGTGTCGCGCCTGCGCAGCTCCTGTTCTCTCCTGTGCAGGGGTGAGAGGTGAGCAGACTGTGGATGATATGGCAGATGTCATCCATACGGCGTGTCGCGCCTGCGCAGCTCCTGTTCTCTCCTGTGCAGGAGTGAGAGGTGAGCAGACTGTGGATGATATGGCAGATGTCATCCATACAGCGTGTCGTGCCTGCGCAGCTCCTGTTCTCTCCTGTGCAGGGGTGAGAGGTGAGCAGACTGTGGATGATGTGGCAGATGTCATCCATACAGCGTGTCGTGCCTGCGCAGCTCCTGTTCTCTCCTGTGCAGGGGTGAGAGGTGAGCAGACTGTGGATGATATGGCAGATGTCATCCATACAGCGTGTCGTGCCCTGCGCAGCTCCTGTTCTCTCCTGTGCAGGGGTGAGAGGTGAGTAGACTGTGGATGATGTGGCAGATGTCATCCATACAGCGTGTCGTGCCTGCGCAGCTCCTGTTCTCTCCTGTGCAGGGGTGAGAGGTGAGCAGACTGTGGATGATGTGGCAGATGTCATCCATACAGCGTGTCGCGCCTGCGCAGCTCCTGTTCTCTCCTGTGCAGGGGTGAGAGGTGGAGCAGACTGTGGATGATGTGGCAGATGTCATCCATACAGCGTGTCGCGCCTGCGCAGCTCCTGTTCTCTCCTGTGCAGGGGTGAGAGGTGAGCAGACTGTGGATGATATGGCAGATGTCATCCATACAGCGTGTCGCGCCTGCGCAGCTCCTGTTCTCTCCTGTGCAGGGGTGAGAGGTGAGCAGACTGTGGATGATATGGCAGATGTCATCCATACAGCGTGTCGCGCCTGCGCAGCTCCTGTTCTCTCCTGTGCAGGAGTGAGAGGTGAGCAGACTGTGGATGATATGGCAGATGTCATCCATACAGCGTGTCGCGCCTGCGCAGCTCCTGTTCTCTCCTGTGCAGGGGTGAGAGGTGAGCAGACTGTGGATGATATGGCAGATGTCATCCATACAGCGTGTCGCGCCTGCGCAGCTCCTGTTCTCTCCTGTGCAGGGGTGAGAGGTGAGCAGACTGTGGATGATATGGCAGATGTCATCCATACAGCGTGTCGCGCCTGCGCAGCTCCTGTTCTCTCCTGTGCAGGAGTGAGAGGTGAGCAGACTGTGGATGATATGGCAGATGTCATCCATACAGCGTGTCGCGCCTGCGCAGCTCCTGTTCTCTCCTGTGCAGGGGTGAGAGGTGAGCAGACTGTGGATGATATGGCAGATGTCATCCATACAGCGTGTCGCGCCTGCGCAGCTCCTGTTCTCTCCTGTGCAGGAGTGAGAGGTGAGCAGACTGTGGATGATATGGCAGATGTCATCCATACAGCGTGTCGCACCTGCGCAGCTCCTGTTCAGGTGTGAGAGGTGAGCAGACTGTGGATGATGTGGCAGATGTCATCCATACGGCGTGTCGCGCCTGCGCAGCTCCTGTTCTCTCCTGTGCAGGGGTGAGAGGTGAGCAGACTGGATGATATGGTAGATGTCATCCATACGGCGTGTCGCGCCTGCGCAGCTCCTGTTCTCTCCTGTGCAGGGGTGAGAGGTGAGCAGACTGTGGATGATATGGCAGATGTCATCCATACAGCGTGTCGCGCCTGCGCAGCTCCTGTTCTCTCCTGTGCAGGGGTGAGAGGTGAGCAGACTGTGGATCACGTGGCAGAGTGTCAATCAAGGCAGGAGAGATGGTGATTTGTGGAGATGGAAGAGGACTGTTAGCGCATGGAGAAGCTGCAATCATAAAAGGGATATTAAAGATGTGAGAACGGTGGTGGATACGGTTTATGGATGATCAGGTGACAAGTTCCCTTTAGATGCTGCTGTTTGAGATTGACAGGGGTAGTCGAGTTAAAGGGAACCTGTCATCAGAAATTGAGCTTTAAACCTAAAGGTTTCCCCCTCTGCAGCTCGTGGGCTGATTCTAGCAGGTTCCTGTACTTTTTGTGCCCCCCTTTGAAACCAAATTAAACACTTTATAAAGTTGTACCTTTTTGCCTGCAATTCTTGTAAATTCTCCATGGGGGTGGGCTCTCTTGCGTCCATTGTTGTCCCTCCTGCAGATTGACGCCGTCCCCCAACGCTCCCATTTCATATCTCAGGACCCGCCCACTGCGCCCGAGGTGCCGCGCACGCGAGGACCGCTGGCGACGTGGTCGCAGGCACGAGATTATGGACGGCGCTCTGATTGCATCGCAAGCTCCCGCCCATAATCTCGTGACCGCGATCTCCCCTCTGCCTCCAGCGTTCTGCGCAAGCGCTGGAAGATGACCCGACGTCACCTCCTTCCCATCCTGCCCTGCAGCAGGAAATAGATGGGTGGGGCGGAGCAGCACGGCACAGGATACAAAGAAAAGGTTACAAAAAAAAAAACAAAACGTTTAGTGCTTTTCACTTTTCAGAAGACAATGTGTGTCTTTGTTTTGATTTTACATGTTTTTTTTACTGTGTACGTCGCTCAGATCCTCTCCGCGTCTCCTTGTAACCTGTGCTGTGCTGCTCCGCTCCTCCCATCTATTTCCTGCTGCAGGGCAGGATGGGAAGGAGGTGACGTCGGGTCATCTTCCAGCGCTTGCGCAGAACGCTGGAGGCAGAGGGGAGATCGCGGTCACGAGATTATGGGCGGGCAATCACAGCGCCGCCCATAATCTCGTGCCTGCGACCACGTCACCAGCGGTCCTCGCGTGCCCGGCACCTCGGGCGCAGTGGGCGGCGTCCTGATGTATGAAATGGAGCATTGGGGGACGGCGTCAATCTGCAGGAGGGACAGCAACGGACGCAAGAGAGCCCGCCCCCATGGATAATTTACAAGAATTACAGACAAAAAGGTACAACTTTATAAAGTGTTAAATTTGGTTTCAAAGGGGCCACAAAAAGTACAGTAAGCTTGCTAGAATGCAGCCCAGGAGCTGCAGAGGGGGAATCTTTTAGGTTTAAAGCTCAATTTCTGATGACAGGTTCCCTTTAAACAGCAGCGATCGGAGCTTGACCTGGTCACCTCTATTAGACGTGAGTGCTTGAGGTAAACGTCGCCAGTGTCCACTCAGTGTGGGCAGGCTCAGCTCCTGAGCTGCTTCTTAAGGTACCGTCACACTAAGCGACGCACCAGCGATCTGATGTGGCAGAGATCGCTGGAACGTCGCTACATGGTCGCTGGTGAGCTGTCAAACAGGCAGATCTCCACAGCGATCAGAGATCAGCCACCAGCGACCCGTGTAATGACGCTGTGCTTGGTAACCATAGTACACATCGGGTTACTAAGCAAAGCGCTTTGCTTATAGTTGCCCGATGTGTACCTTGGCTACGTGTGCAGGGAGCCAGCTTCTAGAATCTGCGGATGCTGGTAACCAAGGTAAATATCGGGTAACCAAGCAAAGCCTTTGCTTGGTTACCCAATGTGTACCTTGGTTACCAGCGTCCGCAGAAGCACATTCAGATCGTTGCTCTCTCGCTGTCACACACAGCGATGTGCGCTTCACAGAGGGAGAGGAACGACCAAAAAATGGTCCAGGACATTTGTCAACGACCGGCCCTCACAGCAGGGGCCAGGTCGTTGCTGGATGTCACACACCGCGACATCGCTAGCAACATCGCTGCTACGTCACAAAAGCCGTGCCTCAGTAGCGATGTCGCTTAGTGAAACGTGGCCTTTACACTCCCACCCACCCTGTATGGAGGATGTTGGGAAGGGATAATTGTGTGTCTTTATTCAGTTCAGCCGCTATGGGACAAAATTAAGGAATAACGTTTGGAACTCCATTCTATGTCTGAACTGGGTGCAAAAAACCTAAAAAACATCACTATGGGGAGATAAGGTATGCACACCAGTGACTATGGAAGGGGAATACATGGAATAGCAGAAACTGCTGTGTGAATACTGACATGAAAAATTCAATAGCTATTTGTAAGAATGAAATGTGAAAAATGGAACCTGCATTACTGCCATGAATATATGAATAAATATGGCTGGGGATAGGTCGTCACCATGACAGGTGTCTGAGGCCCGGGGGCAGGTCGTCACCACGACAGGTTTCTATGGCCGGGGATAGGTCGTCACCACGACAGGTTTCTATGGCCGGGGGCAGGTCGTCACCACGACAGGTTTCTATGGCCGGGGGCAGGTCGTCACCACGACAGGTGTCTGGGGCCGGGGGCAGGTCGTCACCACGACAGGTGTGTGAGGCCGGGGGCAGGTCGTCACCACGACAGGTGTGTGAGGCCGGGGGCAGGTCGTCACCACGACAGGTGTCTGGGGCCGGGGGCAGGTCGTCACCACGACAGGTGTCTGGGGCCGGGGGCAGGTCGTCACCACGACAGGTGTGTGAGGCCGGGGGCAGGTCGTCACCACGACAGGTGTGTGAGGCCGGGGGCAGGTCGTCACCACGTCAGGTGTCTTGGCCGGGGATAGGTCGTCACCACGACAGGTGTCTTGGCCGGGGATAGGTCGTCACCACGACAGGTGTGTGAGGCCGGGGGCAGGTCGTCACCACGACAGGTTTCTATGGCCGGGGATAGGTCGTCACCACGACAGGTGTCTTGGCCGGGGATAGGTCGTCACCACGACAGGTGTGTGAGGCCGGGGGCAGGTCGTCACCACGACAGGTGTGTGAGGCCGGGGGCAGGTCGTCACCACGACAGGTGTCTGGGGCCGGGGATAGGTCGTCCTCTTTATTACACGCATTCATCTATAGGATATGACCTTCCCAGCGCAGAGATTAGTAACCAGAGCTTACAGCATTATCTCCGCCCTATCTACAAGATTATACTATGGTGGTGGCTGGAGAGATGCAGGGCGGAGAATAATCCATTAACCCTTCCCTGGGTGTGAGCGCAGCTCTGTCAGTGTTTCCAGGACAGGTTTTGGTAGCGTATATATAAAACTGGTCATTAATTTGAGCTTTGGTGTGTCAGGTGTGAGCTCGGCTCAGGCCCGGCGCCCGTCTTTTATGCTTTCATGTTGTTTAGGTGCACGGTGCACTGGGGGGGCTTTTCGCTGGGGTCCTCAGTGCCCACCTGGACTTCCCATCCATCATTATATGTGATAAATGGCTGTGAAGTGCCACCTGGTACCCCGGGCCCCACATAGATGTGGCTCTGTGGCTTTATACATTATTTCTTTTCTATCCCTTTGCTCAGAGTCCGGCCCTGTCTTTGGCAGATGTGGCGGCCGTCGTTCTCTCTTCAGGATAAGATGGCATGGGTTGGGGCGGTGTGTGCCGTGGTCACCGCTTTGCCGCCCATGGTCAGGCACCGGCGCTGTGTAACTATTTGCATCCTGACAAGGCTCACATTGGTGATTTGTAGCCGTGGCCGCACTTGCCTCCGGAGCTGGCCGCTCGCCCCGGTGATGCAGGCGGTGTGGGTGTTCTGCTGGGCGCCTCCTTTTCTCTAGATGGTCCGATATTAACCCTTGTTTCTTTGTCGCTCCTTATTGGGAGACCCAGACAATTGGGTGTATAGCTATGCCTCCGGAGGCCACACAAAGTATTACACTAAAAGTGTAAAGCCCCTCCCCTTCAGCCTATACACCCCCCGTGCTGCCACGGGCTCATCAGTTTTTATGCTTTGTGCGAAGGAGGTCAGACATCCACGCATAGCTCCACAGCTTAGTCAGCAGCAGCTGCTGACTATGTCGGATGGAAGAAAAGAGGGCCCATAACAGGGCCCCCAGCATGCTCCCTTCTCACCCCACTCTTGTCGGCGGTGTTGTTAAGGTTGAGGTATCCATTGCGGGTACGGAGGCTGGAGCCCACATGCTGCTTTCCTTCCCCATCCCTCAATTAGGGCTCTGGGTGAAGTGGGATCCTTTCGGTCTCCAGGCACAGGAGACCGTGCTCCATCCACAGCTCCTGAGGACCATGCTGGATAGGAGCCGAGTATCGTTCAGGGACATGGCCCTGCTACTTTGAGGTACTCTGTGTCCCCGTGGGGACCGCGCACAGCAAAACTCCAGCATTGCTGGGTGTGCTAGTGCACCGGGGACAGCAGCGCTGACTGCGTTTGTGCCATTACACACTTCAGCGTCGCTGAGTGTGTTCGTGTAGGGGGACTGCCGCGCTGACCGCCGCTGCCATGGTTATCACTGCGGCGCGGCTGGGACTGTTAGTGCGCTGGGGACTTCCGCGCCAACCGCGCTTATACGGCGGCCACGCTTATAACTCGAGTCCCCGGCTTTTGCGGCCTAGTCTCGTTTTCTTCCCTCCCCCAGCCCTGCCAGTCAGGGGAAGGGCGGGACGCTGTAAAGGACGGCAGCACTGAGGGCTGGAGCATGCTTTGCATACTCCACCCCCCTCACTGTGCACAGTGGGGCACCAGATTCCCACACTTTCTAGGGCACGCCCACGGCCCCCTCCTCTCCTCAGGACGCCGGCAGCCATTCCTCTCAGCTCTGCTAACGCTGGAGAGGAGAGACAAGCTCAGGGAGACCCAGGCAGGATTTCTGGTGCCCACACAACCGCTTTGCGCAGGCGGTAAGCAGCACCTGTGGTGCTGGCCCCACTAGTGCAGAAGTGTACTTATAGATTATATGATTATAGTCTATACTTTACACTGTATGGTGCACTGTTGATTTTTGTCTATATACCCTCCTGTATTGCTCAGAGGAGACAACAGCATGTCGTCCACAAATAGCAAGGGTGCCAAAGCACAGACTTACTATGCTGCCTGTGCAGCATGTACGGCTATACTGCCGGCAGGTTCCACTGACCCTCATTGTGTGCAATGCTCGGCCCCTGTGGCATTTTCTCAGCCGGAGCCTCTGCGAAGGGGGGCCCAGGGAGATCCACCTGTTAACACTGTCCAGGTGACAGGGACAGAGTTTGCAGTTTTTACTGAAAGACTTTCTGAGACTATGGCTAAGATATTAGAAGCCTTGCAGTCCAGGCCGGCATCTCAAGCCAGGGGCACTGTGGAATCATTGCCCCCTGGTCCCCCTCAGTTGGAACAGCAATGTCCTCCCGGGGTGTCTCATGGATCCCAGGGTGAGGTCTCTGACACAGACCGCAGCCCCAGACCGACTAAGCGAGCTCGCTATGATATCCCCTCGACATCATCACAATGTTCAGGGTCTCAGCGAGAGGACTCTCTGGATGATGAAGCGGAGGGGGCAGATCAGGATTCTGATCCTGAAGCCGCTCTCAACCTTGATACTCCTGATGGGGACGCCATAGTGAATGATCTTATTGCGTCCATCAATGAAATGTTGGATATTTCTCCCTCAGCTCCTCCGGTGGAGGAGTCAGCTTCTCAGCAGGAGAAATTCCGTTTCAGGTTTCCCAAGCGTACAAAGAGTATGTTTCTGGACCACTCTGACTTCAGAGAGGCAGTCCAGAAACACCGAGCTTGTCCAGATAAGCGTTTTTCCAAGCGCCTTAAGGATACACGTTACCCTTTCCCCCCTGACGTGGTCAAGGGCTGGACTCAGTGTCCCAAGGTGGATCCTCCAATCTCCAGACTGGCAGCTAGATCCATACTTGCAGTGGAAGATGGAGCTTCACTCAAGGATGCCACTGACAGACAGATGGAGCTCTGGTTGAAATCCATCTATGAAGCTATCGGCGCATCTTTTGCTCCAGCATTCGCAGCCGTATGGGCACTCCAGGCTATCTCAGCTGGTCAGGCGCAAATTGACGCACTCACACGTACGTCTGCGCCGCAGGTGGCGTCCATAACCTCTCAAACGTCGGCATTTGCGTCCTACGCTATTAATGCTGTCCTGGACTCTGCGAGCCGTACGGCGGTTGCAGCCGACAATTCGGTGGCAATACGCAGGGCCTTGTGGCTGCGGGAATGGAAGGCAGATTCGGCTTCCAAAAAGTGCTTAACTGGATTGCCATTTTCTGGAGACCGTTTGTTTGGTGAGAGATTGGATGAAATCATCAAACAATCCAAGGGAAAGGAAACATCCTTACCCCAGGCCAAACCAAAAACACCCCAACAGAGGAGGGGACAGTCGAGGTTTCGGTCCTTTCGGGGTGCGGGCAGGTCCCAATTCTCCTCGTCCAAAAGGCCGCAGAAGGATCAGAGGAACTCCGACGCATGGCGGTCTAAATCACGCCCTAAAAAGACCGCCGGAGGTGCCGCTACTAAGGCGGCTTCCTCATGACTTACGGCCTCCTCACACCGCATCCTCGGTCGGTGGCAGGCTCTCCCGCTTTTGCGACACCTGGCTGCCACAAGTAAAAGACCGTTGGGTGAGAGACATTTTGTCTCACGGTTACAGGATAGAGTTCAGCTCTCGTCCTCCGACTCGATCTCCGCCTCCCGAGCGAGCCAAGGCTCTTCTGCAGGCGGTGGGCATTCTGAAGGCAGAAGGAGTGGTGGTCCCGGTTCCTCTTCAGCAACAGGGTCACGGTTTCTACTCCAACCTGTTTGTGGTTCCAAAGAAGGACGGGTCCTTCCGTCCTGTTTTGGACCTAAAACTGCTCAACAAACACGTAAGGACCAGGCGGTTCCGGATGGAATCCCTCCGCTCCGTCATCGCCTCAATGTCCCAAGGAGATTTCCTAGCATCGATCGATATCAAGGATGCTTATCTCCACGTACCAATTGCTCCAGAGCATCAGCGCTTCTTGCGCTTCGCCATAGGAGACGAACACCTTCAGTTCGCGGCACTGCCGTTCGGCCTGGCGACAGCCCCAAGGGTTTTCACCAAGGTCATGGCTACAGTAGTTGCGGTCCTCCACTCTCAGGGTCACTCAGTGATACCTTACTTAGACGATCTGCTGGTCAAGGCACCCTCTCAAGAGGCATGCCAACACAGCATCAACGTTACTCTGGAGATTCTCCAGAGTTTCGGGTGGATCATCAATTTTCCAAAGTCAAATCTGACACCGGTCCAATCGCTGACATATCTTGGCATGGAGTTTCATACTCTTCCAGCGATAGTGAAGCTTCCGCTGGACAAACAGCGTTCACTACAGACAGGGGTGCAATCTCTCCTTCAAGGTCGGTCACACCCCTTGAGGCGCCTCATGCACTTCCTGGGGAAGATGGTGGCAGCAATGGAAGCAGTCCCTTTCGCGCAGTTTCACCTGCGTCCACTTCAATGGGACATCCTACGCAAGTGGGACAGGATGCCGATGTCCCTAGACAGGAACGTCTCCCTCTCTCAGGCAACCAAAGCTTCCCTTCGGTGGTGGCTTCTTCCCACCTCATTATCGAAGGGGAAATCCTTCCTACCCCCATCCTGGGCGGTGGTCACGACGGACGCGAGCCTGTCAGGGTGGGGAGCAGTTTTTCTCCACCACAGGGCTCAGAGTACGTGGACTCAGCAAGAGTCCTAACTTCAGATCAATGTTCTGGAGATCAGGGCAGTGTATCTTGCCCTAAAAGCGTTCCAGCAGTGGCTGGAAGGCAAGCAGATCCGAATTCAGTCGGACAACTCCACAGCGGTGGCTTACATCAACCACCAAGGTGGGACACGCAGTCGGCAAGCCTTCCAGTAAGTCCGGCGGATTCTGCTGTGGGTGGAAGCCACAGCATCCACCATATCCGCAGTTCACATCCCGGGCGTAGAAAACTGGGAAGCAGACTTTCTCAGTCGCCAGGGCATGGACGCAGGGGAATGGTCCCTTCACCCGGACGTGTTTCAGGAGATCTGTTGCCGCTGGGGGATGCCGGACGTCGACATAATGGCGTCACGGCACAACAACAAGGTCCCAACATTCATGGCTCGATCTCAAGATCACAGAGCTCTGGCGGCAGACGCCTTAGTTCAGGATTGGTCGCAGTTTCGGCTTCCTTATGTGTTTCCTCCTCTGGCACTGTTGCCCAGAGTGTTACGCAAGATCAGGGCCGACTGCCGCCGCGTCATCCTCGTCGCTCCAGACTGGCCGAGGAGGTCGTGGTACCCGGATCTGTGGCATCTCACGGTCGGCGAACCGTGGGCACTGCCAGACCGACCAGAGTTGCTGTCTCAAGGGCCGTTTTTCCATCTGAATTCTGCGGCCCTCAACCTGACTGTGTGGCCATTGAGTCCTGGATCCTAGCGTCTTCAGGATTATCTCAAGAGGTTATTGCCACTATGAGACAGGCTAGGAAACCAACGTCCGCCAAGATCTACCACAGGATGTGGAAAATATTCCTGTCGTGGTGCTCTGCTCAGGGATTTTCTCCCTGGCCATTTGCCTTGCCCTTCTTCATCTCAATCAGGACATCTCCTTACCCTCGTTTTGTCCTCATCCAGTTCACCAATGTGAAAAGGATTTGCACTTGTTAGATCTGGTGAGAGCACTCAGACTCTACATTTCTCGTACGGCGCCCCTGCGCCGCTCGGATGCACTCTTTGTCCTTGTCGCTGGCCAGCGTAAAGGGACACAAGCTTCCAAGTCAACCCTGGCTCGGTGGATCAAGGAACCAATTCTCGAAGCTTACCGTTCCTCGGGGCTTCCGGTTCCCTCAGGACTGAAGGCCCATTCTACCAGGGCCGTGGGAGCGTCCTGGGCCTTGCGACACCAGGCTACGGCTCAGCAGGTGTGTCAGGCAGCTACCTGGTCGAGCCTCCACACTTTCACGAAACACTATCAGGTGCATACCTATGCTTCGGCAGATGCCAGCCTAGGTAGGCGAGTCCTTCAGGCGGCAGTTGCCCACCTGTAGGACGGAGCCGTTACGGCTCTATTATGAGGTATTATTTACCCACCCAGGGACTGCTTTTGAACGTCCCAATTGTCTGGGTCTCCCAATAAGGAGCGACAAAGAAGAAGGGAATTTTGTTTACTTACCGTAAATTCCTTTTCTTCTAGCTCCAATTGGGAGACCCAGCACCGCCCCTGTTTTTGTATACACATGTTGTTCATGTTAAATGGTTTCAGTTCTCCGATATTCCTTCAGATTGAATTTACTTTAAACCAGTTTATAATTTTTTCCTCCTTCGGGCTTTTGCACCAAAACTGATGAGCCCGTGGCAGCACGGGGGGTGTATAGGCTGAAGGGGAGGGGCTTTACACTTTTAGTGTAATACTTTGTGTGGCCTCCGGAGGCATAGCTATACACCCAATTGTCTGGGTCTCCCAATTGGAGCTAGAAGAAAAGGAATTTACGGTAAGTAAACAAAATTCCCTTCTTTTATGGCTGACGCCAGGTTCTGTTTTTACCTTCATCCGCCGAGTACGCAAGATGATGTGAGGGGACGGGTCTTCATAGATAAGGAGGCTTTTACTTTTTCGCGTGTTCCTTTTGTAGGCATCTTATATCAGCATTAATTCTGCAGCACTTTACAGACATCATCTCTGTTCCCATTGGGGCTCATCATCTACATTCCCTATCAGTATGGCCTTGGAGTGTGGGAATAAACCAGAGAATACGGAGAAAACCCACACAAACATGGGGGGAACAATCCAGCTCACTGCAGACGTTGTTGGGATTTCGACCTAGTACTATCTGTTGGATGGACAATGGTTAGCCAGGCGGGTTTCTTCCCCAGCGCCCCCATACGCTGGTCCTGCTGAGCACTCATGTGTCCTCCGAGAGCCGCTGCCAGACTCCTCGGGGTGGCTGCTGTCCGAAATCTTACAGGTTAGGTCCTTCTCTCCCCCAACATCTGTTATGGAAAATTCTGGGGGCTCCTACACAATTGACTGTCAGGAATCAGGGGGGACAGAGCGAAACAAGCATCAGACAAGCTGCTGATCACGCGAGGAGCTGGCATAGTGTTGGTGGTTTACCTGATGGGCTATTCGGGCCTATATGATGGCGCCCTGTGTGAACAGGTCATGTGCTGCCGGCTCTTTGGGCATATATGTTGGCGCCCTGTGTGAACAGGTCATGTGCTGCCGGGACTTTGGGCCTATATGTTGGCGCCCTGTGTGAACAGGTCATGTGCTGCCGGTTTTTCGGGCCTATATGATGGCGCCCTGTGTGAACAGGTCATGTGCTGCCGGCTATTTGGGCATATATGTTGGCGCCCTGTGTGAACAGGTCATATGCTGCCGGGACTTTGGGCCTATATGTTGGCGCCCTGTGTGAACAGGTCATGTGCTGCCGGTTATTCGGGCCTATATGATGGCGCCCTGTGTGAACAGGTCATGTGCTGCCGACAACGTGCTGTCTAGTCCTGAATACATAGTTTATCCACCTGTGTCTTCAACTCCGTATCATGTGCTGGATTGAGGGGTGATGAGGCTCAGGAGCTGCGCTCTCTCCATACACAGCACGTACTGACTATATTAAATGACCTCTGTGTGTAATAATTACAGTCAGAGCTGAACTCCGGTCACTGCTCTTACGCTGCTATCAATCTCTGACACCCGGCACTTATATGGAATAGTCTCCCACCGTCGCCCTGTGCCTGATGGAACGGTTGCCATGACAGCGGATGGTCTGCTGAAGGCCTCTGTCTCCGCCATCTTGGTCCTCTGGAGCTCAGCTATAGGATAAGCTTCAAAGGAGATCCATTATTTTCACTATATACTATGCTATTATAGTATATAAGCCATCACAGGTTCAGGTCTCCCAGAGAGACTAAAAAATAGTTTAAGAAAAAATGTTTATAAAAGCAGGCAGTCACCAGGATGTTCCCATATAAAGTATGGCCACCACCAGTGAGCCCTTATATACAGCGCTCCTTATATAGTGTTCCTTATATACAGCGTTGAGAATATGCTATGACTGAGGGTGCGTAAATCACTCAACGCGTCAGAGCAGTAAGTTTGTCCTCCCCATGTTTGTCATTTTATGAAATAACCTAATAAAGAAGACATGTTAATGTACCCGATGGCTGTGCTGGACTGCTACCTTTGTTCTAGAATACTGTATATAAGACCGCAGGCCGCTCTTTATAACATAAACACCTTTATTATACTCCACTGTGGGGTGGTCTGGTCTGATGAGCATTGCTGGTCTCGTTCCCCGTCCCCCATCACGCTCCTGTGGACTTCTCTGCCCTGCCAAGGGTAGAGCAACGTACTGTAGTGCGCATGTGCGAGGGGTAGAGCAAAGTACTGTAGTGCGCATGTGCGAGGGGTAGAGCAACGTACTGTAGTGCGCATGTTCGGGTGTAGAGCAACGTATTGTAGTGCACATGTGCGGGGGGGGTAGAGCGACGTACTGTAGTGCGTGTGTGTGGGGGGGTAGAGCGACGTACTGTAGTGCGCGTGTGTGGGGGGTAGAGCGACGTACTGTAGTGCGCCTGTGCGGGGGGGTAGAGCAACATTGTAGTGCGCGTGTGCAGGGGGTAGAGCGACGTACTGTAGTGCACATGTGCGGGGGGGGTAGAGCGACGTACTGTAGTGCACATGTGCGGGGGTAGAGCGACGTACTGTAGTGCACATGTGGGGGGGGTAGAGCGACGTACTGTAGTGCACATGTGCGGGGGGGTAGAGCAACGTACTGTAGTGCACATGTGCGGGGGGGGGGTAGAGCGACGTACTGTAGTGCGCGTGTGTGGGGGGGGTAGAGCGACGTACTGTAGTGCGCATGTGTGGGGGGGTAGAGCGACGTACTGTAGTGCGCGTGTGTGGGGGGGTAGAGCGACGTACTGTAGTGCGCATGTGTGGGGGGGGTAGGGCGACGTACTGTAGTGCGCGTGTGTGGGGGGGTAGAGCGACGTACTGTAGTGCGCCTGTGTGTGGGGGGGTACAGGGACGTACTGTAGTGCGCATGTGCGGTGGGTAGAGCAACGTACTGTAGTGCGCATGTGCGGGAGTGAAGTAACGTACTGTAGTGCGCATGTGCGGGGAGTAGAGCAACGTACTGTAGTGCGCATGTGTGGGGAGTAGAGCAACGTACTGTAGTGCGCATGTGTGGGGGATAGAGCAACGCACTGTTGTGCGCAGTGCGGGGAGTAGAGCAACGTACTTTAGTGTGCATGTGCTGGGAAAAATCATTGAGCGCCGGCGCATGCGCACTACAATACTTTGCTTCACCCTCAACAGCCTGAGAGAAGTGCACAGGAAGCGTGATGGATGACGCTGTATGGATGAGATAGGACAGGTCATCCACATGAAGCAAGAAGAAAGGAGGCGCCGGATCAAGACCAGCGATGCCCATCACGCCGGACCGCCCGCAGGTTGATGTAATAAAAGATGTTCCTTTAAGCTATACAGCGTGGCCAGGGCTCTTATATACAGTATCCTAGAACGCGGTATATAGGGCTCACTGGTGGTGGCTGCACAGTATATGGGGAACACCTGGTGACAGGTGCGCTATAAAAATATCAAAGTTTGACTCGCCCATTAACAATAAAAATATAAAAAAAACTAACTGTAAAAGTCTTATCTATCAAACTATAGAAGTTTAACCCAACTGATAAACTGATAAAAGAGGAAAATTAAAATCAAAATGCCAGAATTGCAGTTTTTCCATCACCAATCCTCCCTAAAAAGCAAAAAAAACTGCAATAAAAGGACGTCATGCCGAAAACACAAGCCCATGCACCGCTGAGGCAACATTAAAATAATGCACAGGTTCCAGCAAAGTGAATGGGATTTCTAAAAAAAAAAAAACTCGTGTTTTTGTGTTTTGGTTTTTTTTTTCTTTTATTTTTGAGTTTTATTTGTGGATTTTCCCCATAAACTTGGATGAAATTAGAAAATCCACAGATAAAAGGCGCATGTGGTTTTATAATAAGTTTCCGCAGTACAAATACACAATCCGCACACAACACTATCGATTTACAATTTATTAAAACCATATTCCAGGAATTATCCAAAACAAAGTGGATTTATTTACAACAAGACGCCCCAAACACTGCAAATAGCTGAAAAAAAATACAATAAAAACTAGTAAAAAAACCAAAACTACATAACCTAATTAGCAAATTGGTGCAGAAAACATGAAACATCATAAACCAAATCCTCATGGTGGGAACGTGGCCTAAAAATAAGCAAAAAAATCTCCGCCCGTGCGGCGTCACTATAATGGCACTGAGCAGGGGGATCGTGTCTCACGCAGAGGAAAAATAAAACTCAAAAAACCCACAGCAGAAGGGCATTTTTTTTGACAATTGCATCACACTTGGAATTTTATTTTTATCGTTTTCAGTCCATTATATGGTAAAAGTGCAACTCGTCCTGCAAAAAACAAGCCCTGATACGGCCATGGGGGCGGAAAAATAAAATACGTTATGGCTCTTGGAAGAAGGGGAGGATGAAAAAGTGCAAAGAAATTTTTTTTATTTTTTCCATATGAGAAAATCATTGTTGATGGGGAAAAAATGGACACATTGACCAAACCTTAATGAAAATCAGATCAGCCTCAGGATAAAGTGCTGCTCTGGACCCGGACGTGGCCTGAATCCCAATGGAGGTCACTGATTGGCAGCTCTGGACTCCGCCCACATACAACCCGCCATAAACAGATCACTTCCGGGGGAGGGTCGGCGGGATTTTTCCCATTTTTATTTTTTTTTGTTTGGGTGCACTCTACATCCAATCACAGTGTGCCGTTAAAACACTGCAAGCGGCTCACACTGGGATCCGAGCGTACCCGAGCCCAGTTTTGACTGCTGTTCATTAGAGATGAGCCACCCCCCTAGCGTTTGAGTTTGGTTCAGTTCGTCGAACGGAGGCTCCGTTCAACGAACCAACTCGAACCCCATTGAAAACAATGGCAGGCAAACACATAGAAAACACCTTCTAAGGTGTCCAAAAGGTGACAAACAACTCCCAAGACACCACAAACACATGGGAAAGTGACAAGGACATATACTCATGCGAAAACAAAAGAGCTGGACAAAGAGGAGGAGACACAGATATAGGCATGGCACGCCCTTCTAAAATCATGTAAAACACCGCAAGGTGACTCCAAGCGGAGTCTCCCTTTTTTCCAAAAATTGGGCCCCACACACACCCACCCATTCAGTGGCAGCACTTGTGCCCCAGTTGTACACTTCACAGGTACATTTGCATCAAGCACATTCCAAATCCACAAGCATTTACTCTCCCCAGGATGACACCGGGGTAGTAAAGTCGTTGTGGATCCATGACTTGTTCATTTTGATGAACGTTAGTCTGTCCACATTGTCACTGGACAGACGCGTGCGCTTATCTGTCAGCACACACCCAGCAGCACTGAAGACACGAGACAACGCTGGCAGCTGGACACGACAAAATCTCCAAGGCGTAACTGGATAGCTCTGGCCATTTTTCAAGATTTGAAGCCCAAAATGAGCAAGGCTCCATTTGCAAAGTCATGGCATCGATGTTCATTTGGAGATACTCCTGTATCATCCTCTCCAGCCGTTGACTATGTGTCAGACTATGTGTTCAGGCGATGAACCGGCAGGCCAAAAGACTTCTGGAGTGATGCTAGTCGGTCAGCTGCGCCGGTTGAACGGCAGAAGTGAGCAGAGTGACCGTGCCCTGTGGAGAAGGCCATCTAGGCCGGGATAGTGGGTTAAAAATTGCTGGACAACAAGGTTCAACACGTGAGCCATACAAGGCACGTGTGTCACCTTGCCCCAGCGAAGGGCCGCACCCAAGTTTGCTGCATTGTCGCACACGGCCTTACCAGGCTGCAGGTTGAGTGGAGACAACCAATTATTAAACTCAGTCTCCAGAGCTGACCACAACTCCTCCGCAGTGTGACTCTTATTTCCCAGACATTTCAACGTAAAGACCGCCTGATGCCGTTGTGCTCTGCTGCCAGCATAGTAATCAGGTGTGCGGGATTCCTTCTGCGCAGTTGCAATGTGGGTGGCCTGACCAGACAGGCTTTGCGTGGAGGACCCAGACGAGGTTGAGGAGGCAGAAGCAGTGGAGGAACTTCGACATACAGAGGATTGACGCACAACTCGTGGGGATGGCAAGACTTGTTCAGCAGACCCTTCTCCGTCTCTCACCATAGTTACCCAGTGCCCAGTCAGCGACATGTAACGCCTCTGTCCATGCTTACTGGTCCAAGTATCGGTGGTGAAATGCACCCATTCACACACAGAGTTTCTCAAGGAAGCGGTGATGTTGTGTGCGACATGCTGGTGTAGCGCGGGCACATCTTTCTTTGAGAAGTAGTGGCGACTGGGCATCTGGTACTGGGGCACTGCGACAGACATAAGGTCTCGAAAATCCTGTGTGTCCACAAGGCGGAAAGGCAGCATTTCGGTAGCCAAGAGCTTACAGAGGGATAAAGTCAACCTCTTAGCTTTGTCATGGGTCGGAGGAAATGGCCTTTTAATTGTCCACATCTGAGGGACCAAGATCTGGCTGCTGTGCGGAGATGGCGTTGAGTAGGGTGTCCCTGGAAAACTGCTGGTCTGTGAGGAAAGTGCAGGCGGAGACTTGATGTTGCCTTCATCCAACGTTGGTGCTATCGATGTCTGAGAGAGCTCTACACCAGCACCGGTTTCCCCTTCCAAAACAACTGACGACCTGCCAATCAAACTGCCTGTGGCGGTTAAAGAGGTAGAAGGTGTGCGTGGAAAAGCATGTTTCAACAGCTGTCCCCACAGTCAGAGGATGAAGAGCGCGCGGATGCACTTGAAGGGGCACACTGGTTGGCCCGCTCCGCTAGGCCGCATTGTAGCACAGTGAGCTTCCCACCGGGACGTATGCTTGTTATTCATATGACGGTTCATGGACGAAGTAATCAAACTAGTGAGTTTTTGGCCTCTACTTACAGATTGGCGACAAATTTTACAGATCACATGAGTTGGGTGATCCTTTGCAATGTCAAAAAAGTACCAGGCAAGGCAAATATTAGAGCCCATGCGACCTGCAGAGCCACTCCGACTTGTGCTCAGAGGCAGAGTTGTAGCTGAGGATGCAGTTGTAGACGTGCTTCCAGTACTCCGACTCTGTCCAGGAAGGCGCAAGGTAACCTCGTCATCAGTCGCATCCTCCACCGCCTCTGTTGACCTTCTCATGTGCCTGACTGTGGGTTGACAGTAAGTGGGATCTAGAACTTCATCATCAACCGTTGTGTTTGCACTCCACTCGCCCTCAGCCCTAACCTCTTCCTGCCCTGACTGAATAGTTAAGTTATCATTCCAAACAGGTATCCGAGTCTCATTGTCATCAGTATGTTCCTCATTGTCTCCACCAAGAGGAGTTACAGTTTGGGATTGAGGGTCTACATTATGCTCAGAAACTTGGTCATCACGGCCTGAATCTGAGTCACAAAGCTTCTGGGCATCACTGCAGACCATTTCCTGGTCTGTACTCACTGTAGCTTGGGAGCAGACCTCTGATTCCCAGCCTATAGTGTGACTGAACAGCTCTGCAGACTCACCCATCTGTGGTACACCATACTGTGCAGGGCGGGTGGAGACTTGAGAGCTGGGAGAAAGCAAGTGCGATTGGGGTGACAACTCAGAGGACTGTTGTTTTTTGGATGTGGTAGTTGAGGTGGAGGAGAGGACACTTGTTGGAGCACTTGAGATCCATTCAAGCATGTTCTTTTTTTGTGCATAATCTACCTTTGTTACAGTAGTTCTGTTCCTTAAAAAAGGGAGCACATCGGATTGTCCACGGAAAGTAGTAGACATCTCACTTTTGCTGGAAGATGGCCATTCTTCAGCAGATGTTACTGTAGCTTTCCCACCTTCCCCACGGACACAAACTTTTTTTCCCTTTCCAACACGCCTGTTCGCCTTTCCACCAGCATCTGTCCTTTTGACACTCATTTTGTTTGTGACCAGATTGGACACTTAAAATGTCGTAGCAAAAATGAAGAGGTGGTGTAGATTGCAGCGGTGGTCTAGCTTTATTAACAGCAGAAGAAACAACACTGACTATCCCTGACAATGCAACTATGGCCCTAACAATGGCAGCACTTTTGGCAATGAAAATTGCGCAGCAAAAATGGACAGGTGTGTAGAATGCACAGGTGCTGTAGGTAGCTGGACAGCAAAGGAAGCTTCACTTTCTATCTTTGCCAATTAAAAAATGCACCAAGGAATTGCCTGAACTGATGTAGCCAGACGCTGTGATATAAACCCCTGCACAGCGCTGGCACAGACCTGCCTATCAACAATGGCTATGAATGGCTGTAATGCAGCCCTGAAAAGGTCTGAAATTACACGTAGTCCCTAATCCCTAAAGCGCTGTGTAGATTGCACTGTATGTCTATAGCGCACACAGCAGCGGGAGCGGTGACTGTCACCCACCCACAGTAGAGAGATAATGCGGCGACAGATAAAATGGCTGGATCTTACAGGGCAAAGACATGTGAAATGCACAGCCTATGACACATGCCCTTTCTTGTCTGGCAAAAATCCACTTAGCTGTGTGTGTGTCTGTGATTGGCTGACAGCCTGGCCCGCCCCACTGTACGCGCGGTTAGGGAAAAAATAATGGCGATCGGCATTCACTCAGCAGCACTGATCTAAACCCCGTTCCCCCCACACACTATATGCTGAGTTTTGATAATAGGTCCCATGGCTTCCGGTACCACCTATATGCCGATGACACTCAGATCTACCGCTCTGGTCCAGATGTCACTTCTCTGCTGTCCAGAATCGCAGAGTGCCTATCGGCTACATCTTCTTCTCCTCTCGCTTCCTAAAGCTCAATGTGGCCAAAACTGAACTGATCATCTTTCCTCCGGCTCACCTATACTCCCTACTTGACCCCATCCCATCCCACCTCCTCCCAACCTCATCACTACGCTTATTCCCGCCTTAACCCATCTCTTCATACTATCTTTAACGACTGGTACCTTCCCTTCTGCCTTTAAACATGCAACAGTCACACCCATCCTAAAGAAACCTTCCCTTGACCCAACCTCTACTACCGGCTATCGCCCCATATCGCTACTCCCATTTGCCTCAAAACTCCTGGCACAGCGCGTCCATCCGGAACTTTCCTCCCACCTCTCCTCTAACTCTCTGACACCCTACAGTCCGGCTTCCGTCCACATCATTCTACGGAAACTGCCCTGACTAAAATCACGAATGATTTACTGCCAAAGCGAACAAGCACTTCTCCATACTCCTACTTCTAGACCTGTCCTCAGCGTTCGATACCGTCGACCACTCCCTGATACTACAGATCCTCTCTTCCCTTGGTGTCAGAGACCTCGCCCTCTCTTGGATCTTTTCATACCTCTCCAGCCGCACTTTCAGTGTCTCCCACTCCCACACAACCTCTTCATCCCGGCTTCTCTCTGTTGGTGTCCCTCAAGGCTCTGTCCTGGGACCCTTACTCTTTTCCATCTATACATTTGGCCTGGGACAACTCATAAAGTCCCACGGCTTCCAGTACCACCTATATGCCGATGACACTCAGATCTACCTCTCTGGCCCAGATGTCACTTCTCTGCTGTCCGGCATCCCAGAGTGCCTATCGGCCATATCCTCCTTCTCCTCCTCTCGCTTCCTAAAGCTCAATGTGGCCAAAACTGAACAGATCATCTTTCCTCCATCTCACCTACACTCTCTACCTGATCTATCTATTACAATAAATAACATCACGCTCTCCCCAGCACCCAAAGTTCGGTGCCTCGGAGTGACCTCTGACTCTGCCTTGTCCTTCATACCACACATCCAATCCCTCACCACCTCCTGCCGTTTTCAACTCAAAAATATTTCCAGAATCCGCCCTTTCCTCAATCCCCAATCTACAAAAATGCTAGTGCATGCCCTCATAATCTCCCGCCTCGACTACTGCAACATCCTCCTCTGTGGTCTCCCTGCTAACACGCTCTCCCCTCTCCAGTCCATCCTTAACTCTGCTGCCCGACTGATCCACCTCTCGCCTCACTACCACCCCGCTTCTCCTCTCTGCAAATCCCTCCACTGGCTCCCAATCTTCCACCGTATCCAATTCAAACTACTAATACTGACTTACAAAGCTGTGCATAATCGGTCTCCTCCGTATATCTCCGAACTAATCTCCCGCTACACTCCAAAACGTAATCTCCGGTCCTCCCAAGATCTCCTTCTCTCCTCCTCTCTCATTCGCTCCTCATGCATCCGACTCCAAGACTTCTCCCGAGCATCCCCAGTCTCCTGGAACTCGCTGCCCCAACACGTCAGACTATCTACTACACTTGCAAACTTCAAACGGAACCTGAAAACTCATCTGTTCAGAAATGCCTATAATCTACAATGACCTCACTGCCTCCCCACCACCACCGTGCGGAGCCGCCGCCCCACCACCGTGCGGAGCCGCCGCCCCACCACCGTGCGGAGCCGCCGCCCCACCACCGTGCGGAGCCGCCGCCCCACCACCGTGCGGAGCCGCCGCCCCACCACCGTGCGGAGCCGCCGCCCAACCACCGTGCGGAGCCGCCGCCCAACCACCGTGCGGAGCCGCCGCCCCACCACCGTGCGGAGCCGCCGCCCCACCACCAACCTACATCCCACCTACTGTCTCCTCCCCAAAATCCTTTAGAATGTAATCCCGCAAGGGCAGGGCCCTCTTCCCTCTGTACTAGTCTGTCTATTGTAACTTGTGTATGTATTCTGTATATAACCCCCTTCTCATGTACAGCACCATGGAATCAATGGTGCTCTATAAATAATAATGGCGTGATTCACAGTGACTCACACTATTACAGTGAGAAGCCAGATAGTAACTAGCGAGGCTTTTTGGTGATCGAACCGTTCTCGAACGTAACTCGAACTGCCGAACTTTTACCAAATTGTTGGAGTTCGTTGAACACCGCCCAAAACCACTCGAACATTAACTTGTCGAACCTCTAACATCGCTCATCTCTACTGTTCATACATAAAGCACCCAAACTTTTTTTTTTTTTTGTAGTTTCGGCATTTGGTCCGAGCACCCATCATAGGTTTCTCATCTCTATTCTGGATATAATTTTGATCCAATGTTGAACGTCTGTTGGGAGTCGGCGAATGAATGTGACAGAAGATAAATGACTGTTGGCAGAGAGGATGGGAAACGCTTATTTTGGACGATGCAAAATCCATCAGATATTAAAAATAAAACACAAACCCCACTGCCCTCGGGAATCCTTTCCCTTTCTGATGAGATTTTACATAAGTTACAGAGCCCCTTTTAAGATGCCGATAATTTAATTCTAGGATTGTAGAACTAATGGGAAACCCCCAAAGAAATAATCAGCTTTTTAACCCCTTCACCTCTGGGCGATTTTCCGGATTACGTATTCTGGATTACGCTGCCTGTGAATCTGCATTTAGGGCTCCATTACTGTACCTGATATTTTAGATATTGTTTCAAAAATAATCTCTTGTACATGAGGAATAAGTCTGTTTGCAGATTATGTGACTTGTATCCTGCATTTTTCACCACTTTCTCTTTGTGTGATTAATCTTTAATTTTCAGTTCTCTTTGAGGTTTTGGGTTGGAGTCTTGTTACTTTTCTTCCTAAACATAGTGCACATAGAGAAATAGTTTCCTGCGCTTCTTTCTCTGCAGAGCGGTGTGACTGTGCATCCAGTGCGGTACGGAGCGGTGTGACTGTGCATCCAGTGCGGTACGGAGCGGTGTGACTGTGCATCCAGTGCGGTACGGAGCGGTGTGACTGCATCCAGTGCGGTACGGAGCGGTGTGACTGCATCCAGGGCTGTACCGAGCGGTGTGACTGCATCCAGGGCTGTACCGAGCGGTGTGACTGCATCCAGGGCTGTACCGAGCGGTGTGACTGTGCATCCAGGGCTCTACCGAGCGGTGTGACTGTGCATCCAGGGCTGTACAGAGCGGTGTGACTGTGCATCCAGGGCTGTACGGAACGGTGTGACTGTGCATCCAGGGCTGTACGGAGCGGTGTGACTGTGCATCCAGCACTGTACGGAGCGGTGTGACTGTGCATCCAGCGCTGTACGGAGCGGGTGTGACTGCATCCAGGGCTGTACCGAGCGGTGTGACTGTGCATCCAGGGCTGTACGGAGCGGTGTGACTGTGCATCCAGCGCTGTACCGAGCGGTGTGACTGTGCATCCAGGGCTCTACCGAGCGGTGTGACTGCATCCAGGGCTGTACGGAGCGGTGTGACTGTGCATCCAGGGCTGTACGGAGCGGTGTGACTGTGCATCCAGGGCTTTACCGAGCGGTGTGACTGCATCCAGGGCTTTACCGAGCGGTGTGACTGCATCCAGGGCTTTACCGAGCGGTGTGACTGCATCCAGGGCTCTACCGAGCGGTGTGACTGTGCATCCAGGGCTCTACCGAGCGGTGTGACTGTGCATCCAGGGCTGTACCGAGCGGTGTGACTGTGCGACCAGGGCTGTACCGAGCGGTGTGACTGCATTCAGGGCTGTACGGAGCGGTGTGACTGTGCATCCAGGGCTGTACAGAGCGGTGTGACTGTGCATCCAGGGCTGTACGGAGCGGTGTGACTGTGCATCCAGCGCTGTACGGAGCGGTGTGACTGTGCATCCAGCGCTGTACGGAGCGGTGTGACTGCATCCAGGGCTGTACCGAGCGGTGTGACTGTGCATCCAGGGCTGTACGGAGCGGTGTGACTGCATCCAGGGCTGTACCGAGCGGTGTGACTGTGCATCCAGGGCTGTACGGAGCGGTGTGACTGTGCATCCAGGGCTGTACCGAGCGGTGTGACTGTGCATCTAGGGCTGTACCTAGCGGTGTGATTGTGCATCCAAGGCTGTATCTAGCGGTGTGACTGTGCATCCAGGGCTGTACCGAGCGGTGTGACTGTGCATCCAGGGCTGTACAGAGCGGTGTGACTGCATCCAGGGCTGTACAGAGCGGTGTGACTGTGCATCTAGGGCTGTACCTAGCGGTGTGACTGTGCATCCAGGGCTGTACCGAGCGGTGTGACTGTGCATCCAGGGCTGTACCGAGCGGTGTGACTGTGCATCCAGGGCTGTACCGAGCGGTGTGACTGTGCATCCAGGGCTGTACCGAGCGGTGTGACTGTGCATCCAGTGCTGTACCGAGCGGTGTGACTGTGCATCCAGGGCTGTACCGAGCGGTGTGACTGTGCATCCAGGGCTGTACCGAGCGGTGAGACTGTGCATCCAGGGCTGTACGGAGCGGTGAGACTGTGCATCCAGGGCTGTACGGAGCGCAGCGACTGTGCATCCAGGGCTGTACGGAGCGCAGCGACTGTGCATCCAGGGCTGTACGGAGCGCAGCGACTGTGCATCCAGGGCTGTACGGAGCGCAGCGACTGTGCATCCAGGGCTGTACGGAGCGCAGCGACTGTGCATCCAGGGCTGTACGGAGCGCAGCGACTGTGCCTCCAGGGCTGTACGGAGCGCAGCGACTGTGCCTCCAGGGCTGTACGGAGCGCAGCGACTGTGCCTCCAGGGCTGTACGGAGCGCAGCGACTGTGCCTCCAGGGCTGTACGGAGCGCAGCGACTGTGCCTCCAGGGCTGTACGGAGCGCAGCGACTGTGCCTCCAGGGCTGTACGGAGCGCAGCGACTGTGCCTCCAGGGCTGTACGGAGCGCAGCGACTGTGCCTCCAGGGCTGTACGGAGCGCAGCGACTGTGCCTCCAGGGCTGTACGGAGCGCAGCGACTGTGCCTCCAGGGCTGTACGGAGCGCAGCGACTGTGCCTCCAGGGCTGTACGGAGCGCAGCGACTGTGCCTCCAGGGCTGTACGGAGCGCAGCGACTGTGCCTCCAGGGCTGTACGGAGCGCAGCGACTGTGCCTCCAGGGCTGTACGGAGCGCAGCGACTGTGCCTCCAGGGCTGTACGGAGCGCAGCGACTGTGCCTCCAGGGCTGTACGGAGCGCAGCGACTGTGCCTCCAGGGCTGTACGGAGCGCAGCGACTGTGCCTCCAGGGCTGTACGGAGCGCAGCGACTGTGCCTCCAGGGCTGTACGGAGCGCAGCGACTGTGCCTCCAGGGCTGTACGGAGCGCAGCGACTGTGCCTCCAGGGCTGTACGGAGCGCAGCGACTGTGCCTCCAGGGCTGTACGGAGCGCAGCGACTGTGCCTCCAGGGCTGTACGGAGCGCAGCGACTGTGCCTCCAGGGCTGTAAGGAGCGCAGCGACTGTGCCTCCAGGGCTGTAAGGAGCGCAGCGACTGTGCCTCCAGGGCTGTAAGGAGCGCAGCGACTGTGCCTCCAGGGCTGTACGGAGCGCAGCGACTGTGCCTCCAGGGCTGTACGGAGCGCAGCGACTGTGCCTCCAGGGCTGTACGGAGCGCAGCGACTGTGCCTCCAGGGCTGTACGGAGCGCAGCGACTGTGCCTCCAGGGCTGTACGGAGCGCAGCGACTGTGCCTCCAGGGCTGTACGGAGCGCAGCGACTGTGCCTCCAGGGCTGTACGGAGCGCAGCGACTGTGCCTCCAGGGCTGTACGGAGCGCAGCGACTGTGCCTCCAGGGCTGTACGGAGCGCAGCGACTGTGCCTCCAGGGCTGTACCGAGCGCAGCGACTGTGCCTCCAGGGCTGTACCGAGCGCAGCGACTGTGCCTCCAGGGCTGTACCGAGCGCAGCGACTGTGCCTCCAGGGCTGTACCGAGCGCAGCGACTGTGCCTCCAGGGCTGTACCGAGCGCAGCGACTGTGCCTCCAGGGCTGTACCGAGCGCAGCGACTGTGCCTCCAGGGCTGTACCGAGCGCAGCGACTGTGCCTCCAGGGCTGTACCGAGCGCAGCGACTGTGCCTCCAGGGCTGTACCGAGCGCAGCGACTGTGCCTCCAGGGCTGTACCGAGCGCAGCGACTGTGCCTCCAGGGCTGTACCGAGCGCAGCGACTGTGCCTCCAGGGCTGTACCGAGCGCAGCGACTGTGCCTCCAGGGCTGTACCGAGCGCAGCGACTGTGCCTCCAGGGCTGTACCGAGCGCAGCGACTGTGCCTCCAGGGCTGTACCGAGCGCAGCGACTGTGCCTCCAGCGCTGTACCGAGCGCAGCGACTGTGCCTCCAGCGCTGTACCGAGCGGTGTGACTGTGCATCCAGCGCTGTACCGAGCGGTGTGACTGTGCATCCAGCGCTGTACCGAGCGGTGTGACTGTCCGTCCAGCGCTGGGAGCTGCAGCGCGATCTGCCGGTGTCGGGTCTGAGTGCTCCTCTTTTCTCCCCTATTCATGGAGTAACCCGACGCCTCCCTGTTGTCACACCCTGTGGCAAGATGGGTTTCAGATGGGGAGTTTTTCAGCGTAAAGAATTTAGGAGGGAAGGAAGAGGTGGCTCACAAGTGGAGAAAGGAGCAGATTTCTCTGATACGATATATTACAAGTTTCTTATAACATTCTCATTATTTTACGTCTTCCCGTTACATCTTCCTTTTCTTTGCAGGTCGCACAGAGCATTGAAGACCATCACCAAGAAGTTATAAGTTTCTGCCGAGAAAATGGTTTCCATGGTCTTGTTGCCTATGATTCCGACTACGCTCTGTGCAACATCCCGTATTACTTCAGTGCCCATGCGCTAAAGCTGAGCCGGAACGGGAAAAGTATCACAACCAGCCAGTATCTGATGCACGAGGTGGCCAAACAGCTGGACCTCAACCCCAACCGCTTCCCCATCTTTGCTGCTCTTCTAGGTAACGTCTTTGCTGCTGTTCATACATTTATAGCGGTTGTAATTTACTTTGTAACATGCCATAGACTTTACTTTTATAATACTTCATCTTGAAAGGGTTTTTCCAGTACTAGGACCACCCCTTCTGATTCTACTATTCCCCCAGGGAAAATAATAAAGCTTATACTCCCCTCCCGTACCGATGCCGTTGCAGTGGTGTTTGGGCTCACGCATCCAATCAGAGCCGCCTTCCTTCTCCACACCTTCGGACCAAAAGCGTTAACAGGAAGTGTGCAGCGCTCACTTCCTGTTCATAGCTCATCTGGTCCGAAGGCGAGGAGAAGGAAGGCGGCTCTGATTGGACACTGGGCTTGAGTGACATCACAACCCCACATAAGCCTGGACACCGCTGGAATGACGCCGGTTCGGGAGTAGAGTATAAGCTTTATTATTTTATCTGGGGGAAACCTAGAAACAGAAAGTGTTGTCCTAGTAGTGGACATCCCCTTTAAATACTGGCATGTCATGATCCCCCATTGCCAATAAGAGAGGGAACTTGCCATACCTACAGAGGAGCTGGCACCAGGTCAAAGTAGACGTTTCTTGCTCTTATTTTATTCTCGCTGCCTCCTGATTTATTTTTATTTTTTTTTTATTTTATTTTTTTATTCTGCCACATGGTCTGAGTTATGAGCTTTTATTTTTACCACCAGTAACATTGCATTTATTGGGCGGTTTAAATAACGTAACATGATTCCAGGTCAGTGCAAACACTCTGATGTGAAACGCGCATAGATTGTTTTGGTTTTGTTTTTTGTTTTTTTGTTGTTTTTTTTTTTTTTTATAGTTGAAGTGGTAGAGAGAAAAAAAACATTTTTGTTTGTGTCCAGTACCTTTCATGTTTGTTTGTTTGTTTTTTCCCATAGATGGAACTGTGTGAAGGGTTATTTTCTGTTTCTGTTTGGGGGTTTTTTTGCGTAGTACTCTGATTTTTTTTTTTTTTTTCAGTTATACCACTGTGGAGTATGTACAATGTATTTATCAATCTGTTTTATTTTTTTTAGGTATGGTGAGAGAAAAAAAAGCAATTTTATTAGTTCGATATTTATTTTTTATTTATTTATTTTTATTTTTTACAGCATTTACCATATGGAGTAAATATTTTTATATTTTAATCTAGTTTTTGGAAATGCAATGTAAATTATGTTGTTTTTTTATTTTTAATGGGAGACAAGTGGGATTATTCAATTTTTTTTATTTTTTATTATATGCTTGTGTATGTATTTATAGGGGGTGAAATAAGTAATGAAACCGTCACCAATTTTCCACGTAAATATATTTTTAAATTTGCTATTGATATAAATTTCTCACTAGATATCAGTAACAACCCATCCAATCCACATACAAAAAGAAATACCATAAATGTCCATAAATTAAGCTACATGTAATAATGAGAAATAACACAGGGGAAAAAGTATTGAACACATGGAGAGGTGCAAAAAGCCTGGAAAGTCTTTTTTTTTTTTTTTTAATCCAATCAATTTTTATTGTAGGAAGTTACATTACAAAAAAAAGGAGAAATTCAGGTGACATTGGCAATAATACACAAAGAAAACCACGCTGTAACATGTGGTAGTGTCACCTTTGATTATGATTCACATTTCCTGTCACACCACCACCAATCATGTCTGATGCAAGTTGCAACTTTTTTAGGTTAATCAATACCCAATACGTATAGAGTCAACCTACCAATTTACTCTTTAATCCTCAAAATGAGGGATCCAAACAACCAGAACCAGAGAGTAAGAAAGGAAGATAAGAAAAGGGAGGGGAGAGAGAGGTGGGGGGGAGAACCATGGATGGTTGCAAGGAGGCAACCAGGGAGGGGGAGGGGGGAGGGAGGGAATTGGATGGCGTTTTGGGGCAGCCCGAGCAGTAACAACAACAGAGATTTAAACACCTTGAATATTGACATGTGGTATGGGTGAATTCCCTGCGTAACACACACTTTGAGCCTATTTGACCCGTTTTTAATTATCAACAGTTTGCCCTGGAAACAGATGCCTGACAGGGGATGCATATACAGAGTTTAACCACGTGTCCCAAATCTGAAGTATTTTGTTTTTGGCGCGGATGGAGTGAGCCAGACAGAACCCGTATTGGCATTGGAGATTAATTCGGTTATATAGTTCCACTAATGTAGGCGTCTTTGGGGATTTCCAGTGCAAACTTATGCAATATCTGGCAGCTACTAGAATGTGAACTAATAAGCCCCTGGATTCCCAAGAGAACTCCTCTATACCCACGTTTAGCACTGCCAGAGCCGGATTCGGATTAATACGATTGCCTGTCAGCTCACCCATCAGGCCAAACACCTCCAACCAGAACGAGAAAACCTTGGGACAAGCCCACCAGCAGTGACCAAGAGTACCCCTTTGGAGGCAGCCCTTCCAACAATGTGGCGAATAATTTGGGAGGAACTGTGCTAAGTTGGCTGGGGACCGATACCATCGCAGGTGTACTTTTTTCAGTTGCTCCAGATGATTTATACACTTGGAATATTTTTGGATATTTGCTGATGCCGAGTGCCAGTTTGAAGGAGAGGTAGAGACACTCAACTCCACGTCCCATTTATTCATATAAGGAGATTTTTGCTCTTCGGGGGGGTTATTGAGCCATTTGTATGTCGAGGAGATACCTTTGGATTTAATTATCTTTTTAAATACCAAAGCTTTTGTTGTAGGTAACAGAGGCTTTGACTTTGGAGGAAATTTAGAGGCCAGAAAATGACTAATTTGGATGTGTTGATAGAAACAGCCCTTTAAAGAGGGGTGTTCCCGTACTATTTCATTAAAGGGGTTAACACCCAAATCAGAGTATAGGTGCGCCAGCACTGTAATGCCCGATCCCTCCCACCTGGCCAGATTCAAAAAGGGGATTTGAGATTCCAACGACTTGAGGGAGATCTCTGAAAGAGGAATCTGAATCTTATGAATCAAGTCATTTCGCCAGACCTCCAGGGAGGCTGACATGGTGGGAACACACGGGGAGAACCGTGAACGGCTCAAATATTCTGCTTCCATCATTCTTCTGACCGAGCCCTGGCGGGACAGGAAATTTTCAATCTGAGCCCATCTATGTGAATTACCTGGACGCCACCATTCCTTTAGTGATTCAATTAGTAAGGCTTTATAATATGCCGTTATGTTTGGGGTGCCCAATCCCCCTAAGTCATATGGGGGGTATAACACTTTACCTGCGACCCTAGCCTTTTATGACCCCAGACAAATTTGTTAGTCAACGATTGAAGTTTCATCAGGGTTTTGTGAGAAATTTTGATGGGAAGGCATCTGAGCACATACAATATTTTGGGTAAGAAAACCATTTTAAAGGACTGTATCCTGGCCATCCAGGACAATGATATTTTTTCATATCTTCCCAATTCCTTTTCTAAATTTTGGATCAGAGGTTCCAAATTTTCTTTAATTAACATCTGCGATGGTGTCAGCTTAATACCCAAATAAGGTATCCCCCTGTCGCACCATTTGAATTGAAAGGCCCCCTCCAGCGCACTCCTGGCCTCCGCCGGTACATTAAACGGCAGTATCAAAGACTTTGCCGCATTAAGCTTATAATACGACACTTTAGAAAAGTTTGATAATGTGTTCACCACTGCTGGAATCGACACTGCAAGGTTAGAACAGGAAATTATCACATCGTCTGCGTATAAACCAAGTTTATGTTCAAATTCCCCAACTCTTATACCAGAAATGGCTATGTTTTTTCGTATAGCTTCCGCCAGAGGTTCTACCACTAAAGCAAAAATAGCGGGAGACAATGGACACCCCTGGCGGGTGCCATTACTTATTTGAAATTTAGATGACAGAAACCCCGATGCCAACACTGACGCATTTGGGTAAGAGTAGAGGGCTAGAATGGATGACTTGATGTTCCCCAAGAACCCGAATTTTGTGAGAACTCTCTCCAGGTATCCCCAGTGCACCCTGTCAAAGGCTTTTTCAGCATCAAGAGACAGGAATGCACTGGGTTCACCCGATATCTCCACCAGTCCAATCAAGTCAAGCATCCGTCTGGTGCCATCCTTAGATTGCCTCCCTGTCACAAACCCAACTTGATCTGGAGCCACTAAGGTCGGGATCACTTTGTGAAGTCTATCTGCCACTAGTTTGGCATAAATTTTAACATCACAATTTAGGAGTGAAATGGGCCTAAAATTACCCGGGGTGTCTGCAGGTTTCCCTGGCTTGGGTGATAATTATCGCTTCTAAGTTGTCTGGAGAAATTGACCCTTTATTTTGCCAAAAATTGAAGGTTTTTGACATAAAGGGGGACAGAGTGGATGTAAATTGTTTGTAATATTCGTATGGCAGCCCATCGGGGCCCGGGGCAGAGTTAGACTTAGTCATTTTGATGGCACCTAGGATTTCATGTGTAGTAAAGGGAAGATTAAGTTCCTCTAATTGCTCATCTGAGACCCGGGGAAGATCCAGGGTGTCTAGGAAACCCTGTATATCCACTTGAGTCGGCTGTGACGTATTGGAATCATATTTTAGATTATACAGGGCCTCATAGTATTTCGCAAATGCTTCTGCTATTTCAATGGGATGTCTAGTGATTGTTCCGTTCGGGTCCCTCAGGAATTCTATTTTAGATTGGATCTCACGTTTTTTCGTCCTTCTTGCCAATAAGGACCCCGCTCTATCCCCCATAGCATAAAATGTCGATCTATTTTTTTTAAGATTATGTTCGTATTTTTGCAGGAGTAGGGATCTTAGTTGGAATCTATGGGTTACAATTTCTTTAGTCAAGTTAGGGGAAGCTTTGGCTTTATTCAGGGATTCAAGGTGATGAATACGGGTTAATATATATTTAATATCTGCGTCTTTTTTCCGTTTTTGGATGGAGGCTATTTTTATGAGCTGCCCTCTGACTACGGCTTTATGAGCAGCCCACAGGGTCTCGTCAGAAATTTCCCCATTATTATTAAGTTTAAAATATTCTGTTAACACTGACTCTACTTCATCATGTACCTTCTGCCTACCAAGCAAGCTGGTATTCAGTCTCCACCTAGGGGAATTTTGAACATTAAAGCTACCCTGAACAGACAAAGAGATCGGCGCATGATCTGTCCAAGTAATTAAACCAATATCAGCTGCCACACAATTACTTATAGATTTGCTGTCGACCAAAAAAAAATCAATTCTACTGTATGAGCGGTGCCTGGAAGAGAAGAACGTATAGTCTCTTTCTGATGCGTGCAAATATCTCCAGATGTCATGAAAATGGAATTCATTGATGAGATGCTTAAGTTCCTTAGCATGTGGGATGCTGGTGTTGGAGCAATCCATGGAGCGTATTACAGGTATATTAAAGTCTCCACAGATGATTTCCGCCCCTGTGGCAGTATCTTTGAATGCTTGGAAAAATTTCCTAGCAAAGTTCAATTGTGATGAATTTGGGGAGTAGACCGTTGCCAAGGTATAAGGGACGCTGTTGATATAACAAGACAAAATAATATATCTTCCATCCACTCCATAACTGACATTTATCAATTTAAAGGCCACTGAGTTCTTTATTAAAATGGCCACTCCTCCTCTTTTTTTTGAGTCATTAGCAAAAAAGGTGTGTTGGAAGCTTGGATGAAGTAGCCGTTTATTATCTGTGGAAAGAAGGTGGGTCTCCTGAATGCACGCTATATCACAGTTAGATGCCTTGACCTCTCTCCACATCATTGACCTTTTTGCTGGGGAGTTGAGTCCGTTCACATTAATAGACAATATCTTAATTCTCATATTGGAGCCGCAGGGGGGGTTGAATTCCCAGGAACGCCATCAGGGATGAGAGGGGCAAGCCTGGAAAGTCTTGATGCCAGCTGAAATCTATCAGTAATTAGAAAGCAAACCTGATACTTAGTGACAAATGTTGATGGCCAATCAAAAGGTGTCTCATTACCAAGGTGCCACACAAGAAACATCTCATGATGGGTAAAACCAGTGAGCTGTCTCAAGACCTTCACAACCTTATCATTTTAAAACTTATTGATAGCATTAGTTACAGAAGATTTTCTAACCTACTGAAGGCTCCAGTGAGCAGTGTTGGGACCATAATCCGTAAGTTGAAAGAACATACCGTATTTTTCGCTTTATAAGACGCACCGGAATATAAGACGCACCCCAAACTTAGACATAAAAAAAGGTAAAAAAAAGAAAAATGGGGTCCGTCTTATACTCCGATGTTCTCTTACCGGAGGGGGGCAGCAGTGGTGGTGAAGCGGGGTCACAGGAGGCACAGGTTGTGCTGGCAGGCGCGGCAGGTCAGTGGCAGCGGGGTCCGTGGTTGCAGGTGCCGTGGCGTCCGTGGTTGCAGGCGCGGTGGTGTCCGCGGTGGCAGGATCCGTGGGGTCCGTGGTGGCGGCAGCAGCCGTGGCATGAGAGCCGTGCAGCAGGCCGGTGCAGTGAGTGTCCGCGGTCCCGGTTCAGTGGTGGCAGCGGCGGCGGCGGCGGCTCAGTGGTGGGAGCGGCGGCAACTGCTCAGTGGTGGCAGCGGCAGGGACTGCTCAGTGGTGGCGTGTGTCCGCGGTCCCGGTTCAGTGGTGGCAGCGGCGGCGGCGGCGGCTCAGTGGTGGGAGCGGCGGCGACGGCTCAGTGGTGGAGTGTGTCCGCGGTCCCGATTCAAGTAATGGCGCCCGGAGCGACGCATGCGCAGATGGAGCTCTCATCCAAGGGCTCCATCTGCGCACGCGCTGACTCCCGGAGCAGCGCGTGCGCAGATGGAGCTCTCATCCAAGAGCTCCACCGGCGCCATCATTTGAAAGTGGGACCGCGGACAACTGGTAAGCTGCACAGCCGCCCGCCCCGCATGCACAGAGTGGCAGCCAGCAGGCTGCCCGCCCACTCTGCGTACAAGCCGCCGGGTACCTGTGCTTGCGTGCGGTGGCAGCCGGGTACCCATGGCTGTGTGCGGGCGGCAGATGGGTGACTGTGTGAGGGCGGCAGCCGGGTACCTGCACGGTCACCCGACTGCCGCTCGCACACAGCACCCGGCTGCCGCCCGCACACAGCCATGGGTACCCGTCTGCCACCGCATGCAAGCACAGGTACCTGGCTGCCGACCCCACACAGCACCCGCTGCCGCCCGCACACAGCCACGGGTACCCGGCTGCCGCTGCATGCAAGTACAGGTACCCGGCCGCTTGCATGCAGCCACAGGCACCCGCCCGATCGCTTCAGACAGGACCCCCCCCCCCCCGCTACCGCTTTATAAGACGCACCCCCCATTTTCCTCCCAAAATTTGGGGAGGAAAAGTGCGTCTTATAAAGCGAAAAATACGGTAATTTCACCAAAAACTGGCCACGACCAGGTGCTCACTGCAAGATTTCAGACAGGAATGAAAAAAATTATCAGAAATTTCTGTGGAGGCTACAGAAAGACCTGGACTCAGCAGGCACAACGGTTTCAGAGAGCACAGAAAATAATGCACTTCCCCTCCAAACCTGTATGCACACTCCTGTATGCACACTCACCACGCAAGACTATTGCTGAACAAAAAGCAGGTTCAAGAGCGTTTAAAGATTGCTCAACAACATTTAGACAAGTCTGTGAAATACTGGAGAACTCTTTTGGAGGCCGTAATACACACCATGTTTTAGGCCGAAAGCAAATCAACCTAAAAACGTCAACACCAGTGAAGTGTGGAGGTGGGAACATCATGGTGTGGGGCTTTTTTTTTCAGAATACAGCACTGGTAAACTCCATATAAGAAGTTAGGATGAATGGAGAAAAGTACTGATACATGCCTGGTAATGATCTGCTGCCATCTACCAGGATGATGAAGAAGAAACGAGGGAGGATATTTCAGGAAAACAATGATCCTAAACACACGGCCTAGGAAAGAAAATAAATCTGCTAGAATGGCCGAGCCGATCACCGGAGCTGAATCCAATAGAAAATGTCTGGAAGTAACTAAAGCTCAGAGATCATAGAAGGAGCCGGGACCTGCAGGATGTGAGGAGTGTGTGCGGAAGAATGGGCCAAAATCCACCTGAGCAATGCAGGTGACTAGTGTCTCCATACAGGATGTGAGGAGTGTGTGTGGAAGAATGGGCCAAAATCCACCTGAGCAATGCACGTGACTAGTGTCTCTATACAGGATGTGAGGAGTGTGTGCAGAAGAATGGGCCAAAATCCACCTGAGCAATGCAGGCGACTAGTGTCTCCATACAGGATGTGAGGAGTGTGTGCGGAAGAATGGGCCAAAATCCACCTGAGCAATGCACATGACTAGTGTCTCCATACAGGATGTGAGGAGTGTGTGCGGAAGAATGGGCCAAATCCACCTGAGCAATGCAGGTGACCAGTGTCTCCATACAGGATGTGAGGAGTGTGTGTGGAAGAATGTGCCAAAATCCACCTGAGCAATGCAGGTGACCAGTGTCTCCATACAGGATGTGAGGAGTGTGTGTGGAAGAATGGCCAAAATCCACCTGAGCAATGCACATGACTAGTGTCTCCATACAGGATGTGAGGAGTGTGTGTGGAAGAATGGGCCAAAATCCACCTGAGCAATGCAGGTGACTAGTGTCTCCATACAGGATGTGAGGAGTGTGTGCAGAAGAATGGACCAAAATCCACCTGAGCAATGCAGGTGACTAGTGTCTCCATACAGGAAGTGAGGAGTGTGTGTGGAAGAATGGACCAAAATCCACCTGAGCAATGCAGGTGACTAGTGTCTCCATACAGGATGTGAGGAGTGTGTGTGGAAGAATGGGCCAAAATCCACCTGAGCAATGCAGGTGACTAGTGTCTCCATACAGGAAGTGAGGAGTGTGTGCGGAAGAATGGACCAAAATCCACCTGAGCAATGCAGGCGACTAGTGTCTCCATACAGGATGTGAGGAGTGTGTGTGGAAGAATGGGCCAAAATCCATCTGAGCAATGCAGGCGACTAGTGTCTCCATACAGGATGTGAGGAGTGTGTGCGGAAGAATGGACCAAAATCCACCTGAGCAATGCAGGCGACTAGTGTCTCCATACAGGATGTGAGGAGTGTGTGCGGAAGAATGGACCAAAATCCACCTGAGCAATGCAGGCGACTAGTGTCTCCATACAGGATGTGAGGAGTGTGTGCGGAAGAATGGGCCAAAATCCACCTGAGCAATGCAGGTGACTAGTGTCTCCATACAGGAGGTGAAGAGTGTGTGTGCGGAAGAATGGGCTAAAATCCACCTGAGCAATGCAGGTGACCAGTGTCTCCATACAGGATATGAGGAGTGTGTGCGGAAGAATGGGCCAAAATCCACCTGAGCAATGCAGGCGACTAGTGTCTCCATACAGGATGTGAGGAGTGTGTGCGGAAGAATGGGCCAAAATCCACCTGAGCAATGCAGGCGACTAGTGTCTCCATACAGGATGTGAGGAGTGTGTGCAGAAGAATGGGCCAAAATCCACCTGAGCAATGCAGGTGACCAGTGTCTCCATACAGGATATGAGGAGTGTGTGCGGAAGAATGGGCCAAAATCCACCTGAGCAATGCAGGCGACTAGTGTCTCCATACAGGATATGAGGAGTGTGTGCGGAAGAATGGGCCAAAATCCACCTGAGCAATGCAGGTGACTAGTGTCTCCATACAGGATGTGAGGAGTGTGTGCGGAAGAATGGGCCAAAATCCACCTGAGCAATGCAGGTGACTAGTGTCTCCATACAGGATGTGAGGAGTGTGTGCGGAAGAATGGGCTAAAATCCACCTGAGCAATGCAGGTGACCAGTGTCTCCATACAGGATGTGAGGAGTGTGTGCGGAAGAATGGGCTAAAATCCACCTGAGCAATGCAGGTGACTAGTGTCTCCATACAGGATATGAGGAGTGTGTGCGGAAGAATGGGCCAAAATCCACCTGAGCAATGCAGGCGACTAGTGTCTCCATACAGGATGTGAGGAGTGTGTGCGGAGGAATGGACCAAAATCCACCTGAGCAATGCAGGCGACTAGTGTCTCCATACAGGATATGAGGAGTGTGTGCAGAAGAATGGGCCAGACTCGCACCTGAGCAATGCAGGCGACTAGTGTCTCCATACAGGATGTGAGGAGTGTGTGCGGAAGAATGGGCCAAAATCCACCTGAGCAATGCAGGCGACTAGTGTCTCCATACAGGATGTGAGGAGTGTGTGCGGAAGAATGGGCCAAAATCCACCTGAGTAATGCAGGTGACTAGTGTCTCCATACAGGATGTGAGGAGTGCGTGCAGAAGAATGGGCCAGACTCGCACCTGAGCAATGCAGGCGACTAGTGTCTCCATACAGGATGTGAGGAGTGTGTGCGGAAGAATGGGCCAAAATCCACCTGAGCAATGCAGGTGACTAGTGTCTCCATACAGGATGAGGAGTGTGTGCGGAAGAATGGGCCAAAATCCACCTGAGCAATGCAGGCGACTAGTGTCTCCATACATGATGTGAGGAGTGTGTGCGGAAGAATGGGCCAAAATCCACCTGAGCAATGCAGGTGACTAGTGTCTCCATACAGGATGTGAGGAGTGTGTGCGGAAGAATGGGCCAAAATCCACCTGAGCAATGCAGGCGACTAGTGTCTCCATACAGGATGTGAGGAGTGTGTACGGAAGAATGGACCAAAATCCACCTGAGCAATGCAGGTGACTAGTGTCTCCATACAGGATGTGAGGAGTGTGTGCGGAAGAATGAGCCAAAATCCACCTGAGCAATGCAGGTGACTAGTGTCTCCATACAGGATGTGAGGAGTGTGTGTGTGCGGAAGAATGGGCCAAAATCACACCTGAGCAATGCAGACGACTAGTGACTCCATACAGGATGTGAGGAGTGTGTGCGGAAGAATGGACCAAAATCCACCTGAGCAATGCAGGTGACTAGTGTCTCCATACAGGATGTGAGGAGTGTGTGCAGAAGAATGGACCAAAATCCACCTGAGCAATGCAGGTGGCTAGTGTCTCCATACAGGATGTGAGGAGTGTGTGGAAGAATGGACCAAAATCCACCTGAGCAATGCAGGCGACTAGTGTCTCCATACAGGATGTGAGGAGTGTGTGCGGAAGAATGGACCAAAATCCATCTGAGCAATACAGGCAACTAGTGTCTCCATACAGGATGTGAGGAGTGTGTGCGGAAGAATGGACCAAAATCACACCTGAGCAATGCAGACGACTAGTGACTCCATACAGGATGTGAGGAGTGTGTGCGGAAGAATGGGCCAAAATCACACCTGAGCAATGCAGGGACTAGTGTCTCCATACAGGATGTGAGGAGTGTGTGCGGAAGAATGGACCAAAATCCACCTGAGCAATGCAGACGACTAGTGACTCCATACAGGATGTGAGGAGTGTGTGTGGAAGAATGGACCAAAATCCACCTGAGCAATGCAGGCGACTAGTGTCTCCATACAGGATGTGAGGAGTGTGTGCGGAAGAATGGGCCAAAATCCACCTGAGCAATGCAGGCGACTAGTGTCTCCATACAGGATGTGAGGAGTGTGTGCGGAAGAATGGGCCAAAATCCACCTGAGCAATGCAGGTGACCAGTGTCTCCATACAGGATGTGAGGAGTGTGTGCGGAAGAATGGGCCAAAATCCACCTGAGCAATGCAGGTGACCAGTGTCTCCATACAGGATGTGAGGAGTGTGTGCGGAAGAATGGGCCAAAATCCACCTGAGCAATGCAGGTGACTAGTGTCTCCATACAGGATGTGAGGAGTGTGTGCGGAAGAATGGGCCAAAATCCACCTGAGCAATGCAGGCGACCAGTGTCTCCATACAGGATGTGAGGAGTGTGTGCGGAAGAATGGGCCAAAATCCACCTGAGCAATGCAGGTGACTAGTGTCTCCATACAGGATGTGAGGAGTGTGTGCGGAAGAATGGGCCAAAATCACACCTGAGCAATGCAGACGACTAGTGACTCCATACAGGATGTGAGGAGTGTGTGCGGAAGAATGGGCCAAAATCCACCTGAGCAATGCAGGTGACTAGTGTCTCCATACAGGATATGAGGAGTGTGTGTGGAAGAATGGGACAAAATCCACCTGAGCAATGCAGGTGACTAGTGTCTCCATACAGGATGTGAGGAGTGTGTGCGGAAGAATGGGCCAAAATCCACCTGAGCAATGCAGGTGACCAGTGTCTCCATACAGGATGTGAGGAGTGTGTGTGGAAGAATGGGACAAAATCCACCTGAGCAATGCAGGTGACTTGTGTCTCCATACAGGATGTGAGGAGTGTGTGCGGAAGAATGGGCCAAAATCCACCTGAGCAATGCAGGTGACCAGTGTCTCCATACAGGATGTGAGGAGTGTGTGCGGAAGAATGGGCCAAAATCCACCTGAGCAATGCAGGTGACTATTGTCTCCATACAGGATGTGAGGAGTGTGTGCGGAAGAATGGGCCAAAATCCACCTGAGCAATGCAGGTGACTAGTGTCTCCATACAGGATGTGAGGAGTGTGTGCGGAAGAATGGGCCAAAATCCACCTGAGCAATGCAGGCGACTAGTGTCTCCATACAGGATGTGAGGAGTGTGTGTGCGGAAGAATGGTCCAGAATCCACCTGAGCAATGCAGGTGACTAGTGTCTCCATACAGGATGTGAGGAGTGTGTGCGGAAGAATGGGACAAAATCCACCTGAGCAATGCAGGTGACTAGTGTCTCCATACAGGATGTGAGGAGTGTGTGCGGAAGAATGGGACAAAATCCACCTGAGCAATGCAGGTGACTTGTGTCTCCATACAGGATGTGAGGAGTGTGTGCGGAAGACTGGACCAAAATCCACCGGAGCAATGCAGGTGACTAGTGTCTCCATACAGGATGTGAGGAGTGTGTGCAGAAGAATGGGCCAAAATCACACCTGAGCAATGCAGGCGACTAGTGTCTCCATACAGGATGTGAGGAGTGTGTGCGGAAGAATGGGACAAAATCCACCTGAGCAATGCAGGTGACTTGTGTCTCCATACAGGATGTGAGGAGTGTGTGCGGAAGAATGGGCCAAAATCCACCTGAGCAATGCAGGTGACCAGTGTCTCCATACAGGATGTGAGGAGTGTGTGCGGAAGAATGGGCCAAAATCCACCTGAGCAATGCAGGTGACTATTGTCTCCATACAGGATGTGAGGAGTGTGTGCGGAAGAATGGGCCAAAATCCACCTGAGCAATGCTGGTGACTAGTGTCTCCATACAGGATGTGAGGAGTGTGTGCGGAAGAATGGGCCAAAATCCACCTGAGCAATGCAGGCGACTAGTGTCTCCATACAGGATGTGAGGAGTGTGTGTGCGGAAGAATGGTCCAGAATCCACCTGAGCAATGCAGGTGACTAGTGTCTCCATACAGGATGTGAGGAGTGTGTGCGGAAGAATGGCCAAAATCCACCTGAGCAATGCAGGCGACTAGTGTCTCCATACAGGATGTGAGGAGTGTGTGCGGAAGAATGGACCAAAATCCACCTGAGCAATGCAGGTGACTAGTGTCTCCATACAGGATGTGAGGAGTGTGTGCGGAAGAATGGGACAAAATCCACCTGAGCAATGCAGGTGACTAGTGTCTCTATACAGGATGTGAGGAGTGTGTGCGGAAGAATGGGACAAAATCCACCTGAGCAATGCAGGTGACTAGTGTCTCCATACAGGATGTGAGGAGTGTGTGCGGAAGAATGGGACAAAATCCACCTGAGCAATGCAGGTGACTTGTGTCTCCATACAGGATGTGAGGAGTGTGTGCGGAAGAATGGACCAAAATCCACCGGAGCAATGCAGGTGACTAGTGTCTCCATACAGGATGTGAGGAGTGTGTGCAGAAGAATGGGCCAAAATCACACCTGAGCAATGCAGGCGACTAGTGTCTCCATACAGGATGTGAGGAGTGTGTGCGGAAGAATGGGACAAAATCCACCTGAGCAATGCAGGTGACTTGTGTCTCCATACAGGATGTGAGGAGTGTGTGCGGAAGAATGGGACAAAATCCACCTGAGCAATGCAGGTGACTAGTGTCTCCATACAGGATGTGAGGAGTGTGTGCGGAAGAATGGGACAAAATCCACCTGAGCAATGCAGGTGACTTGTGTCTCCATACAGGATGTGAGGAGTGTGTGCGGAAGAATGGACCAAAATCCACCGGAGCAATGCAGGTGACTAGTGTCTCCATACAGGATGTGAGGAGTGTGTGCAGAAGAATGGGCCAAAATCACACCTGAGCAATGCAGGCGACTAGTGTCTCCATACAGGATGTGAGGAGTGTGTGCGGAAGAATGGGACAAAATCCACCTGAGCAATGCAGGTGACTTGTGTCTCCATACAGGATGTGAGGAGTGTGTGCGGAAGAATGGACCAAAATCCACCGGAGCAATGCAGGTGACTTGTGTCTCCATACAGGAGGCGTCTGGAAGCTTCATCACCAACAAAGTAGAGTGTACCAAGGATTACTGTAAATACATTTCAGTAACGTGTTCAATACTTTTCCCTGTGTCATTTCTCATTATTACACAACACTTAGTTTATGTGCATCTATGGATTGATTTCTTTGCCTGTGTGGATTGGATGGGTTGTTACTGACATCTGGTGAGAAATTCATGTCAACAGCACTTTTAGAAATATATTTACTTAGAGAATTGGTTATTTTACCCTCTGTGTATGTGTGTACTTAGATATATAGTGAAAAAGGAGGAGTGTCTTCTGTACTGCAAGGGTGTTTTTTGTTGGTTTTTTTTTCGTTGTTTTTTGGTGGCCTAGATCCATGTTCCCACATGCAAAAATCTTTTTTTTTTCTTTTTCTTTAATATCTACTGCAAAACAAAAAATCAGGCATATTGAAATCCAGCAGCCTGATCCTTTAGTGCGACCTCTGCTGTTGTGGAATGATTAGGACACTATGCACTGAGCATGGTAAAGCATTCAGTCACTTCTAGCTGGCTGGATTTTTCCTTCGTCTGTGTACAGGTTGTACTTGTGCTTTTTGCTGAGTGAGCGTACCCTTGTATCAGAAAATCCCTAAAACCGCTTAAGGCTTTGTGCGCACTAGAAATGAGAAGTTTCTCAAGAAAATTTCTTGAGAAACTTCTGGGAGTGAAAGATTTCCGGACCTCCGGAAAAAATCCGCACCAAATCCGCATGCGGATTTGCCGCGGAATAGCCGCGGAATTGCCACGATTTTCCCGCGGGTGGTTCCCTGCGGATTTTTGCAGGCTGTACTGCCGAAATCCGCAGGGTACCTGCGGAAATAATGGACATGTTCATTTTCTCAAGAAAGTTTCTCGAGAAATTCTTCTCAAGGAAATTTCTTGAGAAAAATCCGCACCAGTGCGCACAGCTTTTTTTTTTTACCATAGAATTTGCTGGGAAATGTCTGCACAAAGATTGCAGACATTTCTCAAGAAATTTCCGCGGCAAATCCGCGGGAAAAACGCACTAGTGCGCACAGAGCCTAAGGCTATGTGCGCACTTACCGGATTTTGCCGCTGATTTTCCGCGGATTTGCTGCATGTTTCGCTGCAGAAAATGTTCATAACATCTCTGCAGTGAATCACCAGCAAATCCTATGGAGAAAAAAAATCCTGTGCGCACTGGGCGGATTTTGACAGCTGCATGTTTTGCTGCGGGAATCCCACAGCAAAAACAAGTGCATGTCACTTCTTTTCCGCACATCGCTGCGGGATTTCACTCCATTGACTCCAATGTTAATCATGAAATCCCGCAGGGAATAACGCAGGCAGCAAATTCTGTGCGGTTCACTGCGTTTTTCTGCGTTATTCCCTGCGGTATTTCGCGGTTTACCTCCGGTAATGTACATCGCCTGTCTGCGGTTTGCAGGGAAGTGATGTCATTACAGGAAGAGGAAGCCGTGCAGAGAGTAAACACACACAGATCACACACACACATCACAGACATCACAGACATCACAGACATAGAACACAGACACAGACACAGAACACACATAGAAAGAAAACGGAAATATAGAAAACAAAGAACGTGGGCTCCGCTGCATATTTACCTTCCAGCCGAGGTAAGCACACAGCGGCAGCCCGGTATTCTCAGGCTGGGGAGGGAGAGGTGCAGGGTTAATGTCCCCCGCCTCACTCCCCCTCCGGCAGCCGAGAATATCAGCCGCAGCTGCCCCGGCACTGTCGCATACATTATGCGGCAGCACCGGCGTGTCCTCGGCTCTTCTTGCCGCCGTGTAGCAGTGGCAGCAAGGTAATACAAGGGGTTAATGGTGGTGGATCACCGCCATTAACTCCAGGCTTGATCATGGCAGCGTCTATGTGACAGCTGACATGATCAACCCGTAAATAAAGTGAAAAAAACAGACACCGAAAAATCATTTATTTTAAATAAAACAAACAAGCCTCATTCACCATTTTATTAACGCCTCCCGCACCAAAGCTCCGGCGTAATCCACCGTTCCGACGTCCTGCGCTGCTTACATCCAGCCGCGACTGTCACAGACACAGCGCTGAATGAAAGCAGCAGACAGCAGAGGTAATTACCGGTCATTTCCCACGGCCGGTAATGTGAACTCACTGCCGACCGTGGGAAATGCAGCGATCTGTCATCTATCTATCTATCCCTCTGTCTGTCTATCTATCCCTCTATCTATTCTTATGTCTATCTACTATCTCAGAATTAAATGACTTTTTTTTTTTTTTTTTTTTCAATGTGCTTTATTGCATTGAATGCAATAAAGCACATCCCAACCCGCACGCGGCAATACCGCGAATAATACCGCGGTAAAACTGCAGCAAACCGCATGCGGTTTTCGGGTGCGGTTTCCCGCGGTTTTTTACCGCGGGTGCGGTAATCTTTGAGAGCATGCGGAATTTTCTCAAGAAAATTCCGTTTCCCAGTGCGCACAGAGCCTTAAGCTCCACTCCAGCAGGCTTTTTTTATTGCACCTATGGAGTTGAGCTTTAGATCTAAGTCCTCTGCCTCCGGTCTGATACTTATCTCCGCCATCTCCATCTTTTTCCAGTGTTGCTCCGGTCGGTCTCCTATGATTTGTGACTTGCTAGTTGCTCCAGTGTTTCATGGAGGCACCAGAGGTCACAACTCAATGTAAGTCTATGAGAGCTTCGTTCTGGCCTATTTCTGGCTCTTGTAGACTTGTATTGGGAGCTTGTGACCTGACTGGCCGAAAATCAGAAGGTATAAGTTACAGTCACAAAATGGTGCTGCGGCACCGAAGCGTCATCGCTAAAAGGTGAAGCCGCTGGATTGTGAGAATATGGCAGAGGCCTTATATTTAAATCGCCACTCCAGCGCTGAAAAAAAACCCGCCGGAGTTTTGCTTTAATGACCAGGTAACATTTTATTCTATTTTTTCGGGTGCTATTGTCTTTATCTCCCATGGTTTAGTTGGCTTTGTTTTCATGTTGTTTTTTATACAGTAGAAATGCAACGCGACTTTCCAGGCCCATATAACCGTAAACTGCCAATTTATTTTTTTTTATTTATTTTACGAGTATTTCGCTAATTTACTGGAGAAAAAAAAATTGATAGTCGCTTTTTTTGAGACTTTTTGTGTTTTCCGTCCATAGTGCTGTATGAGGGCTTGTTTTTTTTTGTTTTTTTTTTTGTCTTTGGCATTTTTCTTCACATTGATCCGATGTCTTTATTGATTTTAGAGTACACAGGGCGTTTTGATCACTTTTTAATGTATTTTTTTGTTTGGGAAGAGCAGCAACTAAAAAGCGGCAATTAAGTCTCTTCAGTTTCAAATGTGGTTTTTTTTGTTTTTTTTTTATAATGTGTTTTTTCATTTTTACTTTATTTTTTCAGTCCCTTAGTATTGCAGTATATGGAGAGATTGCGGTTTTCTTTAGAAGCTCAGTCCATGCCTGAGAGTCATGGGAAAAGCCGAGATGGCAGGGACGGGAGGCCATCAGTAACCCATTAGCTCTCAGTGATCACTTCGCGGTAGCTCACGCACCGACACTGATGTAATTTAAGTGTTGCTGTAAGAGATTGACAGCGGCGTGTGGTTATACTGCAGCGATCAGAGCAGGCTCCAGTCGCTGCAGTTATGGGCAGATGTCTGCTACGTAACACAGTCCGCATCTGCCGCTATGAAGCAGAATCCGCTCCTGAGCCGGCTGCGTTCGGCCTTTATTGGCCCATGACAAAAATATACTTCATTTGATATTAAGGGGTTAATCTGTCTATAGGAGTATCCGTTTCATAGAACCATTTTTTGGGCACTTTTTCGTGTAGGTTTTTATCTATTTTTGTAATGTGAACAGGACCGTGAAGGCTTCGCTGTGAAGTATTTGGCGCGGTCTCCGCTAATCACTGATGTTGTCACTGTACAAATAATCCAATCTCCCGATTGTTTTCCCGCTCACATTGTCACCATGGAGAAGCGATTGAAATGGTGCCAACGCCCTCAACCTCCGATAATTTGACAGGGAATATGATGGGATTGACGGTGACAGCGGTGGCTGAATAAATTGCCAGTTAGCATCTTTCTCTGGTGTAGAGCGGTGTCCGTGTGCAGTGATCATTACAGCTTTACATGGAGAGGCCTGCTCCGTCGTCAAGGTTACCGCAGCCTTCAGTGGAGTGTCAGGTGCTAATCTCCGATGGAGGCGGCCGAGCTCGCTCTCGGGGCTTAGCCAGAAGGGCCTCATTGTTTCCTGATGCTCACTAATTTGCCTGTGATGGAGCAGTCGTTGCTGGGGGACGGCTGCGAGGAAAATGCCGGCGTTTCTGGATAGACACTCGCTGTGTATTGAGTCCGAATTGTAAAAAATGTCTCCTAGAGGTGCAGTCTCTATGGTCTGCTTGTAGCATGCATAATACACGGCGCCTTTGTCCTATTTCCGCTGATTTTCAGAAGTGCAGTCACTTGTATGAAGATAAATTAAATCTAATCTAAAAAAAAAATTAAAAATAATTTAATTGGGCTCCTGAACTGGAAAAAATTAGTCAAATCCCATTTATGGCCACAAACCCGAAATATATACGGTGATTAAAGTGAGTAATATAGGTGACCTGTCCTTTTAGGATAGATCATCACTGTGGGATCTGTGAGGATTTGACTCTTGGATCACGTATGATCAGTTGATGGAAATAGCCAAGACACCTCCCGCAGTGTCACCGCTCCCTCCACTATATTGATACCCCGCAGTGTCACCGCTCCCTCCACTGTATTGATACCCTGCAGTGTCACCGCTCCCTCCACTGTATTGATACCCTGCAGTGTCACCGCTCCCTCCACTGTATTGATACCCTGCAGTGTCACCGCTCGCTCCACTGTATTGATACCCTGCAGTGTCACCGCTCCCTCCACTGTATTGATACCCTGCAGTGTCACCGCTCCCTCCACTGTATTGATACCCCGTAGTGTTGCCGCTCCCTCCACTGTATTGATACCCCGCAGTGTCACCGCTCCCTCCACTGTATTGATACCCCGTAGTGTTGCCGCTCCCTCCACTGTATTGATACCCCACAGTGTCACCGCTCCCTCCACTGTATTGATATCCCGCAGTGTCACCGCTCGCTCCACTGTATTGATATCCCGCAGTGTCACCGCTCCCTCCACTGTATTGATACCCTGCAGTGTCACCGATCGCTCCAGTGTATTGATACCCCGCAGTGTCACTGCTCCCTCCACTGTATTGATATCCCGCAGTGTCACCGCTCCCTCCACTGTATTGATACCCTGCAGTGTCACCGATCGCTCCAGTGTATTGATACCCCGCAGTGTCACCTCTCGCTCCACTGTATTGATACCCCGCAGTGTCACCGCTCGCTCCACTGTATTGATACCCCGCAGTGTCACCGCTCCCTCCACTGTATTGATACCCCGTAGTGTTGCCGCTCCCTCCACTGTGATACCCCACAGTGTAACTGCTCCCTCCACTGTATTGATACCCCGTAGTGTTGCCGCTCCCTCCACTGTACTGATACCCCACAGTGTCACCACTCCCTCCACTGTATTGATACCCCACAGTGTCACTGCTCCCTCCACTGTATTGATACCCCGTAGTGTTGCCGCTCCCTCCACTGTATTGACACTTCTGCAGTGTCACCTCTCCCTCCACTGTATTGATACCCCGCAGTGTCACCGCTCGCTCCACTGTATTGATACCCCGCAGTGTCACCGCTCGCTCCACTGTATTGATACCCCGCAGTGTCACCGCTCGCTCCACTGTATTGATACCCCGCAGTGTCACCGCTCCCGCCACTGTATTGATACCCCGTAGTGTTGCCGCTCCCTCCACTGTATTGATACCCCACAGTGTAACTGCTCCCTCCACTGTATTGATACCCCGTAGTGTTGCCGCTCCCTCCACTGTACTGATACCCCACAGTGTCACCGCTCCCTCCACTGTATTGATACCCCACAGTGTCACTGCTCCCTCCACTGTATTGATACCCCGTAGTGTTGCCGCTCCCTCCACTGTATTGACACTTCTGCAGTGTCACCTCTCCCTCCACTGTATTGATACCCCGCAGTGTCACCGCTCGCTCCACTGTATTGATACCCCGCAGTGTCACCGCTCGCTCCACTGTATTGATACCCCGCAGTGTCACCGCTCCCGCCACTGTATTGATACCCCGTAGTGTTGCCGCTCCCTCCACTGTATTGATACCCCACAGTGTAACTGCTCCCTCCACTGTATTGATACCCCGTAGTGTTGCCGCTCCCTCCACTGTACTGATACCCCACAGTGTCACCGCTCCCTCCACTGTATTGATACCCCACAGTGTCACTGCTCCCTCCACTGTATTGATACCCCGTAGTGTTGCCGCTCCCTCCACTGTATTGACACTTCTGCAGTGTCACCTCTCCCTCCACTGTATTGATACCCCGCAGTGTCACCGCTCGCTCCACTGTATTGATACCCCGCAGTGTCACCGCTCCCTCCACTATATTGATACACCGCAGTGTCACCGCTCCCTCCACTGTAATGATACCCCGCAGTGTCACTGCTCCCTCCACTGTATTGATATCCCGCATTGTCACTGCTCCCTCCTCTGTATTGATACCCTGCAGTGTCACCGATCGCTCCACTGTATTGATACCCCGCAATGTCACCTCTCGCTCCACTGTATTGATACCACGCAGTGTCACCGCTCCCTCCACTGTATTGATACCCTGCAGTGTCACCGCTCCCTCCACTGTATTGATACCCCGCAGTGTCACCGCTCCCTCCACTGTAATGATACCCCACAGTGTCACCGCTCCCTCCACTGTATTGATATCCCGCAGTGTCACTGCTCCCTCCACTGTATTGATATCCCGCAGTGTCACCGCTCGCTCCACTGTATTGATATCCCGCAGTGTCACCGCTCGCTCCACTGTATTGATACCCCGTAGTGTCACCGCTCGCTCGACTGTATTGATACCCCGTAGTGTCGCCGCTCGCTCGACTGTATTGATACCCCGTAGTGTTGCCGCTCCCTCCACTGTATTGATACCCCGTAGTGTTGCCGCTCCCTCCACTGTAGTGATACCCCACAGTGTCACTGCTCCCTCCACTGTATTGATACCCCGTAGTGTTGCCGCTCCCTCCACTGTATTGACACTTCTGCAGTGTTACCTCTCCCTCAACTGTATTGATACCCCGCAGTGTCACCGCTCCCTCCACTATATTGATACCCTGCAGTGTCACCGCTCCCTCCACTATATTGATACCCTGCAGTGTCACCGCTCCCTCCACTATATTGATACCCCGCAGTGTCACCGCTCCCTCCACTGTATTGATACCCCGTAGTGTTGCCGCTCCCTCCACTGTATTGACACTTCTGCAGTGTCACCTCTCCCTCCACTGTATTGATACCCCGCAGTGTCACCTCTCCCTCCACTGTATTGATACCCCGTAGTGTTGCCGCTCCCTCCACTGTATTGACACTTCTGCAGTGTCACCTCTCCCTCCACTGTATTGATACCCCGCAGTGTCACCGCTCGCTCCACTGTATTGATACCCCGCAGTGTCACCGCTCCCTCCACTATATTGATACACCGCAGTGTCACCGCTCCCTCCACTGTAATGATACCCTGCAGTGTCACCGATCGCTCCACTGTATTGATACCCCGCAATGTCACCTCTCGCTCCACTGTATTGATACCACGCAGTGTCACCGCTCCCTCCACTGTATTGATACCCTGCAGTGTCACCGCTCCCTCCACTGTATTGATACCCCGCAGTGTCACCGCTCCCTCCACTGTAATGATACCCCACAGTGTCACCGCTCCCTCCACTGTATTGATATCCCGCAGTGTCACTGCTCCCTCCACTGTATTGATATCCCGCAGTGTCACCGCTCGCTCCACTGTATTGATATCCCGCAGTGTCACCGCTCGCTCCACTGTATTGATACCCCGTAGTGTCACCGCTCGCTCCACTGTATTGATACCCCGTAGTGTCGCCGCTCGCTCGACTGTATTGATACCCCGTAGTGTTGCTGCTCCCTCCACTGTATTGATACCCCGTAGTGTTGCCGCTCCCTCCACTGTAGTGATACCCCACAGTGTCACTGCTCCCTCCACTGTATTGATACCCCGTAGTGTTGCCGCTCCCTCCACTGTATTGACACTTCTGCAGTGTTACCTCTCCCTCAACTGTATTGATACCCCGCAGTGTCACCGCTCCCTCCACTATATTGATACCCTGCAGTGTCACCGCTCCCTCCACTATATTGATACCCTGCAGTGTCACCGCTCCCTCCACTATATTGATACCCCGCAGTGTCACCGCTCCCTCCACTGTATTGATACCCCGTAGTGTTGCCGCTCCCTCCACTGTATTGACACTTCTGCAGTGTCACCTCTCCCTCCACTGTATTGATACCCCGCAGTGTCACCTCTCCCTCCACTGTATTGATACCCCGTAGTGTTGCCGCTCCCTCCACTGTATTGACACTTCTGCAGTGTCACCTCTCCCTCCACTGTATTGATACCCCGCAGTGTCACCGCTCGCTCCACTGTATTGATACCCCGCAGTGTCACCGCTCCCTCCACTATATTGATACACCGCAGTGTCACCGCTCCCTCCACTGTAATGATACCCCGCAGTGTCACTGCTCCCTCCACTGTATTGATATCCCGCATTGTCACTGCTCCCTCCACTGTATTGATATCCCGCATTGTCACTGCTCCCTCCACTGTATTGATATCCCGCAGTGTCACCGCTCCCTCCACTGTATTGATACCCTGCAGTGTCACCGATCGCTCCACTGTATTGATACCCCGCAATGTCACCTCTCGCTCCACTGTATTGATACCCCGCAGTGTCACCGCTCCCTCCACTGTATTGATACCCTGCAGTGTCACCGCTCCCTCCACTGTATTGATACCCCGCAGTGTCACCGCTCCCTCCACTGTAATGATACCCCACAGTGTCACTGCTCCCTCCACTGTATTGATATCCCGCAGTGTCACTGCTCCCTCCACTGTATTGATATCCCGCAGTGTCACCGCTCGCTCCACTGTATTGATATCCCGCAGTGTCACCTCTCGCTCCACTGTATTGATACCCCGTAGTGTTGCCGCTCCCTCCACTGTATTGATACCCCGTAGTGTTGCCGCTCCCTCCACTGTAGTGATACCCCACAGTGTCACTGCTCCCTCCACTGTATTGATACCCCGCAGTGTCACCGCTCCCTCCACTATATTGATACCCAGCAGTGTCACCGCTCCCTCCACTATATTGATACCCTGCAGTGTCACCGCTCCCTCCACTATATTGATACCCCGCAGTGTCACCTCTCCCTCCACTGTATTGATACCCCGTAGTGTTGCCGCTCCCTCCACTGTATTGACACTTCTGCAGTGTCACCACTCCCTCCACTGTAGTGATACCCCGCAGTGTCACCTCTCCCTCCACTGTATTGATACCCCGTAGTGTTGCCGCTCCCTCCACTGTATTCATACCCTGCAGTGTCACTGCTCCCTCCACTGTATTGATACCCCGTAGTGTTGCCGCTCCCTCCACTGTATTGATACCCCGTAGTGTTGCCGCTCCCTCCACTGTATTGACACTTCTGCAGTGTCACCTCTCCCTCCACTGTAGTGATACCCCGCAGTGTCACCGCTCGCTCCACTGTATTGTGGCTGTAAAGACAATGCGACCTCTCGCTTTCAGGCACATTCAACCAAAGTTGTCCCCCAATAGTCTGTGTATGGAAGCCTCCTGACATCATTTGCCAAGGGAAAGAAGGATCCGACACGTAGGATTTCTGACTGCCAAGCGATTCGTATTCAGAAGACCTGGACTGATAGAATGGAGAATTTTTATTTTTTTTCTCTGCACCTCCAAAGAAAAATGAGTCCCACCCATATCAGACTGATTAGCATTATTGGGCCTTTCTTCTCAGATGGAGAAAATACTGTGGTGTGAACACAACCTAAGACTGTTTTTTATTAGTGCCGGATCCAACCGGCCCTTGAACTTTGTAGCCCAGGAAAAGCATTTTTGATAAATATTAGGTGTAGGGTCCCATCACAGTAAGCTGCGCCTTGTCGTGGCTGGTGGGCTCTCATGTATAGGCGAGTTTATACTCTTATGATAAGTATATGCTATATATCAGTAATGCAGTGCACATTTCATATATTCAGTGTTTGCAGACATCTTGCCCCTTACAGAGCGCTGCTGTATGAGAGCGTTCTAGACCTTTCTGCGTTACCCCCGGCTCATTATACCCCGTTATTACCAGGACATGTGCCCGTATATGATATTTGCCTCTGTTCATTCCTCTCTTGTGTTTCTTTATGAAGATTATTGTTAGCAATGAATTGGGATGAATTTGCTGCGAAAGTTGTGGAAAAGGGTCGGAAGGTTTTTCGCACTTGGCGGTGTGACTGTGAACGTGTGATCTGTGGCGGTGTACCCGGCCTGCAGGTGAACCGGAGCAGCACCGCCTCATAGGATAGAAGTACGAAGAGCCGCAGGTCTATTGTGGCCATGTGACGTCTATAACTGTAAATGGACTCATCAGGATTGTGCTTTCTCCCGCAGGTAACCACATCTTACCGGATGAAGATTTAGCCGCTTTCCATTGGAGCTTACTTGGGCCAGATCATCCATTGGCTTCATTGAAAGTAGGTGAATAACCCAGGTGTATTATTGTATCCACCGAACGGCCATAACGGAAGCCAGTGACTGGTGAACATCTAATGTCAGATACCACAGAACACCTTTACAAACACTACGGATATGGTCACACGTTGCGTTCTTTGCAGTGTGTTTTTTCTGCAGCAAAACCTGTTCTCTTCGCGGTAAAGAAGCTGCTTCCAAAAATCAGGTCTTGCTGAGATTTTATTGCGATTTTTGATGCATTTATACTGGTACGGAATATGTGCGCCATTTGTCTACAGAACATGTTTAATAAAGTGAGTTTCATTCACAAAAATGCAGCAAAAATGTGTGATTGCGGTTTTACATTTCCTCCTTACTCTCTGGTAAAAAAAACAAAAACCCGCTGCAGAAATGCTGAAAGAATTGACATGCTGCAGATTTAACTAATACAGCAATTTCTCAGTTCAGTCAGGAATAGAAAAGCAATCATGCTGCAGATTTCTGAGATCTCGTCGCTTTTACTGGTACTGTAAAAATCAGCTTTTAATTTGCATAAACAGTTCAAAAACATAACTTGTGAACATGGCCTAAGGGTAGGTGGATGCTGAGGGTTTTTTTTGAGTTTATTGAGCAAACACTTTAACTACTCCCTGGAGAACTTTGGAGTATCTGCCTCAAAATCTCTGGAAAAAGACTGTGCACGTACCACTGGGCTATGTGCACTCATTGAGTATTTGGTTGCAGAAAATTCTACATCTCCTGACAGGAAAAACGCCGAAAGAATCGACCTGCTGCTTCTTTCCAAAATGCTGCAACTTTTCATTTGTCAGGAAAAAAACAATAGTGTGCATGGGATTTCTGGAATCTCGTAGTTTTGCTGTTGCTGTAAAAAAATCCGTTTTTAATTTGCAAATAACTTATGAAAAAAACACAGCAGAAATGCGACTGCTCTCTGAACACATACTCACTATAGTCTGTATGAACCTTCACATGTCTGGTTTAGTCAATAAACCTACAAGTTTGACCACCACTCAAAAAGTAAAGCCAGTCTAAACAAATTATATTTAGCCAGGTAATGATACAGTGGAAATTCTAAACCTACAAATGCTACCCAGAAAAAAAACAAACACATTTATTGCAAAATCATCTTTATTGTTAAAAATAGTTTAAAAAATAGACAGTACAGCAGAGAATGTGAAAGATACGCCAATCACATGTGCCCCATGGCACTATAAAGACATCAGTTTGTCAACATTCAGTATCAAAAGTATATCATATATTAATAGTCGTAGTGACAAACTGTGATTTATGACATCAATAAATTATGACAATGTCCAATGTCGAAAATAAGGTCACAAAAAAAACAAAAATTCACAAAGAAATGACACAGGCTAATGGGGTAGCAACTGTAAAAAGATGGTATTACATAGGCAAATGGATACTTATAACAATATAATTAATGATAAATAACAGGAAACTTATAATAAAGCGTGATATAGGAAAAATTGACAAAAAGGTATCAAAAATGGCTGCTGGAAAAATATCACAGTGCTACATATTAGAACGGCCTTACCAATAACACCCTGACGCGTTTCGCTGTGGCTTTCTCCAAGGGCGTGTATAACAAAACAGTCTGAGTGAGGTTGTCATAGTACTGGTATGTCAATTTATTAACTGAAAAATTGTCCAGTTTTGTTTTGCAAATGGATTGTGCACAAAAGCTAAAGAGACCTGTTCTTTTTTTATTATTTATTATTATTATTATTATTATTATTTATTATTTATTATTATTTAATTTGTGGATCCAAAATACACACGGAGTGAATGGGTCATCAGAGTGCTTCTGTTTTTTTACTGTTTAAGGCTATGTGCACATGTTAAGGATTTGCTGCAGACCTTTCTTTTTCTTGGCTTAAAAAACACTGCATTAATTTTTTTATTTTAACTGCATTTGAGTGTGAACTTTTCACCCATTCTTTAGATTGAGTGAAAACGTTGAAAACATTTACATACTGCAGATTTGAAATTTCTTAAATTTTGCAATGAAAGTCATGTGTGCATGACTGTTCAGAAATGTCATCCCCTTTGCTGCAACAGTAAAGTGCTGCGAGGAAAAATGCAACGTGTGATCATGAACTTGGAACGTTTTTTGGTTTTTTTTTTCGGATGCCACATTGATGGTAAAAACTGACACATGGAGAAGAGATGGCTTAAAATCGGATCCAATATATTAATGAAAAAAATTTTTTTTTTTTTTTTGTTTGCTTGCATGCAAAATAAAGGTGTTATCATGATCTGCTTCAGAACACGCATTCACATGAAAGATCCCCCACAAACCCGCGCTAATATTGTATATATGTGTGTTTGCCGAGATGCCATAACTCCACATTTTGGAGCCATATGTATTCCAAATTCCGATCCTCCAGGCTCCATTTTTGCACCCGATACGCAGATTAGTGTGGTCTTCTGTGTTGTTCTACACAATATAAATAAAATCAGATCAATCAAATTAGACTTGCAGACAATCTAATCCATCATGTATCCTTCATTATTGACGGTCTGAATATTGAGGCGCTGACGCCCTCTGAGCGCAGGTTTCCTGCCGCCTCCGGTACATTTCGCTCTGAGGACACCATCGGAGGTCGTTCTCCTGACGGCAGCGCACGCTGATGACCCGGGCAGATGCTTTTTGGTTTCTGCGATTGTCATTATTTCCTGAATGCCGGTGACAGATGCGGTGCTTGTTTACAGGCGCATACATCGTGTACCGGATGTAATTGAATTGGAATACAATAGGCCGCGGGTCAATAAACAGTAATGTCTGCAATTCTTCAGGACGTCTGAGTCTTCGTGACGATCCAGCTCCAAACCTCGGGGATGTTTTGTGGTGCTTATGTATAACCAAGGTATACAGACGAGTTTCCCAGCATTACGTCTTGTACCCATCGGCTTTTGCTGACTGTTTTGTTTAATACACAGTGTGTATATCTATCTATATTATACATACACAATGATGCGTCTACTCTATACACTGTAACAATACCTAAGAGATCTGCCACAATGTAACTGATCACAAGACGATTAAATATTCTTACCTGTTAAAAAATCCGAAAATGTCCAATCAATAAAGTCCAAAATAACCTCCAATATTCTGTGATTACTGTTGAGTTGATGAGTGATTATATGTAATATTCTGATATATAGGCCTAGTACTGAACGCCCTTTTCCTCCTTTAGGTCCGTGCCCACCAGCTGGTGTTACCCCCGTGTGACGTCGTTATCAAAGCGGTTGCCGACTACGTCCGTAATATTAAGGATACAAATGATTTGGACTCGATCTCCACTGATGTTTTCCAGCATTCACAGGTGAATAAATTCCCGTCCGTCCACATTCAGGCGGCCATTGTGACACTAGTGCAGATCATGGCCGCACATTGCAGATGTGACGTCACAGGCGGGTTTGTCTGCAAATCCATTATTAAAGATGGCACCTCACGGCTGCGGTAATGGGGTGTCTGTGATTGGCGGTAGGAAATGGCGCTGCGGTGTCATGATCGGCTGTGGACTTGTATTGGGGAATCGTCCGGTGTTTGGTGATTTTACCACAATTATTTATGGCTAATTCTGTTTTTCAGTCAAGAACAGATGACAAAGTTTCCCGTTTCAAGAGAGCAGTCGCTTACTACAGAGCCACCAACAAGCCCCTGCCGTACCCAGCGCCGTACCCCGGTCAGTGTGAGAACGCATGCGCTCCATCGCCGGAGAATGGTCCTCATGCCTATAGGGCGGGGGGCAAGTGACATCTCCAAGGGGCCACATGAAATACGGGGAATGGGGAGAGCGAGCCAACCGGACAAACGTAATGCTGCGCATTATTATTATTATTGTTGTTTTCTTTTCATTTTATCACTTACGTCTGCTATTCAGGTATTCAGCCCTTCTACTGTGATCAACAACTCCCCCCCCCCCCCCCCCACAGTATAGGGTGACCCCACACGCTGTATAATGTCCCAAAAAATCCCCTCATGCTGTATATAATGTCTCCACAAAGTCCCCCACACAGTATGATATCCCCATACAACCCTCCACACAGTATAACGTCCCCACACCGCCCCTTACACAGTATTATGACCTGACATATCCTCCTACACAATATTCTGTCCCCACACAGCCCTCCACACAGTATAAGGTCCCCACACAGCCCCTTACACAGTATTATGACCCGACATAGCCTCCTACACAGCCCATTACACAGTATTCTGTCCTCACACAGCCCTCCACACAGTAGAACGCCTCCCCGCAGTAGAACGCCTCCCCGCAGTAGAACGCCTCCCCGCAGTAGAACGCCTCCCCGCAGTAGAACGCCTCCCCGCAGTAGAACGCCTCCCCGCAGTAGAACGCCTCCCCGCAGTAGAACGCCTCCCCGCAGTAGAACGCCTCCCCGCAGTAGAACGCCTCCCCGCAGTAGAACGCCTCCCCGCAGTAGAACGCCTCCCCGCAGTAGAACGCCTCCACACAGTTTCACAAATTTCATGTATCTATAAACTTCAGTTATCAATTAAAATAATTAGATGTGGGAGATTCGATTTGCCGGCCTCATCCAGCGGCCACCTCAGTGAACGGGATGAGAGCCGCCTCTTGCCTCCCGTCATCCGCAGCTCTGCTTCTGGTTAGCCGGCCTTGCGAAATGTCACATTGTCATGTTGCAATGATGTTGCGCCAGGCCGGCTAATCAAAAGAAGAGCCGCGGATGACTGGAGGCAAGAGGCGGCTCTCCGGGGAGCCTGTCATGCCGCCATAGACTACAGATGTGGCCCCTGGACCAACGAGTAGTAAAAAATATGGAAGTGTCATGGCAGAATGAACGCTGCAGCCACTGAAGGAGGAAACGCTCGGCTGTAAGAGTATATAGCTGAATTGTATTTACTGGCGGTTTACTTACGGAGTGTTTTTTTTCTCTTTACAGGAAGACCAAATAGAGGTCCTGGTATGATGCAGGTATGTCTGGCCCGCTAAAGGTAAATCTGCCTGACGCCATTTTGGTCATTTTTACTTTTGGTTTCAGAATAAATAAATTCATCCATCACAGGAATAAGAGATTGAGGCTAAATCCAAAATGAAATGTATTATTTTCAAATATATCACCTATCCACAGGATAAATGTCTGATCATTGAACTAGGGGGCCACAATCATTGTGTGCATGGAGCCGTACTGAGCATGTGCAGTGAAATAGTGACTGCACATGCTCAGTTCTCACACGGGACTGTAGAGGAGCCGAACTGAGCATGTGCAGTGAAGTAGTGACTGCACATGCTCAGTTTTCACAGGGGACTGTAGAGGAGCCGTACTGAGCATGTATGGTGAAGTAGTGGCTGCACATGCTCAGTTCTCAGAGTCCTCTTTTTATGCTCCCAATAGTTATAGAAGCCACAGTGGTCTTGCAAATCAGGGCTGATGATGCATGTTGGCCTTAAATATCTCATTAAACCTTCTCCATACATGCAAAAAAACCTTTTTTTTTTTTTTACATTTTTGTGCTTCTATATTTCTAGAACCATAAACTTTATAATATATATATGTACGTGTATGTATATATATATATATATATATATATATATATATATATATATATATATATATATATATATATATATATATATATATATATATATATATATATATATATATATATATATATATATATATATATATATATATATATATATATATATTTTTTTTTTTTTTTCTTTGTCGCTCCATTGGGAGACCCAGACAATTGGGTGTATAGCTTCTGCCTCCAGAGACCACACAAAGTATTACACTTTAAAAAGTGTAACCCCTCCCCTCCGCCTATACACCCTCCCGTGCATCACGGGCTCCTCAGTTTTATGCTTTGTGTTGAAGGAGGCACACATGCACGCATAGCTCCACATTTTAGTCAGCAGCAGCTGCTGATTATATCGGATGGAAGAAAAGAGGGCCCCAGGGCCCCCGGCATGCTCCCTTCTCACCCCACTAAGTCGGCGGTGCTGTTAAGGTTGAGGTACCCATTGCGGGTACAAAGGCTGGAGCCACATGCCGTTTTCCTTCCCCATCCCTTAGAGGCTGGGAGAAGTGGGATCCTATCCGGTCATCCAGGCACTGGGACCGGGCTCCCTCCGCAGCCCCTGGGGGAATCTGCCGGACAGGAGACTTGATATCATCAGGGACAGGCCCTGCGTCCAGAAGGTACTCTGTGTCCCCTTGGGGACGGTGTATGGAGCGCTCGTGTCACTGACACCGCAGCGGCTGCTGTATTTTTATGACGGCCGGGACTACCGCGCCGACCGGGCCTGTTTGTCGGCCGCGGTATTAAATTTAGTCCCCGGCTTTTGCGGCCTAGTACCATAACTCCCGCCCCCGGGCCTGCCAGTCAGGGGTAAGGGCGGGACGGTCGACTTGACGTCGACAGTGAGGGCTGGAGCATACTTTAGGTGTCCTCCTCCCCCCTCACTGATCACTGTGGGGCACCAGATTCCCGCACTTTATTAGTCGCCGCCCACGGCCCCCTCCTCCCCTGAGAGCTCCGGCAGCCATTTTTACATCATTCTGCCGGTGGAGGATTGCAGGAACGAGCTCTGCAGCTCTGGGAGGCCCAAGGCAGGAAATCTGGTGGTCACACAACCGCTTGGGCGGTCGGTAAGCCACACCGGTCACCGGTGCTGGTCCCCCTGGGGTGCCGAAGTGTATATATTTATAGAGATATCTGTATACATTTTCTCTGTTCGGCCGCATTGTTTTTTGCTGGCTATGTACCCTCAGTGATCACTCTCCTAGGAGACAACAGCATGTCGTCCACAAGGAGCAAGGGCGCTAAGGCAAAGGGTTATTTTGCAACCTGTACCTCTTGTGCGGCTATGTTACCTGCAGGTTCCACCTACCCTCACTGTGAGCAATGCTCGGCCCCTGTTGAACTAGCTCAGCCGGAGCCTCGGGCACTGGTGGGACCCTCGGCTCAGGTAGAACCGCCGGCTGCCCCTATCCAGGTGACAGGGACAGAGTTTGCAGTTTTGGCTGAGAAACTCTCTGAGTCGCTTTCACAATCCATGGCTCAGTCTATGGACAGATGGTCTGCTAAGATACTAGAAGCCTTGCAGTCCAGACCGGTCCTTACACAGGCCCCGGGCACTGTAGGATCATCGCCCCCAGGGCCCTCTCGGGCTGCGCCGCAGCGTGCTCCCGGGGTGGCCCCTAGGTCTCACGGGGAGGACTCCAGCACGGACCGCAGTCCCAGACCGGCTAAGCGGGCTCGCTGGGAATCTTCCCCGACTTCATCACGCTGTTCGGGGTCTCAGCTTGATGACTCTCTGGAGGATGAAGCGGACGTCGCAGCTCAGGGCTCTGAACCTGACGTTGCTCTCAATCTTGATACACCTGAAGGGGACGCCATAGTAAATGACCTTATAGCGTCCATCAACCAGGTGCTAGATCTCTCTCCCCCAACTCCACTTATAGAGGAGTCGGATTCGCAGCAGGAAAAGCACCAGTTTAGGTTTCCCAAACGTACACGGAGTGCGTTTTTCGATCACTCTAACTTCAGAGATGCTGTCCAGAAGCACAGAGCATTTCCGGACAAGCGCTTTAATAAGCGCCTTAATGACACACGTTACCCCTTCCCCTCTGACGTAGTTAAGGGTTGGGCTCAATGTCCCAAGGTGGATCCGCCAGTCTCTAGATTGGCGGCTAGATCCCGGACGTGTTTCAAGAGATCTGTTGCCGCTGGGGAACGCCGGACGTCGATCTCATGGCGTCTCGGCACAACAACAAAGTCCCGGCATTCATGGCACGGTCTCAAGATCACAGAGCTCTGGCGGCGGACGCATTAGTTCAGGATTGGTCGCAGTTTCGACTACCTTATGTGTTTCCTCCTCTGGCGATGCTGCCCAGAGTGTTACGCAAGATCAGGTCCGACTGCCGCCGCGCCATCCTCGTCGCTCCAGACTGGCCGAGGAGGTCGTGGTACCCGGATCTGTGGCACCTCACGGTGGGTCAACCGTGGGCACTCCCAGACCGACCAGACTTGCTGTCTCAAGGGCCATTTTTCCATCTGAATTCTGCGGCCCTCAACCTGACTGTGTGGCCATTGAGTCCTGGATCCTAGCGTCTTCAGGATTATCTCAAGAGGTCATTGCCACTATGAGACAGGCCAGGAAACCAACGTCCGCCAAGATCTATCACAGGGCTTGGAGGATCTTCTTATCCTGGTGCTCTGATAATGGTTTTTCTCCCTGGCCATTTGCCTTACCCACCTTCCTTTCCTTCCTTCAATCCGGAATGGACAAGGGTTTGTCTCTCGGCTCTCTCAAGGGACAAGTTTCGGCGCTTTCCGTGTTTTTTCAAAAGCGTCTAGCCAGACTTCCGCAGGTCCGCACGTTCCTGCAGGGAGTTTGCCACATAGTCCCACCTTACAAGCGGCCGCTGGAACCTTGGGATCTTAACAGAGTGCTAAGGGCTCTTCAGAAACCACCCTTCGAGCCGCTGCGGGATGTCTCTCTATCACGTCTTTTGCAGAAGGTGGCTTTTCTAGTGGCGGTTACATCGCTCCGTAGAGTGTCGGAGCTAGCAGCGTTGTCATGCAAAGCCCCCTTCCTGGTTTTTCACCAGGATAAGGTGGTTCTGCGTCCGGTCCCGGAATTCCTCCCTAAGGTGGTATCCCCGTTTCATCTCAATCAGGATATTTCCTTACCTTCATTTTGCCCTCATCCAGTTCACCAATGTGAAAAGGATTTGCACTTGTTAGATCTAGTGAGAGCACTCCGGCTCTACGTGTCTCGCACGGCGCCCCTGCGCCGTTCAGATGCGCTCTTTGTCCTTGTCGCTGGCCAGCGTAAAGGGTCGCAGGCGTCCAAGTCAACCTTGGATCGGTGGATCAAGGAACCGATTCTTGAAGCCTACCGTTCTTCTGGGCTTCCGGTTCCTTCAGGGCTGAAAGCCCATTCTACCAGAGCCGTGGGTGCGTCCTGGGCATTGCGGCACCAGGCTACGGCTCAGCAGGTGTGTCAGGCGGCTACCTGGTCTAGTCTGCACACTTTCACGAAACACTATCAGGTGCATGCCTATGCTTCGGCAGATGCCAGTCTAGGTAGGCGAGTCCTTCAGGCGGCGGTTGCCCACCTGTAAGAGGGGGCCGTTTTCGGCTCTTTTTATCGAGGTATTCTTTTACCCACCCAGGGACTGCTTTTGGACGTCCCAATTGTCTGGGTCTCCCAATGGAGCGACAAAGAAGAAGGGAATTTTGTTTACTTACCGTAAATTCCTTTTCTTCTAGCTCCTATTGGGAGACCCAGCACCCGCCCCTGTTCCCTTCGGGCTGTTGTTCTTTTGTGTACACATGTTGTTCATGTTGAATTGTTCTTTTGGTTCATGGTTCAGTTCTCCGAACATCCTTCGGATTGAATTTACCTTAGACCAATTTATAAGTTTCCTCCTTCCTGCTTTGGCACCAAAACTGATGGGCCCGTGATGCACGGGAGGGTGTATAGGCAGAGGGGAGGGGTTACACTTTTTAAAGTGTAATACTTTGTGTGGCCTCCGGAGGCAGAAGCTATACACCCAATTGTCTGGGTCTCCCAATAGGAGCTAGAAGAAAAGGAATTTACGGTAAGTAAACAAAATTCCCTTCATCTGTGTGTATGTGTGTGTGTGTATATATATATACAGATTATATATATATATATATATATATATATATATATATATATATATATATATATATATATATATATATATATATATATATATATATATATATATATACATAAAATATAAAATTATATATATATATATATATAAATTTTATTTTATTTTTTTTCATTACTATTATTTTTATTTTTCTGCTAGTATAGCCATATTACAGATTTTTTTTCCATGACGTGTTGTACTTTGGATTGACACCATCCAGTTTATCATGTGATATGCCGGAAAGCAGGAAAAAAAAAACCTTCCAACTAAGCGCAATAAATTTTTTACATAATTTATTATACTGTAGAAATGACCCTGTGATATGATTCTCTGGATCAGTGTAACAGCAGCAATACCAAATATGCATTTTTTTTTTTTTTTTTTTATTTTAGTGGTAAAAAAATAAAAATTTGCTTGTTGCCCTTTTCCGTAAACTTCATTTTTTTTCTATGGATGCGGCTGTGTGAGGGCTTGGGTGTCTTTTGTGTGCTGAACCAATCTTTTTATTAATACCATTTTGGGGTAGATCCGATGTTTTGGTCGCCTCTCATTTAATCTTGGCTGCAGATGAAAAACAGCAATTCTTGTTTTTTATGCAGCATTTACCGATGGGATAGTTAATTGTATTTTCTTTGTCGCTCCATTGGGAGACCCAGACAATTGGGTGTATAGCTTCTGCCTCCGGAGGCCACACAAAGTATTACACTTAAAAGTGTAACCCCTCCCCTCTGCCTATACACCCCCCCGTGCATCACGGGCTCCTCAGTTTTTATGCTTTGTGCGAAGGAGGCACACATGCACGCATAGCTCCACAATTTAGTCAGCAGCAGCTGCTGATTATATCGGATGGAAGAAAAGAGGGCCCCCAGCATGCTCCCTTCTCACCCCACTCTGGTCGGCGGTGCTGTTAAGGTTGAGGTACCCATTGCGGGTACATAGGCAGGAGCCACATGCTGTTTTCCTTCCCCATCCCTTAGGGGCTCTAGGTGAAGTGGGATCCTAACCGGTCACCAGGCAGTGGGACCGTGCTCCCTCCGCAGCCCCTGGGGGAATCTGCTGGACAGGAGACCGGGTATCGTCAGGGACAAGGCCCTGCTCCTCTGAGGTACTCTGTGTCCCCTTGGGGACGGCGCATAGAGCGCCTGTGTTATGGACGCTGCAGCAGCTGCTGGGTGTGTTGGTGCGCCAGGACTACCGCGCTGACCGCGCTTGTTTGCCGGCCGCGCTTATAACTTTACTCCCCGGCTTTTGCGGCCTAGTACCGCATACTCCCGCCCCCGGGCCTGCCAGTCAGGGGTAAGGGCGGGACGCTGCACTGGACGTCAGCGCTGAGGGCTGGAGCATACTTAGTATCCTCCTCCCCCCTCACTGAGCACCGTGGGGCACCAGATTCCCGCACTTTCTGAGGCACGCCCACGGCCCCCTCCTCCTCTCAGAACGCTGGCAGCCATTCCTATCAGCACTTCTGACGCTGGAGAACTTCAGAGGGGAGCTCCACAGCGCTGGGAGGCCCAGGCAGGGAATCTGGGGGTCACACAACCGCTGCAGGCGGTCGGTAAGCCGCACCTGTTACTAGGTGCTGGCCCCCTGGGTGCCGAAGTGTATATTTATATGATTATACTGTATACATTTACTCTGTACGGCCGCACTATTGCTTTGGCTATATACCCTCTCTGATTGCTCTAAGAGGAGACAACAGTATGTCGTCCGCAAAAAGCAAGGGTGCCAAGGCACAGGCTTATTTTGCAACCTGTACCTCATGTGCGGCTATGCTACCTGCAGGTTCCACCTACCCTCATTGTGTGCAATGTTCGGCCCCTGTGACACTCACTCAGCCGGAGCCTCTGCCACTGGTGGAACCACCTGCTGCCACTGTCCAGGTGACAGGGACAGAAATTGCAGTATTCGCTGACAAACTTTCTGAGTCTATTGATAAATGGTCTGCTAAGATACTAGAAGCTTTGCAGTCCAGACCGGTAACACAGGCCCCGGGCACAGTTGAATCATTGACCCCAGGCCCCCCTCGGTTGGAGCAGCAAAGTGCTCCTGGGGCGACTCATAGGTCCCACGGTGAGGAATCCGACATGGACCGCAGTCCCAGACCGGCTAAGCGGGCTCGCTGGGAGCTTCCCTCGACTTCATCACACTGTTCAGGGTCTCAGCATGAGGACTCTCTGGAGGATGAAGCGGATGGGGCAGATCAGGGCTCTGATCCTGACACCGCTCTCAACCTTGATACACCTGAAGGGGACGCCATAGTAAACGACCTTATAGCGTCCATCAATCAGGTGTTGGATCTTTCTCCTCCAGCTCCTCCGATTGAGGAGTCAGCTTCTCAGCAGGAGAAATTCCGTTTTAGGTTTCCCAAACGTACACGGAGTGGGTTTCTTGATCACTCCGACTTCAGGGATACAGTCCAGAAACACCGAGCTTTTCCAGATAAGCGCTTTACTAAGCGCCTTAATGACACACGTTATCCCTTCCCCCCTGACGTAGTCAAGGGTTGGGCTCAGTGTCCCAAGGTGGATCCTCCAGTCTCCAGACTGGCGGCTAGATCCATAGTTGCAGTGGCAGATGGTGCATCACTCAAGGATGCCACTGACAGGCAGATAGAGCTCCTGATGAAATCCATCTATGAAGCTATCGGCGCGTCTTTTGCTCCGGCATTCGCAGCCGTATGGGCACTCCAAGCTATCTCAGCTTGTCAGTCTGAGATTAATGCAGTCACACGTGCCTCTACTCCGCAGGTTGTGTCCTTAACCTCTCAGGCGTCGGCGTTTGCGTCCTACGCCATGAATGCTGTCCTGGACTCTGCGAGCCGTACGGCGGTAGCATCCGCCAATTCGGTGGCAGTCCGCAGGGCCATGTGGCTACGTGAATGGAAGGCAGACTCTGCTTCCAAAAAGTTCTTAACCGGGTTGCCGTTTTCTGGCGACCGCCTGTTTGGCGAGCGATTGGATGAAATCATTAAACAATCCAAGGGAAAGGACTCGTCCTTACCACAGTCCAAACCAAACAGACCTCCACAACGGAAGGTACAATCGAGGTTTCGGTCCTTTCGGCCCTCAGCCAGATCTCAATTCTCCTCGTCCAACAGGCCACAGAAGGGTCAGAGGAACTCCGATTCATGGCGGTCTAAGTCACGTCCTAAGAAGACCGCTGGAGGAACCGCTCCCAAAGCGGCCTCCTCATGACTCTCGGCCTCCCCAAACCAAATCCTCGGTCGGTGGCAGGCTCTCCCGCTTTTGCGACGCCTGGTTGCCACATGTCCAAGACCGATGGGTGAGAGACATTCTGTCTCACGGTTACAGGATAGAGTTCAGCTCTCGTCCTCAGACTCGTTTCTTCAGAACATCTCCGCCCCCCGAGCGAGCCGATGCTCTTCTTCAGGCGGTGAGCACTCTGAAGGCAGAGGGAGTGGTGATCCCTGTTCCCCTTCAGCAATGGGGCCACGGTTTTTACTCCAACTTGTTTGTGGTGCCAAAAAAGGACGGATCTTTCCGTCCCGTTCTGGACCTCAAACTGCTCAACAGACACGTGAAAACCAGGCGGTTCCGGATGGAATCTCTCCGCTCCGTCATCGCCTCAATGTCCCAAGGAGACTTCCTAGCATCAATCGACATCAGGGATGCTTATCTCTACGTACCGATTGCACCAGAGCATCAGCGCTTCCTGCGTTTCGCCATAGGGGACGAACACCTTCAGTTCGTGGCACTGCCTTTCGGCCTGGCGACAGCCCCACGGGTCTTCACCAAGGTCATGGCAACAGTGGTAGCAGTCCTACACTCTCAGGGACACTCGATGATCCCTTACTTAGACGATCTGCTTGTCAAGGCCCCCTCTCGGGGGGCATGCCAACACAGCCTGAACATTGCTCTGGAGACTCTCCAGAGATTCGGGTAGATCATCAATTTCCCAAAGTCAAATTGACACCGGCCCAATCACTGACATATCTCGGCATGGAGTTTCATACTCTCTCAGCGATAGTGAAGCTTCCGCTGGACAAACAGCGTTCACTACAAACAGGGGTGCAATCTCTCCTTCGAGCCCAGTCGCATCCCTTGAGGCGCCTCATGCACTTCCTAGGGAAGATGGTGGCAGCAGTGGAGGCAGTTCCTTTTGCGCAGTTTCATCTGCGTCCACTTCAATGGGACATTCTCCGCAAATGGGACAGGAAGTCGACGTCCCTCAACAGGAACGTCTCCCTTTCTCGGGCAGCCAAGGCCTCCCTTCAGTGGTGGCTTCTTCCCACTTCTCTGTCGAAGGGGAAATCCTTCCTGCCCCCATCCTGGGCTGTGGTCACGACGGACGCGAGTCTGTCAGGGTGGGGAGCGGTCTTTCTCCACCACAGGGCTCAGGGTACCTGGACTCAGCCAGAGTCCTCCCTTCAGATCAATGTTCTGGAGATAAGGGCAGTGTATCTAGCCCTAAAGGCGTTCCAGCCGTGGCTGGAAGGCAGGCAGATCCGAATTCAGTCGGACGCCACGGCGGTGGCATACATCAACCACCAAGGTGGCACACGCAGTCGGCAAGCCTTCCAGGAGGTTCGGCGGATTCTGCTGTGGGTGGAAGCCACAGCCTCCACCATCTCCGCAGTTCACATCCCGGGCGTAGAAAACTGGGAAGCAGACTTTCTCAGTCGCCAGGGCATGGACGCAGGGGAATGGTCTCTTCACCCGGACGTGTTTCAAGAGATCTGTTGCCGCTGGGGAACGCCGGACGTCGATCTCATGGCGTCTAGGCACAACAACAAAGTCCCGGCATTCATGGCACGGTCTCAAGATCACAGAGCTCTGGCGGCGGACGCATTAGTTCAGGATTGGTCGCAGTTTCGACTACCTTATGTGTTTCCTCCTCTGGCAATGCTGCCCAGAGTGTTACGCAAGATCAGGTCCGACTGCCGCCGCGCCATCCTCGTCGCTCCAGACTGGCCGAGGAGGTCGTGGTACCCGGATCTGTGGCACCTCACGGTGGGCCAACCGTGGGCACTACCAGACCGACCAGACTTGCTGTCTCAAGGGCCATTTTTCCATCTGAATTCTGCGGCCCTCAACCTGACTGTGTGGCCATTGAGTCCTGGATCCTAGCGTCTTCAGGGTTATCTCAAGAGGTCATTGCCACTATGAGACAGGCCAGGAAACCAACGTCCGCCAAGATCTACCACAGGGCGTGGAGGATCTTCTTATCCTGGTGCTCTGATCAGGGTTTTACTCCCTGGCCATTTGCCTTGCCCACTTTTCTGTCATTCCTTCAATCCGGAATGGAAAAGGGTTTGTCTCTCGGCTCCCTTAAGGGACAAGTCTCGGCGCTCTTTGTGTTTTTTCAAAAGCGTCTAGCCAGGCTTCCGCAGGTCCGCACGTTCCTGCAGGGAGTTTGCCACATAGTCCCACCTTACAAGCGTCCGCTGGAACCCTGGGATCTCAACATGGTTCTACGGGCTCTTCAAAAACCACCTTTTGAGCCGCTGCGGGACGTCTCTCTATCACGTCTTTCGCAGAAGGTGGTCTTCCTAGTGGCAGTCACTTCACTTCGGAGAGTGTCTGAGCTAGCAGCGCTGTCATGCAAAGCCCCTTTCCTGGTGTTTCACCAGGACAAGGTGGTTCTGCGCCCGGTTCCGGAATTTCTCCCGAAGGTGGTATCCCCTTTTCATCTCAATCAGGATATCTCCTTACCTTCTTTTTGTCCTCATCCAGTTCACCAATGTGAAAAGGATTTGCATTTGTTAGATCTGGTGAGAGCACTCAGACTCTACATTTCTCGTACGGCGTCCCTGCGCCGCTCGGATGCGCTCTTTGTCCTTGTCGCTGGCCAGCGTAAAGGGTCGCAGGCTTCCAAGTCAACCTTGGCTCGGTGGATCAAGGAACCAATTCTGGAAGCCTACCGCTCTTCTGGGCTTCCGGTTCCTTCAGGGCTGAAAGCCCATTCTACCAGAGCCGTGGGTGCGTCCTGGGCATTGCGGCACCGGGCTACGGCTCAGCAGGTGTGTCAGGCAGCTACCTGGTCGAGTCTGCACACTTTCACGAAACACTATCAAGTGCATACCTACGCTTCGGCAGATGCCAGCCTAGGTAGGCGAGTCCTTCAGGCGGCGGTTGCCCACCTGTAGGAAGGGGCCGTTTTACGGCTCTTTTACCGAGGTATTCTTTTACCCACCCAGGGACTGCTTTTGGACGTCCCAATTGTCTGGGTCTCCCAATTGAGCGACAAAGAAGGGAATTTTGTTTACTTACCGTAAATTCCTTTTCTTCTAGCTCCAATTGGGAGACCCAGCACCCGCCCCTGTTCCCTTCGGGCTGGTTGTTCTTTTGTGTACACATGTTGTTCATGTTGAATTGTTCTTTTGGTTCATGGTTTCAGTTCTCCGAACATCCTTCGGATTGAATTTACCTTAGACCAATTTATAAGTTTCCTCCTTCCTGCTTTGGCACCAAAACTGATGGGCCCGTGATGCACGGGAGGGTGTATAGGCAGAGGGGAGGGGTTACACTTTTTAAAGTGTAATACTTTGTGTGGCCTCCGGAGGCAGAAGCTATACACCCAATTGTCTGGGTCTCCCAATTGGAGCTAGAAGAAAAGGAATTTACGGTAAGTAAACAAAATTCCCTTCTTTTTGATTGATTGGATTTTTATGGACGCAGCGATTCCACGTGTATTTTTTAAATATTTTTATTTCTTTATTTTTAATGTAAAAAAGGAGGGTGACTGAACTTGTATATTTTATTTTTTTATATTTCTTTTTAAACTTCCGTTTTGGACTTGATCCTGCCATCGTCTGATCGCTTCTCCACAGTATAGCAAAAATGAATGTATGATTGCCAGCCATAGACGTACCATCATGACATGTTTTCAGCAGACACCCGCCTGTCATGGCACCCCATGATTGCGATGGGCGGTTAGATTAGCGCACCACTCACAGATTGTCAGCTGCACGTCTCAGTTTAATAGCTACAGGCGAAGCTGATGATAACTGCCAGCAAAGATGCAGGCTCAGCTCCTGAGCCCGCATCAAGGGCAGGGAGCCATCGTATGTCGTATCAGTGCAGCATACGTCATTAACCGCTTTAATAGCAACCAAACAAGCGATGTATTTATTTCAAATACAGAACACCGGACAGAATCCGCTGGGAATCGCTGTCCCTAATAGATATCGGGTGAAGTAGGGGTATCCAAGTATTTTGTGGAAATTGGCAGCGGATATCTTGGTAGCATTGTCGTCCCCTTGTTCTTTACTCTTTTTGTTGTATTGCATTCTTTCTATGTGTGTAACTTCTGCCGTGTTTTCAGGCACCACAAATGTCCGTCCCTTGCGGAGCTCCTCATAAAGGTCCATATCCGTACAACCTCTCCGACTCTCCGGCCGCCATCAGTCCAACAAGCAAAAGTGTATGTGAGCAGAACAATTACAGTAACATTCCTCACGAAGGCAAGCATACCCCCCTGTACGAGCGGTCGTCCCCCATCAACCCAGCGCAGAGCGGGAGCCCAAACCACGTGGACTCTGCTTACTTCCCACCATCATCATCCTCCTCCGACAACGACGACGGCAGCGGAGGAGCCTCCAAGTGAGTGTCTTCATCCACAACTCTCCACCAGTCACCTCTTACAATCACTTACAGCAGAAACTAATGGTTCCTATTCCACGTGCTGGTGGCTGGTGTTTGCGTGTGCGGCTTCTACTCCAGTAAGGCCAAGCGCACACCTTGCATTTTGCTGCATTTTTTCCACATGATAAACCATAAACCATCAAAATATTCCGTATAATGCCACCATTGAATAATCATGACTATCAAAAAGCCCTTAATAAGATCCCACAGAGATTCGAAAAAAGGGCATAGTGACCAATTCATAATAAAATTATATTTTTATTTAAGCCATTAAAAACATGTATATAATATTTATAGGAAAAAGTTCAAGACTGGATCAAGTTCCCAAAAATTTAGCAGCAGTTTATCAGGTTATAAAGTGCTTAGTGCAATGACCAACTATGTGTTAATAATGACTAGTTATATATAACAAAGTGCATATATAGTTATATATAAACTAGAAGGTGGCCCGATTCTACGCATCGGGTATTCTAGAATTTACGTATTGTGTAGTTCATGTATGATTTTTGTTATATATATATATATATATATATATATATATATATATATATATATATATATATATATATATATATATATATATATATATATATATATATATATATATATATATATATTGTTGTGTGTAGTTACCAAGTGTTTGTGTAGGCGCTGTACATGTTCTGGGTGTTGTCTGGGTGTGACGGGGGGTGAGAGCGGTGTTGTATGTGTTGCGTTGTTTGTGGAGCGCTGTGTGTGTGTGGTGTGTTTTGGGGGAGGTATGTTTTGTGCAATGTGTGTGTGCCGCGGTGTTTGTGTGTTGGGTGTTGTGTGTGTGCAGCGTTGTTTGTGGGTGTCTGTGTAGGGCAGTTGTTTGTGGTTCCCAGTGTGTGTGTGTGCGTGGTGTGTTGTGCAGTGCGCGCGTTGGGGGGAGGTGTGCACTTCCCATCGTGCTCCATCCCCCATGCAGCGCACTCCCCATCGTGCTCCATCCCCCATGCAGCGCACTCCCAAACGTGCTCCATCCGCCATGCTGCGCACCCCCCATCGTGCTCCATCTCCCATGCTGCGCACTCCCAAACGTGCTCCATCCGCCATGCTGCGCACTCCCAAACGTGCTCCATCCGCCATGATGCGCACTCCCAAACGTGCTCCATCGCCATGCTGCGCACTCCCAAACGTGGTCCATCCGCCATGCTGCGCACTCCCAAACGTGCTCCATCCGCCATACTCCGCACTCCCCATCGTGCTGCATCCCCCATGCTGCGCACTCCCAAATGTGCTCCATCCGCCATGCTGCGCACTCCCAAACGTGCTCCATCCACCATGCAGCGCACTCCCAAACGTGCTCCATCCGCCATGCTGCGCACTCCCAAACGTGCTCCATCCGCCATGCTGCACACTCCCAAACGTGCTCCATCCGCCATGCTGCACACTCCCAAACGTGCTCCATCCGCCATGCTGCGCACTCCCAAACGTGCTCCATCCGCCATGCTGCGCACTCCGAAACGTGCTCCATCCGCCATGCTGCGCACTCCCAAACGTGCTCCATCCCCCATGCTGCGCACCCCCCATCGTGCTCCATCCCCCATGCTGCACCAGCATCAGCCTCTCTGCCCGCAGCATCAGCCTCTCTGCCCGCAGCATCAGCCTCTCTGCCCGCAGCATCAGCCTCTCTGCCCGCAGCATCAGCCTCTCTGCCCGCAGCATCAGCCTCTCTGCCCGCAGCATCAGCCTCTCTGCCCGCAGCATCAGCCTCTCTGCCCGCAGCATCAGCCTCTCTGCCCGCAGCATCAGCCTCTCTGCCCGCAGCATCAGCCTCTCTCCTCCCAGCATCAGCCTCTCCTCCCAGCATCAGCCTCTCTCCTCCCAGCATCAGCCTCTCTCCTCCCAGCATCAGCCTCTCTGTCCCCAGCATCAGCCTCTCTGTCCCCAGCATCAGCCTTTTCTGTCCCCAGCATCAGCCTCTCTCCTCCAAGCATCAGCCTTTTCTGTCCCTAGCATCAGCCTCTCTCCTCCCAGCCAACCCCAGCCTCATCCTCCCCCAGCATCAGCCTCTCTCCTCCCAGCATCAGCCTCTCTCCTCCCAGCATCAGCCTCTCTCCTCCCAGCATCAGCCTCTCTCCTCCCAGCATCAGCCTCTCTCCTCCCAGCATCAGCCTCTCTCCTCCCAGCATCAGCCTCTCTCCTCCCAGCATCAGCCTCTCTCCTCCCAGCATCAGCCTCTCTCCTCCCAGCATCAGCCTCTCTCCTCCCAGCATCAGCCTCTCTCCTCCCAGCATCAGCCTCTCTCCTCCCAGCATCAGCCTCTCTCCTCCCAGCATCAGCCTCTCTCCTCCCAGCATCAGCCTCTCTCCTCCCAGCATCAGCCTCTCTCCTCCCAGCATCAGCCTCTCTCCTCCCAGCATCAGCCTTTCTCCTCCCAGCATCAGCCTTTCTCCTCCCAGCATCAGCCTCTCTCCTCCCAGCATCAGCCTCTCTCCTCCCAGCATCAGCCTCTCTCCTCCCAGCATCAGCCTCTCTCCTCCCAGCATCAGCCTCTCTCCTCCCAGCATCAGCCTCTCTCCTCCCAGCATCAGCCTCTCTCCTCCCAGCATCAGCCTCTCTCCTCCCAGCATCAGCCTCTCTCCTCCCAGCATCAGCCTCTCTCCTCCCAGCATCAGCCTCTCTCCTCCCAGCATCAGCCTCTCTTCTCTCAGCCTCCCCATCCCAGCCTCCTCCAGCACACCGTGCTCCTCTGCCGACACTCACAGATCCGATCGCATACACTCACGCACACACACATTGACGATATTGCACATACGCGCTCACACTCACAACATCCGGAGCTACCACATGCTTCTGGCCATGGGATCCTCCGGCAGGTCCTGGAAGCTCACAGCACAGTATCGCCGCCGAGAAGCAAGCGATATCCCAGGATGTTGTGAGTATGTGGATGCGATGTGATGTGTGTGTGAGAGCGAGTGTGATCTGATGTGTGTGTGTGTGTGTGTGTGTGCTGTTATGTGTGTGCGTGTGTGTATGTTCCGCCGCTGCAGGACCTTGATGCGCTGGTAACTATGCTACCATGGTTACCAGCTTATCTCGTCCCCCGCTCGCACGGGAGCCCACACCAGCATACGCCGGCCAGCCCCAGCAATGCGAGGGTATGGGTCGGCTGGTTTGGTGGCGTACGCTGATGTGGGCTCCCGGGGGTACAGTACTCACCTGGGAGTCGTGACTCCGTGACCGTGTCGGTTCGGGGAATGCGTGGGGGGGCGGGGCCAGAGCTAGCATGCATTGCGTGAGGGGGGCGGGGCGTGGCCGAGTTGCCAATGCCTGCAGGGTGGGGGGGCGGAGCCTGGGCGAGCGGCCGGCCAATCCGTGTGGGGGCGCAGCCTGGGCGAGCGGCCAATCCGTGCGGGGGGCGGGGCCATGGCGAGCCCAGCGGCCAATCAGCTTTGTGTCACCGTAAGGACACAATTTTGGAGCAAGACAGACAGAATAAGGCAATTATATATATAGATTGAAATGTAAGCAAAAGGTATTTCAATCCTTAGAAATGGTCAAAAGTCCTGCGTGTCGCCATACCCCGACGTGTGTTTCAAGCGAAGTCTTCCTCAGGGACGCTCAGGAGGAAGACATCGCTTGAAATGCGCGTCGGGGGTATAGCATATACCTTATCAATTTTACATATTATATCACTCTTTATCTATTGGACATTATGTCAAGCCCGGGAAATACCTTTTGCTTACATTTCAATTTATATATAACTATTTACTGCTAAAACATTATTATTGCACTTTGTTATATATAACTAGCCATTATTAATACATAGTTGGTCATTGCACTAAGCACTTTATAACCTGATAAACCGCTGCTGACTTTTTGGGAACTTGATCAAGTCTTGCACTTTTTTCTGTAAATATTATATACATGTTGTTTTTAACGGCTTAATTAAAAATATAATTTTATTATGAATTGGTTACTACCTTCTTTTATTTTAATCTCTGTGGGTTCTTAAGGGCTTTTTGGTATTCATTTTTTCATGCAGAAAAAGCAGCATTTTTACAGTACAAGCAAAATTAGATTTTTTTTTTTTTTATCTTTGGCACATGTTGAGTATTTTTTTCCAACAAACTTGCAGCAAAAGTGCGAATTTTACGCAGCATATTTTTTTGAAGCCGGCATATTACAATTTGTAGCAGATGGTTTTGCTGCTAATCCTGCACGTGTGCACATAACCTAAGGGTATATTCCCACGTTGCAGATTTGGGTGCAGCTTTTCTGCACCAAAAACTGCATCTCCACTGGAAAAATGCTGCAGAAAAAATGCAATTTTTTTGCTGCAGTTTTTTTAGGCTTTTTTTTTTTTTAATGCATCTTTTTATGTATTGTGATTGGAAAAAACACAAACAATTGACGTCAATTCTTTGTTGCAGTTTTTTTCTGCAACGTGTGCACAGCATTTCAGGATTCTCATAGACTTCGCTGGGATTTGTTTTCCCTTGCAGATTTGATATTAAATCTGCAAGAAAAAAAGTGCAGCGTGTGCACACAGCCCAAGAAAAATAAAAAAACGGGCTGAGAACAGGAAGTAAGTGGATATAATAAAATAAACATTGCTGGCCTGTCTAGTCGCCCGCTGCGCCATTGTTCTGGTGCTGCAGGTATTCCTGAAGATATGATCTTACCTGCATTGTTCACGTGACTACGGCACTATAGCGAATCGCTGGCCTCCGAGGTGACGCTTGTGTGATCACTTGATCGCGGGGGCCAGAGACTGACTGTAAGTCAGGATATCAGATGATTAAATTATAATTATTCTTTGTGTTATTTTTCCTTTATGCTCTTAGCTCAATTTTTAAAACTGATTGCACTCCAGTGTAGCAGAGCTGCAATACCAGACCGAGCCTGGGGACAGGGTTGGCGCTGTTTCTGGAAAAAACAGCTTTTCTTTGTCGCTCCATTGGGAGACCCAGACAATTGGGTATATAGCTATGCCTCCGGAGGCCACACAAAGTATTACACTAAAAGTGTAAAGCCCCTCCCCTTCTGCCTATACACCCCCCGTGATCCCACGGGCTCCTCAGTTTTTATGCTTTGTGCGATGGAGGCAGACATGCACGCACAGCTCCACAGCTTAGTCAGCAGCAGCTGCTGAGTATGTCGGATGGAAGAAAAGAGGGCCCTTAACAGGGCCCCCAGCATGCTCCCTTCTCACCCCACTCTTGTCGGCGGTGTTGTTAAGGTTGAGGTATCCATTGCGGGTATGGAGGCTGGAGCCCACATGCTGTTTTCCTTCCCCATCCCCTTTAGGGCTCTGGGTGAAGTGGGATCCTAATCGGTCTCCAGGCACTGAGACCGTGCTCCATCCACAGCTCCTTGGGACTCTGCTGGATAAGGAGCCGAGTATCGTCAGGGACATGGCCCTGCTACTTTCAGGTACTCTGTGTCCCCGTGGGGACCGCGCACAGAAACACTCCAGCATTGCTGGGTGTGTTAGTGCGCCGGGGACCGCAGCGCTGACCGCGCTTGTGCCATCACACACTGCAGCGTGGCTGGGTGTGTTAGTTTACTGGGGACTACCGCGCTGACCGCCACTGCCATGTTTACTCTTCGGCGCGGCTGGGACTGTTAGTACGCCGGGGACTACCGCGCCGACCGCGCTTATACGGCGGCCGCGCTTATAACTTTAGTCCCCGGCTTTTGCGGCCTAGTCTCATTCTTTTCCCGCCCCCAGGCCTGCCAGTCAGGGGAAGGGCGGGACGCTGTACAGGACATCAGCACTGAGGGCTGGAACATGCTCTGCATACTCCACCCCCCTCACTGTGCACAGTGGGGCACCAGATTCCCGCACTTTCTAGGGCACGCCCACGGCCCCCTCCTCTCCTCAGGACGCCGGCAGCCATGTCCCAAGGTGGATCCTCCAATCTCCAGACTGGCGGCTAGATCCATAGTTGCAGTTGAAGATGGGGCTTCTCTCAAGGATGCCACTGACAGACAGATGGAGCTCTGGTTGAAATCCATCTATGAAGCTATCGGCGCGTCTTTTGCTCCAGCATTCGCAGCCGTATGGGCACTCCAAGCTATCTCAGCGGGTCAAGCGCAAATTGACGCACTCACACGTACGTCTGCGCCGCAAGTGGCGTCCATAACCTCTCAAACGTCGGCATTTGCGTCCTACGCTATTAATGCTGTCCTGGACTCTGCGAGCCGTACGGCGGTTGCAGCCGACAATTCGGTGGCAATACGCAGGGCCTTGTGGCTGCGGGAATGGAAGGCAGATTCGGCTTCCAAAAAGTGCTTAACCGGTTTGCCATTTTCTGGCGACCGTTTGTTTGGTGAGAGATTGGATGAAATCATCAAACAATCCAAGGGAAAGGAAACATCCTTACCCCAGGCCAAACCAAACATACCCCAACAGAGGAGGGGACAGTCGAGGTTTCGGTCCTTTCGGGGTGCGGGCAAGTCCCGATTCTCCTCGTTCAAAAGGCCTCAGAAGGATCAGAGGAACTCCGATTCATGGCGGTCTAAGTCACGCCCTAAAAAGACCGCCGGAGGTGCCGCTACCAAGGCGGCTTCCTCATGACTTACGGCCTCCTCACACCGCATCCTCGGTCGGTGGCAGGCTCTCCTGCTTTTGCGACACCTGGCTGCCACAGGTAAAAGACCGTTGGGTGAGAGACATTCTGTCTCACGGTTACAGGATAGAGTTCAGCTCTCGTCCTCCGACTCGATTCTTCAGAACATCTCCGCCTCCCGAGCGAGCCGATGCTCTTCTGCAGGCGCTGGGCACTCTGAAGGCAGAAGGAGTGGTGGTCCCTGTTCCTCTTCAGCAACAGGGTCACGGTTTTTACTCCAACCTGTTTGTGGTTCCAAAGAAGGACGGGTCTTTCCGTCCGGTCCTGGACCTAAAACTGCTCAACAAACACGTAAAGACCAGGCGGTTCCGGATGGAATCCCTCCGCTCCGTCATCGCCTCAATGTCCCAAGGAGATTTCCTTGCATCGATCGATATCAAAGTTGCTTATCTCCACGTACCGATTGCTCCAGAGCATCAGCGCTTCCTGCGCTTCGCCATAGGAGACGAACACCTTCAGTTCGTGGCACTGCCGTTCGGCCTGGCGACAGCCCCACGGGTTTTCACCAAGGTCATGGCTACAGTAGTAGCGGTCCTCCACTCTCAGGGTCACTCGGTGATCCCTTACTTAGACGATCTGCTGGTCAAGGCACCCTCTCAAGAGGCATGCCAGCACAGCCTCAACGCTACTCTGGAGACTCTCCAGAGTTTCGGGTGGATCATCAATTTTCCAAAGTCAAATCTGACACCGGCCCAATCGCTGACATACCTTGGCATGGAGTTTCATACCCTCTCAGCGATAGTGAAGCTTCCGCTGAACAAGCAGCATTCACTACAGACGGGGGTGCAATCCCTCCTTCAAGGTCAGTCACACCCCTTGAGGCGCCTCATGCACTTCCTGGGGAAGATGGTGGCAGCAATGGAGGCAGTCCCTTTCGCGCAGTTTCACCTGCGTCCTCTTCAATGGGACATCCTACGCAAATGGGACAGGAAGCCGACGTCCCTCGACAGGAACGTTTCCCTCTCTCAGGCAACCAAAGCTTCCCTTCGGTGGTGGCTTCTTCCCACTTCGTTATCGAAGGGGAAATCCTTCCTACCCCCATCCTGGGCGGTGGTCACGACGGACGCGAGTCTGTCAGGGTGGGGAGCAGTTTTTCTCCACCACAGGGCTCAGGGTACGTGGACTCTGCAAGAGTCCTCACTTCAGATCAATGTTCTGGAGATCAGGGCAGTGTATCTGGCCCTAAAAGCGTTCCAGCAGTGGCTGGAAGGCAAGCAGATCCGAATTCAGTCGGACAACTCCACAGCGGTGGCTTACATCAACCACCAAGGAGGAACACGCAGTCGGCAAGCCTTCCAGGAAGTCCGGCGGATTTTGATGTGGGTGGAAGCCACGGCCTCCACCATATCCGCAGTTCACATCCCGGGCGTGGCAAACTGGGAAGCAGATTTTCTCAGTCGCCAGGGCATGGACGCAGGGGAATGGTCCCTTCACCCGGACGTGTTTCAGGAGATCTGTTGCCGCTGGGGGATGCCGGACGTCGACCTAATGGCGTCCCGGCACAACAACAAGGTCACGGCATTCATGGCACGTTCTCACGATCACAGAGCTCTGGCGGCAGACTCCTTAGTTCAGGATTGGTCGCAGTTTCAACTCCCTTATGTGTTTCCTCCGCTGGCACTGTTGCCCAGAGTGTTACGCAAGATCAGGGCAGACTGCCGCCGCGCCATCCTCGTCGCTCCAGACTGGCCGAGGAGGTCATGGTACCCGGATCTGTGGCATCTCACGGTCGGCCAACCGTGGGCACTACCAGACCGACCAGACTTGCTGTCTCAAGGGCCGTTTTTCCATCTGAATTCTGCGGCCCTCAACCTGACTGTGTGGCCATTGAGTCCTGGATCTTAGCGTCTTCAGGGTTATCTCAAGAGGTCATTGCCACTATGAGACAGGCTAGGAAACCAACGTCCGCCAAGATCTACCACAGGACGTGGAAAATATTCCTGTCGTGGTGCTCTGCTCAGGGTTTTTCTCCCTGGCCATTTGCCTTGCCCACTTTTCTGTCCTTTCTTCAGTCCGGATTGGAAAAGGGTTTGTCACTCGGCTCCCTTAAGGGACAAGTCTCTGCGCTCTCTGTGTTTTTTCAGAAGCGCCTGGCCAGACTTCCACAGGTACGCACGTTCCTGCAGGGGGTTTGTCACATCGTCCCTCCTTACAAACGTCCGTTGGAACCCTGGGATCTGAACAGGGTGCTGATGGTTCTTCAGAAACCACCGTTCGAGCCAATGAGGGATATTTCTCTCGCACGCCTTTCGCAGAAAGTGGTTTTCCTAGTAGCAGTCACTTCACTTCGGAGAGTGTCTGAGCTAGCAGCGCTGTCATGCAAAGCCCCTTTCCTGGTTTTTCACCAGGACAAGGTGGTTCTGCGTCCGGTTCCGGAATTTCTCCCTAAGGTGGTATCCCCCTTTCATCTCAATCAGGATATCTCCTTACCTTCTTTTTGCCCTCATCCAGTTCACCAATGTGAAAAGGATTTGCACTTGTTAGATCTGGTGAGAGCACTCAGATTCTACATTTCTCGTACGGCGCCCCTGCGCCGCTCGGATGCACTCTTTGTCCTTGTCGCTGGCCAGTGTAAAGGGACACAAGCTTCCAAATCAACCCTGGCTCGGTGGATCAAGGAACCAATTCTCGAAGCTTATCGTTCCTCGGGGCTTCCGGTTCCATCAGGGCTGAAGGCCCATTCTACCAGGGCCGTGGGAGCGTCCTGGGCCTTGCGGCACCAGGCTACGGCTCAGCAGGTGTGTCAGGCAGCTACCTGGTCGAGCCTGCACACTTTCACGAAACACTATCAGGTGCATACCTATGCTTCGGCAGATGCCAGCCTAGGTAGGCGAGTCCTTCAGGCGGCGGTTGCCCACCTGTAGGACGGAGCCGTTACGGCTCTATTACGAGGTATTATTTTACCCACCCAGGGACTGCTTTTGGACGTCCCAATTGTCTGGGTCTCCCAATGGAGCGACAAAGAAGAAGGGAATTTTGTTTACTTAGCGTAAATTCCTTTTCTTCTAGCTCCAATTGGGAGACCCAGCACCCGCCCCTGTTTTTTTGTGTACACATGTTGTTCATGTTGAATGGTTTCAGTTCTCCGATATTCCTTCGGATTAAATTTACTTTAAACCTGTTTATAATTTTTTCCTCCTTCTTGCTTTTGCACCAAAACTGAGGAGCCCGTGGGAGCACGGGGGGTGTATAGGCAGAAGGGGAGGGGCTTTACACTTTTAGTGTAATACTTTGTGTGGCCTCCGGAGGCATAGCCTATACACCCAATTGTCTGGGTCTCCCAATTGGAGCTAGAAGAAAAGGAATTTACGGTAAGTAAACAAAATTCCCTTCTTTGTTTCTTTTTAATGTCTGGCAAATCAGACGTAAAGCAGACGCCTGTGGCAAACTACGAGAGTCCAGATCATGTTATTATAAGCTTTTTGAAACCAATTCGAGTAGTCCTATGATTAATAGCGCTACTCTTTCTTTGCTCCAGTTTCATCGCCTTCATGTTTTTTTGCTATTTTAAGCCATAGTCAGGTTTTATTTTATTTTTTTGTGAATGAAGCAATTAGAGATAATATTGCTAAATAAATAAAATTCTTCATTTTATCCGTGAATGCTTTTAATTTTTTTTTTATATTTTCCCTTTTCTTGTTTTTTTAGCCACATCAGCGGGACCAAACCTGACTGGGATAAAAAGAGCAAGTCACTGGGCAAAACAAAGAAGGATGCCCCAGACCAAGCCAAGGTGAGCTTACCATGGTGCCACGCCACGTGATATGGCAGAGACACGAGAAAGCTGTAAGGAGGCTTCCCAGCATCTCTGGTTATTGGGTTGCGTGCGTGCGTGCGTACAGGAGAATGTGGCTGCTTGTGTAGTTATGTATAGATGTAGCAAAGGTTATCATGACACAAATGCACTATCTTAATAAAGGGTCACAGAAGTTTCTGACTTATAAGGATCAGGATAACCACAATCCCCCCAGCTGCAGATCTCGGTCCCCGCTTTACCAACCCTTCCCAGGTCCAACGTTGAGTCTCCGCCGCTGCTTTTGGTATCTGTTGTTGTCTGCAGTGCTAACGTCCTGTCGTCAGTGCTGCAGCCAATCGGTGAGCTGACGACAGGAGACATTCAGAGCCACTGAGCTCATAATAGGCTGCAGCGCTGCTGACATAACATCGGAGACCAGGTACAGCAGCAAAGTCTCAGCGCTGGACCTGGGGAGGGTGTTTGGAAAAAAAACCTTTCTCTTTACTCAAATTACATATGGGGGCGTTTTTTTTAAACCAGAAAACCCACTTATGCAATTCACAATCCACTGTCCAATGGGACACATAAAAGGATACTTTTTTTTTATTCCTTGGTATCAAAATGCCTTGTTGTTTGAGTCAGGGTAACCTTTGCTAGATCAGTAGCTTTATTTCTATGTGTCATAATGCTAAATGCCCACCTGTAAAATGGAGGTGGTTTTAAGGGGGTCTGACAGTAATATGAAGATACATGTTATATAGGGAGGTAGTGATTTATCAAAGGGGGTCCGGCTGGATACAGGGGGGTCTTCTGACAGTAATATGGCCGGTACATGTTTTATATGGAGGCACTGATTTATCACAGGGGGTCTGGCTGGATACAGGGGGTCTTCTGACAGTGATATGCCCGATACATGTTATATATGGAGGTAGTGATTTATGACAGGGGGTCTGGCTGGATACAGGGGGTCTTCTGACAGTAATATGGCCGGTACATGTTTTATATGGAGACACTGATTTATGACAGGGGGTCCGGCTGGATACAGGGGGTCTTCTGACAGTAATATGGCCGGTACATGTTCTATATGGAGGCACTGATTTATCACAGGGGGTCCGGCTGGATACAGGGGGTCTTCTGACAGTAATATGGCCGGTACACGTTATATATGGAGGCAGTGATTTATCACAGGGGGTCCGGCTGGATACAGGGGGGTCTTCTGACAGTGAAATGGCCAGTACATGTTATATATGGAGGTAGTGATTTATGACAGGGGGTCCGGCTGGATACAGGGGGTCTTCTGACAGTAATATAGCCGGTACGTGTTATATATGGAGGTAGTGATTTATCACAGGGGGTCCGGCTGGATACAGGGGGTCTTCTGACAGTAATATAGCCAGTACATGTTATATATGGAGGCAGTGATTTATGACAGGGGGTCTGGCTGGATACAGGGGGGTCTTCAGGAGAGTTTTCTCTGATCTTTTTCGGCGGTTACCCCTATTGTGCTGATTTTCAGGACAGGTTGACTCAGATAATATTTTTATTTTCTTGCTTTCTCATTTACACAGACTGAAAATCCGTCTCCGGCCCAATCAGGATCCAAGGCTACAGAGAAGAAAGGCCACCAGGGGGCGCTACAGATCCCGTGCCTTCTCTCCATGCCCACCAGGAACCACATGGACATCACCACTCCTCCGCTGCCTCCGGTGGCCCCTGAAGTATTGAGAGTAGCGGAGCATCGTCACAAGAAAGGGTTAATGTACCCCTACATCTTTCACATCCTGACAAAGGTAAGCAGCGCTGCGTGCGGCAAACGTCCGGTGCCTGTAATAATGCGACTCCTGTACAGACTGGAGGATCGATTCTCCGGTGTCCGGCTATCGCCCGGGTCAGTAATCTGTGACCGCTGCACAAGAGGCCCGAGGATCTCCGGATCTCCTGATCTCCCGCCATTCTTGGCTCTTCATTTGAGTAGTCGGGCCGGTGAGACGTCATCATTGCGGCGTGACGCACACACGAGGACGCACAAGACCTCAAATTAAGAGCCAGGAATGGCGGGAGATCAGGAGATCCGGAGATCCTCGGGCCTCTCGTGCAGCGGTCACAGATTACTGACCCGGCTGATGGACCCGGAGTCCTGAGAATCGATCTTCCAGGTGCACAGACCGGTAATGGAATCCTTTTTTCGGTTGGATAATTGTATGTGTGATTTTGGAGTTTTCTACAGAAGTTTCCACAATTTTCTGTTTATATGAAAAAAAGTTATTTTTTTATGATTCCCACTATGAGCTTTTTCCCAATGTTTCTCTGCAGGCACACCAGGGCACGTGTTTATATACAGTATATATCTGTTTATTGAGGTTTTATGGATTCAAAGAACCCATTCCTAGCTGCAGTTGGTTTTGCAAAAAAACCCCAAAAACCTGCTTTAGGCTGTGTGCGCACGCTGCGTTTTTCATGAGTCTATGAGAATCCTGAAGTGCTGTGCACACGCTGCAGTTTTCATCCTTGCAGATTTTGGTGCAGAAATAAACTGCATCGAACGATTGACATGTCAATTCTTTTTGATTTTTTTTCCCCCAGTGTTTTCCCGATCTCAATGCACTAAAAAAATGCAGCAAAAAATACACTTTCTTTGTCGCTCCATTGGGAGACCCAGACAATTGGGTGTATAGGCTATGCCTCCGGAGGCCGCACAAAGTATTACACTAAAAGTGTAAAGCCCCTCCCCTTCTGCCTATACACCCCCCGTGCTCCCACGGGCTCCTCAGTTTTTATGCTTTGTGCGAAGGAGGCAGACATGCACGCACAGCTCCACAGATTGGTCAGCAGCAGCTGCTGACTATGTCGGATGGAAGAAAAGTGGGCCCATATAGGGCCCCCGGCATGCTCCCTTCTCACCCCACTCTTGTCGGCGGTGTTGTTAAGGTTGAGGTATCCATTGCGGGTACGGAGGCTGGAACCCACATGCTGTTTTCCTTGTCCATCCCCCTTAGGGCTCTGGGTGAAGTGGGATCCTATCGGTCTCCAGGCACTGAGACCGTGCTTCATCCACAACTCCTGAGGAGCCTGCTGGATAGGAGCCGGGTATCGTTCAGGGACATGGCCCTGCTACTTGGAGGTACTCTGTGTCCCCGTGGGGACCGCGCACAGCAACACTCCAGCATTGCTGGGTGTGCTAGTGCACCGGGGACCGCGGCGCTGACCGGGTTAAATGTGCCATTACACACTCAGCGTCGCTGAGTGTGTTTGTGTATGGGGACTACCGCGCTGACCGCCGCTGCCATGATTAACACTGCGGCGCGGCTGGGACTTGTAGTGCGCCGGGGACTTCCGCGCCGGCCGCGCTTATACGGCGGCCGCGCTTATTACTCGAGTCCCCGGCTTTTGCGGCCTAGTCTTTTTTCCTCCCACCCCCAGCCCTGACAGGCAGGGGAAGGGCGGGACGCTGTACAGGACGAGCAGCAATGAGGGCTGGAGCATGCTTTGCATACTCCACCCCCCTCACTGTGCACAGTGGGGCACCAGTTCCCGCACTTTCTTGGTCACGCCCACGGCTCCCTCCTCTCCTCAGGACGCCGGCAGCCATTCCTGTCAGCTCCTCGGACGCTGCAGAGGGGGACAAATTCTGGGAGACCCAGGCAGGGACTCTGGTGGCCTCACAACCGCTTTAAGCGGGTGGTAAGCAGCACCTGTGGTGCTAGCCCCATTGTGCAGTAGTGAAAAAAAGGGAACCAGCACGATCTGAAATTGGCATGCATCATATAAAAAGTGAAAATTCACAAATTTATTCCAACTGTACTATAATAAAAAAAATGAGATTTTTAGCAAATAATTGATCAATTTTTTGAGCCACCCCTGCCAACGTCACGGCAAATCTCAATAGGGGGGTCCTACTCTACATTCTGTATTTCATGTGCCATGCGGCCTCCTAGATAAAGTTAAAAGCAGAACCATAATGGAGCACACATACCTGCAACCTGTATATAGCCGCTTCCATGTTGCAAAAAAGGCACTTGTGGATAGAGACCAGCCCAGGTCCCAGCATGTGGAGCAAGCCCTACACATACCAGGACTATATCAGAACTGATCCTCCCAGTGTCAAACAGCAACCATTGATAAAGGCGGACCAGATCCAAGAATGGTGCTTAATTAGCATTGCCTGTGGAAAGGGGTGAGGTAACTGAGTCTGAACAGCTACCAACAGGAGGAATATATTGCAAGCCAAAATCAGGCGTGCATGGTATGGTGTTGGTCAGGCACCAGATTTGTAGCATAACTACAGTCAAAACAGAGAAAAAAAGGGAACCAGCACGATCTGAAATTGGCATGCATCATATAAAAAGTGAAAATTCACAAATTTATTCCAACTGTACTATAATAAAAAAATGAGATTTTTAGCAAATAATTGATCAATTTTTTGAGCCACCCCTGCCAACGTCACGGCAAATCTCAATAGGGGGGTCCTACTCTACATTCTGTATTTCATGTGCCATGCGGCCTCCTAGATAAAGTTAAAAGCAGAACCATAATGGAGCACACATACCTGCAACCTGTATATAGCCGCTTCCATGTTGCAAAAAAGGCACTTGTGGATAGAGACCAGCCCAGGTCCCAGCATGTGGAGCAAGCCCTACAACCGCTTTAGGCGGGTGGTAAGCAGCACCTGTGGTGCTAGCCCCATTGTGCAGTAGTGTAACATTATATGTTTATGGTATACATATTTTACACTGTATGGTGCACAGTTGATTTCTGGCTATATACCCTATTGTGTTACTCAGGGAAGATAATAGCATGGCGCCCACGAAAGGCAGGGGTGCCAAAACACAGGCTTACTATGCTGCCTGCGCCGCATGTACGACGCCGCTACCGGCAGGTGCCACTGACCCTCATTGTGTGCACTGCTCGGCCCCTGCGGCACTTACTCAGCCGGAGCCTCTGCTAAGAGGGGCCCAGGGGGAGCCACCTGCTGACACTGTCCAGGTGACGGGGACGGAGTTTGCAGTCTTTACGGATAAACTCTCTGAAACTATGGCTAAGATACTAGAAGCCTTGCAGTCCAGACCGGTATCTCAGCACAGGGACTCTGTTGAATCTTTGTCCCCTGGCCCCCCTCAGTTGGACCAACAATGTCCCCCCCGGGGTGTCTCATAGATCCCAGGCTGGGGGCTCTGACACAGACCCCAGCCCCAGACCGACTAAGCGAGCTCGCTGGGAAATTCCCTCGACATCATCATATTGTTCAGGGTCTCAGCGGGGGGAATCTCTGGTTGATGACGCGGAGACAGCTGATCAGGATTCTGATCCTGAGGCCGCTCTCAATCTTGATACTCCGGACGGGGACGCCATAGTGAACGATCTTATTGCGTCCATCAATCAAATGTTGGATATTTCTCCCTCAGCTCCTCCGGTGGAGGAGTCAGCTTCTCAGCAGGAGAAATTCCGTTTCAGGTTTCCCAAGCGTACACCGAGTATGTTTCTGGACCACTCTGATTTCAGAGAGGCAGTCCAGAATCACCATGATTGTCCAGATAAGCGTTTTTCTAAGCGCCTTAAGGATACACGTTATCCCTTTCCCCCTGACGTGGTCAAAGGTTGGACTCCGTGTCCCAAGGTGGATCCTCCAATCTCCAGACTGGCGGCTAGATCCATACTTGCAGTGGAAGATGGGGCTTCACTCAAAGATGCCACTGACAGGCAGATGGAGCTCTGGTTGAAATCCATCTATGAAGCTATCGGCGCTTCTTTTGCCCCAGCATTCGCAGCCGTATGGGCGCTACAAGCTATATCAGCAGGTCAAGCGCAAATTGACGCAGCCACACGCACGTCCGCGCCGCAGGTGGCGTCCATAACCTCTCAGACGTCGGCATTTGCGTCTTACGCTATTAATGCTGTCCTGGACTCTGCGAGCCGTACGGCGGTTGCATCCGCCAATTCGGTGGTACTCCGCAGGGCTTTGTGGCTACGGGAATGGAAGGCAGATTCTGCTTCCAAAAAGCGCTTAACCAGTTTGCCAATTTCTGGCGACCGATTGTTTGGCGAGCGTTTGGATGAAATCATCAAACAATCCAAGGGAAAGGATACATCCTTACCCCAGCCCAAACCGAACATACCCCAACAGAGGAGGGGGCAGTCGAGGTTTCGGTCCTTTCGGGGCGCGGGCAGGTCCCAATTCTCCTCGTCCAAAAGGCCTCAGAAAGATCAAAGGAACTCTGATTCATGGCGGTCTAAGTCACGTCCTAAAAAGACCACCGGAGATGCCGCTACCAAAGCGGCTTCCTCATGACTTTCGGCCTCCTCAATCCGCATCCTCGGTCGGTGGCAGGCTCTCCCGCTTTTGCGACACCTGGCTGCCACGGGTAAAAGACCGTTGGGTGAGAGACATTCTGTCTCACGGTTACAAGATAGAGTTCACCTCTCGTCCCCCGACTCGATTCTTCAGGTCATCCCCGCCTCCCGAGCGAGCCGAGGCTCTTATGCAGGCGCTGGGCACTCTGAAGGCAGAAGGAGTGGTGGTCCCTGTGCCCCTTCAGCAACAGGGTCACGGTTTTTACTCCAACCTGTTTGTGGTCCCAAAGAAGGACGGGTCTTTCCGTCCTGTCCTGGACCTGAAACTGCTCAACAAACACGTAAAGACCAGGCGGTTCCGGATGGAATCCCTCCGCTCCGTCATCGCCTCAATGTCCCAAGGAGATTTCCTTGCATCGATCGATATCAAAGATGCTTATCTCCACGTACCGATTGCTCCAGAGCACCAGCGCTTCTTGCGCTTCGCCATAGGAGACGAACACCTGCAGTTCGTGGCACTGCCGTTCGGCCTGGCAACAGCCCCACGGGTTTTCACCAAGGTTATGGCTACTGTAGTAGCGGTCCTCCACTCTCAGGGTCACTCGGTGATCCCTTACTTGGACGATCTGCTGATCAAGGCACCCTCTCAAGAGGCATGCCAACACAGCCTCGACGCTACTCTGGAGACTTTCCAGAGTTTCGGATGGATCATCAATTTTCCAAAGTCAAATCTGACACTGGCCCAATCGCTGACATATCTTGGCATGGAGTTTCATACCCTCTCAGCGATAGTGAAGCTTCCGCTGGTCAAGCAGCGTTCACTACAGAAAGGGGTGCAATCTCTCCTTCAAGGTCAGGCACACCCCTTGAGGCGCCTCATGCACTTCCTGGGGAAGATGGTGGCAGCAATGGAGGCAGTCCCTTTCGCGCAGTTTCACCTGCGTCCTCTTCAATGGGACATCCTACGCAAATGGGACAGGAAACCGACGTCCCTCGACAGGAACGTCTCCCTCTCTCAGGCGACCAAAGCTTCCCTTCGGTGGTGGCTTCTTCCCACTTCATTATCGAAGGGGAAATCCTTCCTACCCCCATCCTGGGCGGTGGTCACGACGGACGCAAGTCTGTCAGGGTGGGGAGCGGTTTTTCTCCACCACAGGGCTCAGGGTACGTGGTCCCAGCAAGAGTCCTCACTTCAGATCAATGTTCTGGAAATACGGGCAGTGTATCTTGCCCTGAAAGCGTTCCAGCAGTGGCTGGAAGGCAAGCAGATCCGAATTCAGTCGGACAATTCCACAGCGGTGGCATACATCAACCACCAAGGCGGCACACGCAGTCGGCAAGCCTTCCAGGAAGTCCGGCGGATTTTGATGTGGGTGGAAGCCACGGCCTCCACCATCTCTGCAGTTCACATCCCAGGCGTGGAAAACTGGGAAGCAGATTATCTCAGTCGCCAGGGCATGGACGCAGGGGAATGGTCCCTTCACCCGGACGTGTTTCAGGAGATCTGTTGCCGCTGGGGGGTGCCGGACGTCGACCTCATGGCGTCCCGGCACAACAACAAGGTACCGACGTTCATGGCACGGTCTCAAGATCCCAGAGCTATGGCGGCAGACGCCTTAGTTCAGGATTGGTCGCAGTTTCAGCTCCCTTATGTGTTCCCTCCGCTGGCACTGTTGCCCAGAGTGTTACGCAAGATCAGGGCCGACTGCCGCCGCGTCATCCTCGTCGCTCCAGACTGGCCGAGGAGGTCGTGGTACCCGGATCTGTGGCATCTCACGGTCGGCCAACCGTGGGCACTACCAGACCGACCAGACTTGCTGTCTCAAGGGCCGTTTTTCCATCTGAATTCTGCGGCCCTCAACCTGACTGTGTGGCCATTGAGTCCTGGATCCTAGCGTCTTCAGGATTATCTCAAGAGGTCATTGCCACTATGAGACAGGCTAGGAAACCAACGTCCGCCAAGATCTACCACAGGACGTGGAAAATTTTCCTGTCGTGGTGCTCTGCTCAGGGTTTTTCTCCCTGGCCTTTTGCCTTGCCCACTTTTCTGTCCTTCCTTCAATCTGGACTGGAAAAGGGTTTGTCGCTCGGCTCCCTTAAGGGACAAGTCTCAGCGCTCTCTGTGTTTTTCCAGAAGCGCCTAGCCAGACTTCCACAGGTACGCACGTTCCTGCAGGGGGTTTGTCACGTTGTTCCTCCTTACAAGCGTCCGTTAGAACCCTGGGATCTGTACAGGGTGCTGATGGTTCTTCAGAAACCACCATTCGAGCCAATGAGGGATATTTCTCTCTCACGCCTTTCGCAGAAAGTGGTTTTCCTAGTAGCAGTCACATCACTTCGGAGAGTGTCTGAGCTAGCAGCGCTGTCATGCAAAGCCCCTTTCCTGGTGTTTCACCAGGACAAGGTGGTTCTGCGTCCGGTTCCGGAATTTCTCCCTAAGGTGGTATCCCCCTTTCATCTCAATCAGGATAATAATAATAATAATAATAATAATAATAATAATAATCTTTATTTCTATAGCGCCAACATATTCCGTAGCGCTTTACAATTCAGGAGGATCATATACAAACAAGTAACAGTTATAGAAATACAATATTTAGAGGGGAAAAAATACAACCCTGCTCGTGAGAGCTTACAATCTACAATGAGATGGGGGGAGAGGCAAGGTTCAAGTGCTTATTTACAATGACAATCCAGCCATCTCACGGAAATGGGGCTGGATAATGGTTTCCTGGACCAGTGGGCCCGAGCCTTGAGATGCCTTTGGGTGCCATGGAGTTTGATGTGGAGCTATGTTGTGAGAGGTTGTAGAGGGACTATGTGAATCGAATCTGATTAGGGAGTGTGATAGGCCGCCCTAAAAAGATGCGTCTTTAGGGTGCGTCTGAAGCTGAGTAAGTTGTGATTTGTCCTAACTTCTTGGGGTAGAGCGTTCCAGAGGGTTGGTGCAGCTCGGAAGAAGTCTTGGATCCGGGAGTGGGAGGTTCGAATTAGTGTGGATGTTAGTCGAAAGTTGCTTCCAGAGTGTAGAGAACGGGTGGACTGATAGACAGAGAGGAGGGTGGAGATGTAGGGGGGTGCTGCACTGTGGAGAGCTTTGTGGGCGAGAACAAGCAGTTTGAATTGGATCCTATGATATATGGGCAGCCAGTGCAATGACTGGCACAGAGCAGAGGCATCCGAGTAGCGGTTAGCCAGATAGGTGACCCTGGCTGCTGCATTAAGGATTGACTGTAGAGGAGAGAGTCTAGTTAGGGGGAGACCAATTAATAGAGAGTTACAGTAGTCCAAGCGAGAGTGGATCAGGGCCACGGTGAGGGTTTTTGTCGTTTCCATTGTGAGAAAGGGGCGGATTCTAGAGATGTTCTTGAGGTGCAAGCGGCAGGTGCGGGCAAGAGATTGTATGTGGGAGGTGAAGGAGAGATCAGTGTCAAGTATAACCCCCAGGCAGCGGGCTTGCGGCCTAGGACTTATCGTTGTGCCACACACAGAGAGGGAGATGTCAGGTTGAGGAAAGTTGGAAGATGGAGGGAAAAGAAGAAGTTCAGTTTTGGAAAGGTTAAGTTTCAGATAGAGAGCAGACATGGTGTTGCAAACTGCAGTCAGGCAGTCACTGGTGTTCTGTAGTACAGCGGGGGTGAGCTCAGGGGAGGAGGTGTATAGCTGTGTGTCATCAGCATAAAGATGGTACTGAAAGCCAAATCTGCTGATGGTCTGTCCAATTGGGGCAGTGTAGAGGGAGAAAAGAAGAGGGCCAAGGACTGAACCTTGAGGGACCCCAACAGTGAGAGGAAGAGGAGAAGATGTGGAGCCAGCAAATGATACACTGAATGAGCGGCCAGAAAGATAGGAAGAGAACCAGGAGAGCACAGTGTCCTTTAGGCCGATAGAGTGGAGCATAGAGAGAAGGAGATGGTGGTCAACAGTGTCAAAGGCAGCAGAAAGGTCAAGAAGAATAAGCAGAGAGTGGTCACCGTTACGTTTTGCTGTCAATAGGTCATTGGTCACTTTGACAAGGGCAGTTTCTGTTGAGTGTAAAGGGCGGAAGCCAGACTGTAAAGGATCTAGAAGAGAGTGAGAGGAGAGGTAGCGGGTGAGACGAGAGTAGACCAGGCGCTCCAAGAGTTTAGAGATGAAGGAGAGATTGGAGACTGGTCTGTAGTTGCTTGTGCAGGACGGATCGAGAGAAGGTTTTTTTAATAATGGAGTAATGATAGAGTGTTTGAGGGAGGAGGGGAAGATACCCGAAGAGAGAGAGAGATTGAAGATTTTAGTTAGGTGAGTGGCGACAACCGGAGAGAGAGACTGGAGTAGAGGTGTGGGGAAGGGATCAGTAGGGCAAGTTGTAGGACGAGAGGAGGATAGGAGCCTGGAGACTTCCTCCTCTGTGACTGGGTCAAATGTGGAAAGTGAGCTGGATGGGATATGGGGAGGGATGGGATTCACAGGGCTTGGTGGCTGGGAGCTGATCTCTTGGCGGATGTTTTTAATTTTCTCTGTGAAATACGAGGCCAGGTCATCAGCATGAAGGGCTGTGACAGGGGTCTGTACTTTGGGACTGAGGAGGGAGTGAAAGGTGTCAAAGAGTTTTTTTGGATTGTTGGCAAGTGAGGAAACAAGGTTGGTGAAGTAGGTCTGTTTGGCGAGGTGAAGGGAATAGTTATAGGTCCTTAACATGAACTTGTAGTGGATGAAGTTTTCTGGTGTGCGGGTTTTCCTCCATAGGCGTTCGGCGCTCCTGGAGCATCGCTGGAGAAATCGAGTTTGTGATGTGAGCCAGGGCTGTTTTACTCTGCGTTTGGTCTTTCTGAGGGTGAGGGGCGCTACTTGGTCTAGCGTAGTCCTGAGTGTGTCATTGTAGTGCTTTACAGCCAGATCAGGACAGGAAAGTGAGGAGATAGGGGACAATGATGCGTGTAAAGAGTCTGTAAGTGTCTGAGAATCGATGGCCTGTAGGTTTCTGAATGTGTGATAGGTGGGAGTGTGCTGGGGCGGACGAGGGTTTGTGAGCTTGAAGGAGAGGATGTTGTGGTCAGAGAGGGGAAGAGGTGAGTTGTCAAAGTCAGAGATTGAGCAGAGGCGGATAAAGACCAGGTCAAGGGTGTTACCATCTTCATGTGTCTCAGAGGATGAGAGCTGTGAGAGGCCAAGGGAGGTGGTGAGAGATAGAAGCTGGGATGCAGAAGGGGAGGAGGGGCTGTTCATGGGGATGTTAAAGTCTCCTAGGATCAGGGTTGGTAACTCTGAGGACATGAAGTGTGACAGCCAGGCTGAAAAGTGGTCAAGGAACTGGGTGGGTGAGCCTGGTGGACGGTATATGACAGCTACTCTGAGGGAGAGGGGATGGAAGAGCCTGATGGTGTGGACCTCAAAGGATGGGAATGAGAGTGATGGAGCTGGGGGGATGACCTGGAAAGTGCACTGTGGGGACAGTAGTAAGCCGACTCCACCACCATGTCTGTTTCCAGGTCTTGGTGAATGGGAAAAGTGTAAACCACCATGAGAGATGGCAGCAGGGGAAGTAGTATCAGAATCCTGAATCCAGGTTTCAGTTAGGCCTAGTAAGTTAAGAGAGTTATTGAGAAAGAGGTTGTGGATGTAAGGAAGCTTGTTACATACGGACCGTGGATTCCATAGAGCACAATTAAAAGAGGGAAGCGAGGGTGTACAGGGAATGTTAATAATATTATCAGGGTTTCTATGGGAGGTGGGGGAGGGGGTAAAGTTAGCCTGGGGTGGACCGGGATTAGGAGAGATATCACCTGAAAGAAGTAGGAGTAGAAGGAGAAAGGTCAGATGGTTTTTGGACTTGTGGCATGGCTTTTTTTGGAAGTCCCTGGAGCTTGATTGAGTCAGATTATTAAGATAGGTGAAAAGAGCCTGGGAGCTGTACATAGGAGAGGGGAGGAGAGAGGGGCTGATGTGGATGAGTGGTGATGGAGGGGGGACAGGGCGGTGAAAGTGAACAGAAAAAGCACATAGGATGATAGAGAGTGAAATAATAGTTAAGGTTAAAACAGATGGCGTCAAAGAGTAATTTACCTGCAGACTCCTGCCCTGACTAACTGCCATTGAGGTAACTGCCCAGCACTTCGCAATGATGGCACTTAGCAAGAGATGACATGCATGCAACACCCCGCATGCATGCACCCCTTAAGAAAGACACAAATATATAGGGCTGACTAGAGAGGTAGGTGAGGTATCTCCTTACCCTCTTTTTGTCCTCATCCAGTTCACCAATGTGAAAAGGATTTGCACTTGTTAGATCTGGTGAGAGCACTCAGACTCTACATTTCTCGTACGGCGCCCCTGCGCCGCTCGGATGCACTCTGTCCTGGTCGCTGGCCAGCGTAAAGGGTCACAGGCTTCCAAATCAACCCTGGCTCGGTGGATCAAGGAGCCAATTCTCGAAGCTTACCGTTCTGCTGGGCTTCCGGTTCCCTCAGGGCTGAAGGCCCATTCTACCAGAGCCGTGGGCGCGTCCTGGGCATTGCGGCACCAGGCTACGGCTCAGCAGGTGTGTCAGGCGGCTACCTGGTCGAGCCTGCACACTTTCACGAAACACTATCAGGTGCATACCTATGCTTCGGCGGATGCCAGCCTAGGTAGACGAGTCCTTCAGGCGGCGGTTGCCCACCTGTAGGAAGGGGCCGTTTTACAGCTCTATTACGAGGTATTATTTTACCCACCCAGGGACTGCTTTTGGACGTCCCAATTGTCTGGGTCTCCCAATAGAGCGACAAAGAAGAAGGGAATTTTGTTTACTTACCGTAAATTCCTTTTCTTCTAGCTCCAATTGGGAGACCCAGCGCCCGCCCCTGTTTTTTTGTGTACACATGTTGTTCATGTTGAATGGTTTCAGTTCTCCGATATTCCTTCGGATTGAATTTACTTTAAACCAGTTTATAATTTTTTCCTCCTTCTTGCTTTTGCACCAAAACTGAGGAGCCCGTGGGAGCACGGGGGGTGTATAGGCAGAAGGGGAGGGGCTTTACACTTTTAGTGTAATACTTTGTGCGGCCTCCGGAGGCATAGCCTATACACCCAATTGTCTGGGTCTCCCAATTGGAGCTAGAAGAAAAGGAATTTACGGTAAGTAAACAAAATTCCCTTCTTTTCCGCAGCGTTTTTCCTGCCAAGAGACAGTTTTGGTGCAGAAAATCTGCATCTACATCAGCAATGTGGGAACATACCTATATTCTATTGAATCCAGAAAACCCCTTTACTCCATTGCATGAACCAATATGTTGCTGTTGGGAAACAGTCAGCAAGATCTGAAGATTTTTGTTATGTAGAGGTTAATGTTTCTCGTGTAAATTGCAGGCGGTGCTGGAGAGGAGCCGCACTGTGAGGGTTGTGATTTGCTTTACTAATATTATTTGTATTCTTATGAAAGGGAGAAATAAAGATTCCAGTTACAATTGAAGATGAAGCCAACAAGGATCTCCCTCCGGCCGCCATCCTGTACAGAGCCGTGCGCCAGTATGTCTACGGGGTCCTGTTCAGCCTGGCAGAGAGCAGGAAGAAAACCGAGCGCCTGGCATTCAGGAAGAACAGAATGCCGCCAGACCGTAAGTGATCCTGCAAGGGAAATGGCCATTAATGGCGTCACTACCGTGGACTCTCCCGGTGACAGAAGGCAAAGCTGACGTCCAGTGGATCTACTGTAGGCAGTGCAGCTGCATCTAGTGATCTACCGTAGGCAGTGCAGCTGACGTCCAGTGGATCTACAATAGGCAGTGCAGCTGCGTCCAGTGATCTACTGTAGGCGGTGCAGCTGCGTCTAGTGATATACTGTAGGCAGTGCAGCTGCGTCCAGTGATCTACTGTAGGCAGTGCAGCTGCGTCCAGTGATCTACTGTAGGCAGTGCAGCTCCGTCTAGTGATCTACTGTAGGCAGTGCAGCTGTGTGTAGTGATCTACTGTAGGCAGTGCAGCTATGTCTAGTGATCTCCTGTAGGCCGTGCAGCTGCGTCCATTGGATCTACTGTAGGCAGTGCAGCTGCGTCTAGTGATCTACTGTAGGCGGTGCAGCTGCGTCTACTGATCTACTGTAGGCAGTGCAGCTGCTACTAGTGATCTACTGTAGGCAGTGCAGCTGCGTCTAGTGATCTACTGTAGGCAGTGCAGCTGCGTCTAGTGATCTACTGTAGGCAGTGCAGCTGTGTCTAGTGATCTACTGTAGGCAGTGCCGCTGTGTCTAGTGATCTACTGTAGGCAGTGCAGCTGTGTCTAGTGATCTACTGTAGGCAGTGCAGCTGCGTCCATTGGATCTACTGTAGGCAGTGCAGCTGTGTCCATTGGATCTACTGTAGGCAGTGCAGCTGCGCCCATTGGATCTACTGTAGCCAGTGCAGCTGTGCCCATTGGATCTACTGTAGGCAGTGCAGCTGCGCCCATTGGATCTACTGTAGGCGGTGCAGCTGCGTCCACTGATCTACTGTAGGCGGTGCAGCTGCGTCCAGCGATCTACTGTAGGCGGTGCAGCTGCGTCCAGTGATCTACTGTAGGCGGTGCAGCTGCGTCCACTGATCTACTGTAGGCAGTGCAGCTGCGTCTAGTGATCTACTGTAGGCCGTGCAGCTGCGTCCACTGATCTACTGTAGGCAGTGCAGCTGCATCTAGTGATCTACTGTAGGCTGTGCAGCTGCGTCTAGTGATCTACTGTAGGCTGTGCAGCTGCGTCTAGTGATGTACTGTAGGAAGTGCAGCTGCGTCCATTGGATCTACTGTAGGCGGTGCAGCTGCGTCTAGTGATCTACTGTAGACGGTGCAGCTGCGTCTAGTGATTTACTGTAGGCAGTGCAACTGTGTCCATTGGATCTATTGTAGGCAGTGCAGCTGCATCTAGTGATCTACTGTAGGCAGTGCAGCTGCGTCTAGTGATCTACTGTAGGCTGTGCAGCTGCGTCCACTGATCTACTGTAGGCCACGCAGCTGTGTCTAGTGATCTACTGTAGGCTGTGCAGCTGTGTCTAGTGATCTACTGTAGGCTGTGCAGCTGCGTCCAGTGATCTACTGTTGGCTGTGCAGCTGCGTCTAGTGATCTACTGTAGGCGGTGCAGCTGCGTCTAGTGATCTACTGTAGGCGGTGCGGCTGTGTCTAGTAATCTACTGTAGGCTGTGCAGCTGCGTCCACTGATCTACTGTAGGCAGTGCAGCTGTGTCTAGTGATCTACTGTAGGCGGTGCGGCTGTGTCTAGTAATCTACTGTAGGCTGTGCAGCTGCGTCCACTGATCTACTGTAGGCTGTGCAGCTGCGTCCAGTGATCTACTGTAGGCGGTGCAGCTGTGTCCACTGATCTACTGTAGGCGGTGCAGCTGTGTCTAGTGATCTACTGTAGGCGGTGCAGCTGTGTTTAGTGATCTACTGTAGGCGGTACAGCTGTGTCTAGTGATCTACTGTAGGCGGTACAGCTGCGTCTAGTGATCTACTGTAGGCCGTGCAGCTGCGTCTAGTGATCTACTGTAGGCCGTGCAGCTGCGTCTAGTGATCTACTGTAGGCCGTGCAGCTGCGTCTAGTGATCTACTGTAGGCTGTGCAGCTGCATCTAGTGATCTACTGTAGGCAGTGCAGCTGTCTAGTGATCTGCTGTAGGCAGTGCAGCTGCGTCTAGTGATCTACTGTAGGAAGTGCAGCTGCGTCCATTGGATCTACTGTAGGCGGTGCAGCTGCGTCTAGTGATCTACTGTAGACGGTGCAGCTGCGTCTAGTGATTTACTGTAGGCAGTGCAACTGTGTCCATTGGATCTATTGTAGGCAGTGCAGCTGCATCTAGTGATCTACTGTAGGCAGTGCAGCTGCGTCTAGTGATCTACTGTAGGCTGTGCAGCTGCGTCCACTGATCTACTGTAGGCCATGCAGCTGTGTCTAGTGATCTACTGTAGGCTGTGCAGCTGTGTCTAGTGATCTACTGTAGGCTGTGCAGCTGCGTCCAGTGATCTACTGTTGGCTGTGCAGCTGCGTCTAGTGATCTACTGTAGGCGGTGCAGCTGCGTCTAGTGATCTACTGTAGGCGGTGCGGCTGTGTCTAGTAATCTACTGTAGGCTGTGCAGCTGCGTCCACTGATCTACTGTAGGCAGTGCAGCTGTGTCTAGTGATCTACTGTAGGCGGTGCGGCTGTGTCTAGTAATCTACTGTAGGCTGTGCAGCTGCGTCCACTGATCTACTGTAGGCTGTGCAGCTGCGTCCAGTGATCTACTGTAGGCGGTGCAGCTGTGTCCACTGATCTACTGTAGGCGGTGCAGCTGTGTCTAGTGATCTACTGTAGGCGGTGCAGCTGTGTTTAGTGATCTACTGTAGGCGGTACAGCTGTGTCTAGTGATCTACTGTAGGCGGTACAGCTGCGTCTAGTGATCTACTGTAGGCCGTGCAGCTGCGTCTAGTGATCTACTGTAGGCCGTGCAGCTGCGTCTAGTGATCTACTGTAGGCCGTGCAGCTGCGTCTAGTGATCTACTGTAGGCTGTGCAGCTGCATCTAGTGATCTACTGTAGGCAGTGCAGCTGTCTAGTGATCTGCTGTAGGCAGTGCAGCTGCGTCTAGTGATCTACTGTAGGAGGTGCAGCTGTGTCTAGTGATCTACTGTAGGCAGTGCAGCTGCGTCCAGTGATCTACTGTAGGCAGTGCATCTGCGTCTAGTGATCTACTGTAGGCGGTGCGGCTGTGTCTAGTAATCTACTGTAGGCTGTGCAGCTGCGTCCACTGATCTACTGTAGGCAGTGCAGCTGTGTCTAGTGATCTACTGTAGGCGGTGCGGCTGTGTCTAGTAATCTACTGTAGGCTGTGCAGCTGCGTCCACTGATCTACTGTAGGCTGTGCAGCTGCGTCCAGTGATCTACTGTAGGCGGTGCAGCTGCGTCCACTGATCTACTGTAAGCGGTGCAGCTGTGTCTAGTGATCTACTGTAGGCGGTGCAGCTGTGTTTAGTGATCTACTGTAGGCGGTACAGCTGTGTCTAGTGATCTACTGTAGGCGGTACAGCTGCGTCTAGTGATCTACTGTAGGCCGTGCAGCTGCGTCTAGTGATCTACTGTAGGCCGTGCAGCTGCGTCTAGTGATCTACTGTAGGCCGTGCAGCTGCGTCTAGTGATCTACTGTAGGCTGTGCAGCTGCATCTAGTGATCTACTGTAGGCAGTGCAGCTGTCTAGTGATCTGCTGTAGGCAGTGCAGCTGCGTCTAGTGATCTACTGTAGGAGGTGCAGCTGTGTCTAGTGATCTACTGTAGGCAGTGCAGCTGCGTCCAGTGATCTACTGTAGGCAGTGCATCTGCGTCTAGTGATCTACTGTAGGCGGTGCAGCTGCGTCTAGTGATCTACTGTAGGCTGTGCAGCTGCGTCCAGTGATCTACTGTAGGCAGTGCAGCTGCGTCTAGTGATCTACTGTAGGCTGTGCAGCTGCATCTAGTGATCTACTGTAGGCAGTGCAGCTGTCTAGTGATCTGCTGTAGGCAGTGCAGCTGCGTCTAGTGATCTACTGTAGGAAGTGCAGCTGCGTCCATTGGATCTACTGTAGGCGGTGCAGCTGCGTCTAGTGATCTACTGTAGACGGTGCAGCTGCGTCTAGTGATTTACTGTAGGCAGTGCAACTGTGTCCATTGGATCTATTGTAGGCAGTGCAGCTGCATCTAGTGATCTACTGTAGGCAGTGCAGCTGCGTCTAGTGATCTACTGTAGGCTGTGCAGCTGCGTCCACTGATCTACTGTAGGCCACGCAGCTGTGTCTAGTGATCTACTGTAGGCTGTGCAGCTGTGTCTAGTGATCTACTGTAGGCTGTGCAGCTGCGTCCAGTGATCTACTGTTGGCTGTGCAGCTGCGTCTAGTGATCTACTGTAGGCGGTGCAGCTGCGTCTAGTGATCTACTGTAGGCGGTGCGGCTGTGTCTAGTAATCTACTGTAGGCTGTGCAGCTGCGTCCACTGATCTACTGTAGGCAGTGCAGCTGTGTCTAGTGATCTACTGTAGGCGGTGCGGCTGTGTCTAGTAATCTACTGTAGGCTGTGCAGCTGCGTCCACTGATCTACTGTAGGCTGTGCAGCTGCGTCCAGTGATCTACTGTAGGCGGTGCAGCTGTGTCCACTGATCTACTGTAGGCGGTGCAGCTGTGTCTAGTGATCTACTGTAGGCGGTGCAGCTGTGTTTAGTGATCTACTGTAGGCGGTACAGCTGTGTCTAGTGATCTACTGTAGGCGGTACAGCTGCGTCTAGTGATCTACTGTAGGCCGTGCAGCTGCGTCTAGTGATCTACTGTAGGCCGTGCAGCTGCGTCTAGTGATCTACTGTAGGCCGTGCAGCTGCGTCTAGTGATCTACTGTAGGCTGTGCAGCTGCATCTAGTGATCTACTGTAGGCAGTGCAGCTGTCTAGTGATCTGCTGTAGGCAGTGCAGCTGCGTCTAGTGATCTACTGTAGGAGGTGCAGCTGTGTCTAGTGATCTACTGTAGGCAGTGCAGCTGCGTCCAGTGATCTACTGTAGGCAGTGCATCTGCGTCTAGTGATCTACTGTAGGCGGTGCGGCTGTGTCTAGTAATCTACTGTAGGCTGTGCAGCTGCGTCCACTGATCTACTGTAGGCAGTGCAGCTGTGTCTAGTGATCTACTGTAGGCGGTGCGGCTGTGTCTAGTAATCTACTGTAGGCTGTGCAGCTGCGTCCACTGATCTACTGTAGGCTGTGCAGCTGCGTCCAGTGATCTACTGTAGGCGGTGCAGCTGCGTCCACTGATCTACTGTAAGCGGTGCAGCTGTGTCTAGTGATCTACTGTAGGCGGTGCAGCTGTGTTTAGTGATCTACTGTAGGCGGTACAGCTGTGTCTAGTGATCTACTGTAGGCGGTACAGCTGCGTCTAGTGATCTACTGTAGGCCGTGCAGCTGCGTCTAGTGATCTACTGTAGGCCGTGCAGCTGCGTCTAGTGATCTACTGTAGGCCGTGCAGCTGCGTCTAGTGATCTACTGTAGGCTGTGCAGCTGCATCTAGTGATCTACTGTAGGCAGTGCAGCTGTCTAGTGATCTGCTGTAGGCAGTGCAGCTGCGTCTAGTGATCTACTGTAGGAGGTGCAGCTGTGTCTAGTGATCTACTGTAGGCAGTGCAGCTGCGTCCAGTGATCTACTGTAGGCAGTGCATCTGCGTCTAGTGATCTACTGTAGGCGGTGCAGCTGCGTCTAGTGATCTACTGTAGGCTGTGCAGCTGCGTCCAGTGATCTACTGTAGGCAGTGCAGCTGCGTCTAGTGATCTACTGTAGGCTGTGCAGCTGCGTCTAGTAATCTACTGTAAGCTGTGCAGCTGCGTCCAGTGATCTACTGTAGGCAGTGCAGCTGCGTCTAGTGATCTACTGTAGGCTGTGCAGCTGCGTCTAGTAATCTACTGTAAGCTGTGCAGCTGCGTCCAGTGATCTACTGTAGGCAGTGCAGCTGCGTCTAGTGATCTACTGTAGGCAGTGCAGCTGCGTCCAGTGATCTACTGTAGGCGGTGCATCTGCGTCCACTGATCTACTGTAGGCGGTGCAGCTGCGTCCACTGATCTACTGTAGACGGTGCAGCTGTGTCTAGTGATTTACTGTAGGCGGTGCAGCTGTGTCTAGTGATCTACTGTAGGCGGTACAGCTGTGTCTAGTGATCTGCTGTAGGCGGTACAGCTGCGTCTAGTGATCTACTGTAGGCCGTGCAGCTGCGTCTAGTGATCTACTGTAGGCAGTGCAGCTGCGTCCAGTGATCTACTGTAGGCGGTGCATCTGCGTCCACTGATCTACTGTAGGCGGTGCAGCTGCGTCCACTGATCTACTGTAGGCGGTGCAGCTGCGTCCACTGATCTACTGTAGGCGGTGCAGCTGCGTCCACTGATCTACTGTAGGCGGTGCAGCTGCGTCCACTGATCTACTGTAGGCGGTGCAGCTGCGTCCACTGATCTACTGTAGGCGGTGCAGCTGTGTCTAGTGATCTACTGTAGGCGGTACAGCTGTGTCTAGTGATCTACTGTAGGCGGTACAGCTGCGTCTAGTGATCTACTGTAGGCGGTGCATCTGCGTCCACTGATCTACTGTAGGCGGTGCAGCTGCGTCCACTGATCTACTGTAGGCGGTGCAGCTGTGTCTAGTGATCTACTGTAGGCGGTGCATCTGTGTTTAGTGATCTACTGTAGGCGGTACAGCTGTGTCTAGTGATCTACTGTAGGCGGTACAGCTGCGTCTAGTGATCTACTGTAGGCCGTGCAGCTGCGTCTAGTGATCTACTGTAGGTCGTGCAGCTGCGTCTAGTGATCTACTGTAGGCCGTGCAGCTGCGTCTAGTGATCTACTGTAGGCCGTGCAGCTGCGTCTAGTGATCTACTGTAGGCCGTGCAGCTGCGTCTAGTGATCTACTCTAGGCAGTGCAGCTGCGTCTAGTGATCTACTGTAGGCCGTGCAGCTGCGTCTAGTGATCTACTGTAGGCCGTGCAGCTGCGTCTAGTGATCTACTGTAGGCAGTGCAGCTGCGTGCAGGGAACAAAATTACCCCAAGGATCAGATCTCTTTAAATGTATTTTTATCGGATTTACGAGACAATCACGTCTGCGTCGTCCAATTTTATAAAGCAGATGGGTTGATTTATGCACTTAGGGCCCAATACACATTTGAATATACGCTGCCGAATCTGCCGATATCAATAGGAACAGACAACAGTCTTAAAGGGGCTGTCCAGGTTTGGGGTGAAGGTCTGCAGTCACTGTGTGTGCAGGCTTCTGAATCCTCACATCACACCCTGTCCGGAGTCTCGGGTGTCGGCGGTGCGACCGAGCGGTCACGTTACGGCAAGTATGCGATTTGCAGACTTCCAGCCACATTCTGACTAGACGTGCACGGCCTCGCTCAACACAAGAGAATGAATCGAGGCTGAGCACAACTAGTTGGTGCATGACCTCATATACAGATCACATACATTTCAGAAGTCTGCCGTCAGTGTTTACATCCTTGGACATCCCCTTTAAGTCTATGGTGGCCTCCCCACTCTCCCACAACATCAGCTATGTCTGAAATATAAGAGTCGAGCTGTATGAATTTTCCTCTTGTTGTTAAAGGGTTATTCACATAAGCGCATTCTTTTTTACAAATCACAGTAAATGTATACTTAGTATTAATGTACAGGCTAAGCCCAGCTTAAAGTTTCTTTCTTGTCCCTTTGTGTCTTTTCCTTTCTTTCTGCTCCTTTGAGGATCCAGCATCACTTACTTGAATGGGATGTCATTATCTGCTAAAACTACATTTCCCAGCAGCACTTGCTTCTCCTCAGTGCTGCAGACACCGCCCTCCCTGTGTGCACCTGTCTTGTCCAACCTCTGAGTTATCATTGAGCAAATCTAAGTGTAGACTTCACCTTATTCCTCTGTTCACACTGCTCCTGTTCTGTACTTCAATCTCCATTACCAGGACAGCAGCGGTCCCGGCCTTACACCTTACAGACGTGTGAGTCAGTCCGAGCCCCTTATATATTCTGGAGCTGTAGGGTGGTCTTGTGCTGCGGTGTGGGGCGTCCGGTACGTCTTCAGAGCTTGTCTTATCGAAGGGAAACCTCTGTGCAGTAAGGATCCATCCACGCTATAGACATTGTATCTCAGCACCATAGTATTGGATAATATCTTGCACCAGTTGCTTGGATGCTATAGATGTGGATCTCACCAGAATCTTGGACAAGTAAAGTTGCTTGAAGGTGCTGTGACTTTTGGCACGTCTTAGGCGGCTTTCACATTACGTTTTTTTAGCATGCGTCATGAACGATTTTTTGCTGTAAAAGCGGATCCTGTTTTTGCAAAGAAAAATGCATGTGTTATTTTGCAGGATCCTGTCACTTTAAGTTTATGGGCGGGCATTGGAGTCATGTGATCAGGAGTGAGGGGAACTGAACGTGAGACTGGGAGCCGACATCTGACAGCTGCGGAGGCTCGTAACCAAGGTAAACGTCGGGTAACTTGCTTGGATACCCGATATTTACCTTGGTTACGAGCATCCGCAGCTGCTAGGAGCAGGGCTCCCTGCACACGTAACCAAGGTAAACATCGGGTAACTAAGCCCGCGGTTACCCAATATTTACCTTGGTTACGAGCGTCCTCTGCTCTCAGGTGGGGGATAGAGGAGAGTGAGGGGGAGAGAGACTGATCACGCGAGGCTGGTTTCTGGGCATGCTCAGTAGAGCAAGCAGGATCCGGTTTATCAGCATGCCAGTGTTCACATGCGTTTGTGTGCAGTATAGTCAAGATCCAGCAATTTGCAGTATTTAGACGCAGCTCAAAAACGCTACAAGTAGCGTTTTTGAAAAAAGTTAAAAAAACTGCAAGTCACTGGATCCTCAGTATAACGCAAGTGAACGCATGTTAACGCGAGTCCATTGCAAATGCATTGAAATGAAAACGCATTTGCACTGGATCCGTTTTTGCGTTAAAAAAACGTTCATGACGCATGTTAAACGTAGTGTGAAAGCCGCCTTACTCCAGTCTTAATGATTCGCGGCCTTTGTCTTGTACCCATGGGCTCCGGATCTCACCATTAATGTCGCCGCTTTATCTTCCAGATTACCCAGTCATTATTAAGGAGTGGGCCGCCTACAAGGGGAAGTCTCCACAGACTCCGGAGCTGGTGGAAGCGCTTGCCTTCAGGGAATGGACCTGCCCAAATCTGAAGAAACTATGGTTGGGAAAAGCGGTGGAGGACAAGAACCGGAGGATGAGAGCTTTCCTGGCATGTATGAGATCGGACACACCAGCCATGCTCAATCCCGCCAATGTGCCCACCCACCTCATGGTGCTGTGCTGTGTGTTACGGTAGGTGGCTTCACCTTTGTCTTACATCTTCTCCCGTTGTACTGAACAGTTCCTCATTTCCAAGCAGCAGTTTGCAGCTTGTGACTCTGCAGCTGTTGTGGCACTACATCTCCCAGCATGCTCTGACTTGTAGTTTTACAGCAGCTGGAACAAGTTAAAAATGACTTATTTTATGATAAATTGTTCCCAGATGAGCCGGTCACCCAGGTGAGTGGTCCCTGTGAGCTCCTCCGTGACCCCCAATGCACTGCACTCAATGCTCGGTCTCCTCAATACTCATGAACATGTTATTGATTGAAGTTACGGTCCTTGTAATGAAACTGGTCTATACAAAAAGGACCCGGCAGCAGTGTCTGGTGGCAACCTCGCCTGTATTTGGGTGCATGTACCCGGGTGGCCGTACCTCGTTAACACCGGAGCACAAAATCACTTACATGTAAGTCAGTGCTTGTTTCACCGCGTGCAGAGAGGGTTCAGGAACTGAGCTCCTGCCACACGCAGTAGATGCCGGCTTTATTAAATAGTCGGCATCTGCACCTGACAACAGCGACCAGAGCTGGGCTCCAATTGCTGCAGGTAGCTATTAATTGCTGCTGACAGTATTTAACATGGGCCTTTTCAATGGAGCGGTTGTCACTACTTGCATGTACTGGTTCCCATTACCCACCCCTGAAATAATGGGGCACCAGAGACTGCCTGCTAAATGTGCCCATCACTGCCATCTTGGTACTCCTGTAGGAGACAGAAATGTACACAATATACTGCAATACTACGGTACACTTTAGGGGAATAAAATTGAATTGCACCTGTTTTTCTGCCATTAAATATAAATGTAAAAAAAATAAACCTTTTTAATATCAGTTTGTCCGTTCTATCAAAATATAAAATGTTTAATTATTAATAAATGTATAGCTAAGTTCATTGCTAAAGAATATTACTTACGAGATTAAAGGGAGTCCGGCAGAAAATGAGGATTAATCCAAGCACAGGCGCCGGGTGCAGCTTGCACCATCTATCTCCGTCCTCAGAGCTGTCAATCAAGGAAGAGACCGGAGGACATTGATGGGAAACAGGCGGGTGGGACGGGGTCTGAGCTGTCATTTTCTGCTGACAGACCCCCTTTATATTACACTATAGAAATAGATACATATTAAATCACACTGATCCTCTCCGTCCTCTGTGCTTTGCTCTGTAGGTATATGGTGCAGTGGCCCGGCATCAGAATACTCCGTCGCCAGGAGCTCGATGCCTTCCTCACCCAAGCACTGTCACCAAAACTGTATGAGCCGGATCAGCTTCAAGAGCTCAAGGTAAGTGCTCCTGGTGCCACAGCCACAGCGGGAAGTCCAGAACCTCCGGCCCAGAGCACCGCAAACCTCCAGAACCTCTGATTAGCAGACTCCATGTGTCCTCTGCAATGTAATGACATCTCGGGCGACCTCAGAATGGATGCCACAGATAGTGGGAGGTTCTCAGTGCTCCGTCCTGGTGGCCATGGACGACTGACGTGGCTGCTGCAATGGGGTCCTGGGAATACTTTTGCTCAGCGCTACGGTTTTTATATCATTACTAGTTGCTATAAAGCTTTCAGATACTGGATCAGATCTAATAATAGATTTAAAACTTGACACGGGGGTATTGCTCGCCTGGATGTGGTCACCGTGGGTATTGCCCACCTGGATGTGGGTATTGCCTGCCTGGATGTGGTCCACGTGGGTATTGCTCTCATGGATGTGGTCCACGTGGGTATTGCTCTCATGGATGTTGTCCACGTGGGTATTGCCTGCCTGGATGTGGTCCACTTGGGTATTGCTCTCATGGATGTGGTCCACGTGGGTATTGCTCTCATGGATGTTGTCCACGTGGGTATTGCCTGCCTGGATGTGGTCCACATGGGTATTGCCTGCTTGGATGTTGTCCACGTGGAATTTGCCCTCTTCGATTTTGTCCACGTGGCTATTGCCCGCTTGGATGTTGTCCACGTCTGCTTTGATGCCTTCACATTAGGTCATCCCCTTCTGGTGTGTGTACTGCCTGCAGAATGCATGGCTGGATAGTTTTCCACGTGTGACTCCTTTTGCTTGCTGTCACATTTATCTGTTGTCTATTTACTCTCATTATTCTTGTTGCAGATTGATAACCTGGACCCCAGAGGGATTCAGCTGTCCGCCCTGTTCATGAGCGGCGTGGACATGGCTCTTCTGGCCAACGACGCCTGCGGGCAGCCCATTCCCTGGGAGCACTGCTGCCCCTGGATGTATTTTGATGGAAAATTGTTTCAAAGCAAGCTGATTAAAGCCACCAGGGAGAAGGCCTCACTAATTGACCTCTGTGATGGTCAGGTATGTCCCCGAGCTCCAGGTAAGTGCCTGACCGGACCCTGTGCATGTGGAGTTAATAGACCAGTGATCACACCGGGAGCAGGGACCCATGTCAGATCCCGCTAATGATGTATAGTGATCGTCTACCTTGTTACATGGAGGGTAAAGGGATATCCCAGTAATGTGAAGTCAAAGGCTCAGAAATATCTGCTGCCATGCCCGGGAATCGTGCAGAGAGGTCAAGATTAGAGGAGAGCAACTTATGGAAGACGAGACCCCAAATTTTCCCAGACAATGCCTCCAAAATGGACATGGAAAAAGCAGCAAGCGGTGTTTTCTTCTCTTGCAGGCGGAACAAGCTGCCAAGGTGGATAAGATGAGACAGAGCATCCTGGAAGGGCTCCACTTCTCCAGGCAGAACCACCCACTGCCATTCCCACCACCACCTGCCATGCCTTTCTACCCTGCTGCTATGTATCCACGACCTTTTGGACCAATGCCGCCACCTCCAGGCAGAGGACGAGGATTCTCCGGTACGTGGGTGGGGAAACCAAATTCTAATTGGACCTAGTAATCAGTTCCATTTTCATGAGAAGGAAACCTTCTCGGGTTTATCCTACACTTTGAGGAAGGGGCGGGGTCCCGGAGCCGATCTGAGGTCGCGGGTTTTGCATCTGGTCATGTAATCAAATTCTGATCGTAGCGTCAGTAATCCGGGTGAATATGACCGTGTGTCAGGGAAACTGCTTCCTAATATAGGATGTATCGGTGCAGAAGCTGAGCCCACCCCATACACAGCCGGTGCCGGCCATATTGTACAGCCAGCACCTGCCTCTGACAGCAGCGCTACCTCTGATCGCTGCTCCTCAACCGCTAACATGTCATCCTCTGACAGCAGCATATCAGAGGCACGATCATAGCGGGTATCCGGCTGGGCGTCCATTGCCATCTGCAAAAGTGATTGTGGGTTTCAGTGGGTTGCCAGGGTCTGCAGAATCGCCCACCTCGCTGCCACCATGGTCATACAACTGTGATTTTCATTATATACTGCAATACTGTAATGCGGTATATAGTACAAGTGATCAACCTCATGGTCACATTCTCTGCGGATACTAAAAAAAACAGTGAAAAGCTAAACAAAAAAACAACACAACTTAAAACTTTTGAAAAAATAACACAAAAATTGGAATCACCCGGCTTTTTCTTTTAAAAATAAAGAAATTAAAAAAATATATATTATATTCACCATTGACTGATGTGTAAAGATGAAAACTATCAAAATCTAAAGAAAAAAATAAAAATAACCGCAATATTGGGATCCGTGGTCGCCACGTTTCTTCCTTACAAAGTTCTACACTTTTTTCCACCATTTAAATACATCTTTGGATTCTCTGTAATTGTCCTGATCTAGAACGTTTTTGCCGCACAATGAACGCCGTGGGTCACTTCACGTGGCTAAAACAAAAGTATTGTTATATTGCTATATCGACTGAAAAATAAAACATTCTGACTCTTAGAAGACCCCCACCGATAATAAGTTATCACTAGACAACCCCCTTTAGATATCCTCATTCTTGGCCACACGTGGACAGAACGACCCATCACTGATCATTCTGTGTTTATAGGAAAATGCTGTCGACTTGTTCGCGAAGCCTAATGAAAATTAATTGTTTATTTAGTTTTTTATTCTATTTTTACTGGAGCACTGGGGGCGGCCATCTTGTATTTGCTGTGTGTAACAGTTACAGACCTCAGATACGACAGTCCCTGTGCATAACGGCTGATGGGGTCAGAGCCCAATTATGTTCTGCACGGGGTCTGCACCCTGCTGTGACCTGCGCACCCGCCTGGACTGCCCTGATCACTGCTCTGGGAGGAGGCCGCCGCCGCCATCTCTGTGGAGCTTACAGCATATGCTGTGTGCTGCACTTTCCCCGTCACCCGCTCTATGCGCAGCACTAGTCGAGCTGTGACAGGAGGAGTTGACAAGACACCCGGCTCACAGCAGAAGGTGCGGGGAGCGGAGAGATGGGGTTAGTACCGGTGGCGGGCAGCGGTAATCCCACCCTAACTGATCCTGGTGTGCTGTGGGTGGAAGTAGCGCTGCAATCACAGTTTCCTCCCCCCTCTGATCACCCCCTAACAGATTTTCCTCCCCCCCCCCGCCCTCCCCCAATTCATCCGTAACTGATCCTGCTGTGCTGTGCAAGTCGTGCTGCGATCACCGCTCCCTTCCCCCCTATGTGTGCTCACCTCGGGCCTCCGCTCCTGGCAGCTGCTCATTCATCTGTCCTGTCATCGCTGTCTGGCGGCACAGCTGAGACACCAGGCTGACGGGAGAGGCTGACGGGGGCGGAGGCCTGGGGTGAGTGCATGCAGCTGGGAGCGGTGATCTCCACGTGACAGCTGTAGTGCGGTGCCGGGCTCAGGCTGCAGATCACCCTTCCTTGCCACATGTCACCTCAGACATCCCAGCCGCCAGCTTATCATCAGCCTGGTGTCTTGGCAGTTTCTCCTCTCAGAGCACAGTGTATGGGGGGGCACAGGAATATCTGGCCACAGTAATATGGGAGCCAGTAATATCGAGGCACAGGAATATGGTGGTAGACTATTTGGGGGCACTTAAATTTTGTGGCAAAGTATACAGTGGAGCACAATGCCAGCGGTCCTTGGTGACACTTTAGACATATCAGGATCACTTTGCAATCACCAACAAAATGGCTCCGCACTGTGTCCCTAAACATCATCTTCCCTTATCCTTTTGGAAACCCCCAGATTGGGAGGGGGAGCTGTGACATCACACACAGGAGAGCAGACTCCGCCCACTTTTACTGCAGCTGTAATGTGAGCTAGTTCTACAGTAGGATTTCTGTAGGATTTCAGCAGCTGCTCCCCCTGGTGTTTAAGAGTGGAAAATATTTTTTTATATATTTTGCTCAATTAAAAATAAATAGTAATTAAGTAAAACATTAACACTTTACATTTTCTTCAGTTATTGAATTTTCTTTTTTTTTTTTTTTTTATGACACCTTCCCTTTAACATGTGAGTAATCCAACACGGATCGGAGCGGCGATCATTACGATGGAGGGCATTGTACGAGTGCAGCCACTTCATCCACCGATCTCGTATCTGGTATCTCGGAGATGTCTTACTGCTAGTCTTAAAGACTTACGATTTGTTCCTTTCTTCAGGAGTCCAGCCCATTCCTTCTCAGGGAGGAAAGCTTGAAATAGCCGGGACGGTGGTTGGCCAATGGGCAGGAACCAGACGTGGACGTGGCAGAGGACCATTTCCACTGCAGGTGGTTTCTGTTGGTGGACCAAATAGAGGGTATGTACGGCCCGTCCCAACACCACCGTGGTAATATTTACTGACCGTAACACCAACATCTGCTCATGTATCTCTAACCTGTATGCACAGAAATACCTTATTGGGGTACAAATCCCCAATAATGTACAACAAATTGATCCAGAACCGCAGAAGGATAATTTTATTTACTTTTTTTTATATTTTTTTACAGACGCCCCAGAGGAGTTATATCAACCCCAGTTATAAGAACTTTTGGAAGAGGGGGAAAATACTACGGAAGAGGAGGATACAAAAATCAAGGACCGTCCCAGGTACATAATTGACCTGGGCTGTAAATTCTGGAGAGCTTGATATTGGGGTGTAAGTTCACTAGCACTGGAGCAAAGATTTGGGGGTACACCGCCCTACAGCCAAAGGCGAGGACACTCCACTTGATTGACAAGTCTCTTGCATTGTACATACACGGGAGGGACCTGTCAATCACCTCTGCCAGCGCTGCGCAGATCCGGCCGGGGGCATTTTACAGCAGGATGTATTTGGCTGCAGTCATGGAGCCGAGCTCTGATTCCTGCAGTCTGGGCAGCACAAATCCACTGTCAGGTTCCCTATAAAATATAAAATAATCACAATAAAACAAAAAAGTTACAACAAAACACCCAATTATTGGCATCACTCGAGGCCTAAAAATCCATAATCTGGTTCTAAATAAAAAAAGAAAACCTGTTTGCTTACCTGCCGGACCGTCGCCACACTTACACCCTCCGTGCTTTGTCTCACAGCAGGCACGTGATGCAGCTATATCCTGTGACCGCTGCAGCCCATCAGCGTCTGTTGATTGATTGCAGCCTTTTCTATGCTCTGACATAAGAGCTCAACAAGTCTGCTGTAGTTCATTTATTCGCCCGGCTTACAAAAATTGCCGAATAGAATGATTAATACTTGCATTTTGCTCAGTGATCACTGGCAAGTTTACACAGCCCGACAATTGTCTTCCCTCTGAAAATGTATCGCTACTGTAATTTCTGACGAATTTTTTACACGTTTCATAATAAAGAACAGGAGGAAGATGGAGTATAAAGTGTATTAAAAATTAATCAACGTTTATTAACCACAGAAAATAGGTGGTGAGCATATTAAAATGGAAATAAAAAACATGCATGACAGGGACAAAATACCGGAGTACAAAATCATTGTGTGCAGAAAAACTCTTTTACAGCATAAAGTGCAAATGGCCAACTGCATACAATTAGTATACAAATAATATACATTAGTAGAAAATCAGGGCACACATACAGTATAAAGTATGGTGGATAGCAGCATACATATACATAATTGTATGACTGGGGACAGGTACTAAAATATATTATAATTAATGCATAGTGCACAAATCAGTGGCCAGCTGCATGTATGGCTGAAAAAATCCCCACACTGGAATACATGGTGATACACCTTATTGCGCTGCTACCCTCCCTGAATAAGCCATTTGAAGTGAGGATCATCCACACTAGCGAAACGCGCGTTGGGGGGGGGTCTTTTCTTCATGGGGACAACCTGATTACTCTGAGCTAACCTGCAGCACTTTTTGCACTGGGCACTTTATAACCTTGATATGTATTGGGCAGTTGCAATAGGGTGTATCACAGTGTGGGGATTTTCTTTGTCGCTCCATTGGGAGACCCAGACAATTGGGTGTATAGCTTCTGCCTCCGGAGGCCACACAAAGTATTACACTTAAAAGTGTAAACCCCTCCCCTCTGCCTATACACCCCCCCGTGCATCACGGGCTCCTCAGTTTTTATACTTTGTGTTGAGGGAGGCACACATGCACGCAAGCTCCACAATTTAGTCAGCAGCAGCTGCTGACTTTATCGGATGGAAGAAAAGAGGGCCCATAACAGGGCTCCCGGCATGCTCCCTTCTCACCCCACTCTGGTCGGCGGTGCTGTTAAGGTTGAGGTACCCATTGCGGGTACAAAGGCTGGAGCCACATGCTGTTTTCCTTCCCCATCCCTTAGGGGCTCTGGGTGAAGTGGGATCCTAATCGGTCACCAGGCACTGGGACCGTGCTCCCTCCGCAGCCCCTGGGGGAATCTGCTGGACAGGAGACCGGGTATCGTCAGGGACAGGCCCTGCTCCTCTGAGGTACTCTGTGTCCCCTTGGGGACGGCGCATAGAGCGCCTGTGTAATGGACGCTGCAGCAGCTGCTGGGTGTGTTTGTGCGCCGGGACTACCGCGCTGACCGCGCTTGTTTGCCGGCCGCGCTTATAACTTTAGTCCCCGGCTTTTGCGGCCTAGTACCGCATACTCCCGCCCCCGGGCCTGCCAGTCAGGGGTAAGGGCGGGACGCTGCACTGGACGTCAGCGCTGAGGGCTGGAGCATACTTAGTATCCTCCTCCCCCCTCACTGAGCACCGTGGGGCACCAGATTCCCGCACTTTCTGAGGCACGCCCACGGCTCCCTCCTCCTCTGAGAACGCTGGCAGCCATTATTATCATCACTGCTGCCGGTGGAGAACTTCAGAGACGAGCTCCACAGCTCTGGGAGGCCCAGGCAGGGAATCTGGTGGTCACACAAACGCTGAGGGCGGTCGGTAAGCCGCACCTGTTACTAGGTGCTGGCCCCCCTGGGTGCCGAAGTGTATATTTATATGCTTATATTGTATACATTTGCTCTGTACGGCCGCCCTATTGCTTTTGGCTATATACCCTCACTGATTGCTCTAGAGGAGACAACAGCATGTCGTCCGCAAAAAGCAAGGGTGCCAAGGCACAGGCTTATTTTGCATCCTGTACCTCATGTGCGGCTATGCTACCTGCAGGTTCCACCTACCCTCATTGTGTGCAATGCTCGGCCCCGGTGACACTCACTCAGCAGGAGCCTCAGCCACTGGTGGGACCCTCGGCCCAGTTGGAACCACCTGCTGCCACTGTCCAGGTGACAGGGACAGAGTTGGCAGTATTTGCTGACAAACTTTCTGAGTCTATGGATAGATGGTCTGCTAAGATACTAGAAGCTTTGCAGTCCAGACCGGTAACACAGGCCCCGGGCACTGTTGAATCATTGCCCCCAGGCCCCCCTCGGTTGGAGCAGCAAAGTGCTCCTGGGGCGACTCATAGGTCCCACGGTGAGGACTCCGACACGGACCGCAGTCCCAGACCGGCTAAGCGGGCTCGCTGGGAGCTTCCCTCGACTTCATCACACTGCTCAGGGTCTCAGCATGAGGACTCTCTGGAGGATGAAGCGGATGTGGCAGATCAGGGCTCTGATCCTGACACTGCTCTCAACCTTGATACACCTGAAGGGGACGCCATAGTAAACGACCTTATAGCAACCATCAATCAGGTGTTGGATCTTTCTCCCCCAGCTCCTCCGATTGAGGAGTCAGTTTCTCAGCAGGAGAAATTCCGCTTTAGGTTTCCCAAACGTACACGGAGTGCGTTTCTTGATCACTCCGACTTCAGAGATACAGTCCAGAAACACCGAGCTTTTCCGGATAAGCGCTTTACTAAGCGCCTTAATGACACACGTTACCCCTTCCCCCCTGACGTAGTCAAGGGTTGGGCTCAGTGTCCCAAGGTGGATCCTCCAGTCTCTAGACTGGCGGCTAGATCCATAGTTGTAGTGGCAGATGGTGCATCACTCAAGGATGCCACTGACAGACAGATAGAGCTCTTGATGAAATCCATCTATGAAGCTATAGGCGCGTCCTTTGCTCCGGCATTCGCAGCCGTATGGGCGCTCCAAGCTATCTCAGCTTGTCAGTCTGAGATTAATGCAGTCACACGTGCCTCTACTCCGCAGGTTGTGTCCTTAACCTCTCAGGCGTCGGCGTTTGCGTCCTACGCCATGAATGCTGTCCTGGACTTTGCGAGCCGTACGGCGGTAGCATCCGCCAATTCAGTGGCAGTCCGCAGGGCCATGAGGCTACGTGAATGGAAGGCAGACTCTGCTTCCAAAAAGTTCTTAACCGGTTTGCCATTTTCTGGCGACCGCCTGTTTGGCGAGCGATTGGATGAAATCATTAAACAATCCAAGGGAAAGGACTCGTCATTACCCCAGTCCAAACCAAACAGACCTCAACAACGGAAGGTACAATCGAGGTTTCGGTCCTTTCGGCCCTCAGCCAGGTCTCAATTCTCCTCGTCCAACAGGCCACAGAAGGGCCAGCGGAACTCTGATTCATGGCGGTCTAAGTCACGTCCTAAAAAGACCGCCGGAGGAACCGCTCCCAAAGCGGCCTCCTCATGACTTTCGGCCTCTCCAAACCGCATCCTCGGTCGGTGGCAGGCTCTCCCGCTTTTGCGACGCCTGGTTGCCACATGTCCAAGACCGATGGGTGAGAGACATTCTGTCTCACGGTTACAGGATAGAGTTCAGCTCTCGTCCTCCGACTCGTTTCTTCAGAACATCTCCGCCCCCCGAGCGAGCCGATGCTCTTCTTCAGGCGGTGAGCACTCTGAAGGCAGAAGGAGTGGTGATCCCTGTTCCCCTTCAGCAATGGGGTCACGGTTTTTACTCCAACTTGTTTGTGGTGCCAAAAAAGGACGGATCTTTCCGTCCCGTTCTGGACCTCAAACTGCTCAACAGACACGTGAAAACCAGGCGGTTCCGGATGGAATCTCTCCGCTCCGTCATCGCCTCGATGTCCCAAGGAGACTTCCTAGCATCAATCGACATCAGGGATGCTTATCTCCACGTGCCGATTGTACCAGAGCATCAGCGCTTCCTGCGTTTCACCATTGGGGACGAACATCTTCAGTTCGTGGCACTGCCTTTCGGCCTGGCGACAGCCCCACGGGTCTTCACCAAGGTCATGGCAACAGTGGTAGCAGTCCTACACTCTCAGGGACACTCGGTGATCCCTTACTTAGACGATCTTCTTGTCAAGGCCCCCTCTCGGGTGGCATGCCAACACAGCCTGAACACTGCTCTGGGGACTCTCCAGAGATTCGGGTGGATCATCAATTTCCCAAAGTCAAAATTGACACCGACCCAATCGCTGACATATCTCGGGATGGAGTTTCATACTCTCTCAGCGATAGTGAAACTTCCGCTGGACAAACAGCGTTCACTACGGACAGGGGTGCAATCTCTCCTTCGAGCCCAGTCGCACCCCTTGAGGCGCCTCATGCACTTCCTAGGGAAGATGGTGGCAGCAATGGAGGCAGTTCCATTTGCGCAGTTTCATCTGCGTCCACTTCAATGGGACATTCTCCGCAAATGGGACAGGAAGTCGACGTCCCTCGACAGGAACGTCTCCCTTTCTCGGGCGACCAAGGCCTCCCTTCAGTGGTGGCTTCTTCCCACTTCCTTGTCGAAGGGGAAATCATTCCTGCCCCCATCCTGGGCTGTGGTCACGACGGACGCGAGTCTGTCAGGGTGGGGAGCGGTCTTCCTCCACCACAGGGCTCAGGGTACCTGGACTCAGCCAGAGTCCTCCCTTCAGATCAATGTTCTGGAGATAAGGGCAGTGTATCTAGCCCTAAAGGCGTTCCAGCCGTGGCTGGAAGGCAGGCAGATCCGAATTCAGTCGGACAACGCCACGGCGGTGGCATACATCAACCACCAAGGCGGCACACGCAGTCGGCAAGCCTTCCAGGAAGTTCGACGGATTCTGCTCTGGGTGGAAGCCACAGCCTCCACCATCTCCGCAGTTCACATCCCGGGCGTAGAAAACTGGGAAGCAGACTTTCTCAGTCGTCAGGGCATGGACGCAGGGGAATGGTCTCTTCACCCGGACGTGTTTCAAGAGATCTGTTGCCGATGGGGGAAGCCGGACGTCGACCTAATGGCGTCCCGGCACAACAACAAGGTCCCGGCATTCATGGCACGGTCTCAAGATCACAGAGCTCTGGCGGCAGACGCATTAGTTCAGGATTGGTCGCAGTTTCGACTGCCTTATGTATTTCCTCCTCTGGCACTGCTGCCCAGAGTGTTACGCAAGATCAGGTCCGACTGCCGCCGCGCCATCCTCATCGCCCCAGACTGGCCGAGGAGGTCGTGGTACCCGGATCTGTGGCATCTCACGGTGGGTCAACCGTGGGCACTACCAGACCGACCAGACTTGCTGTCTCAAGGGCCATTTTTCCATCTGAATTCTGCGGCCCTCAACCTGACTGTGTGGCCATTGAGTCCTGGATCCTAGCGTCATCAGGGTTATCTCAAGAGGTCATTGCCACTATGAGACAGGGCAGGAAACCAACGTCCGCCAAGATCTACCACAGGGCGTGGAGGATCTTCTTATCCTGGTGCTCTGATCAGGGTTTTACTCCCTGGCCATTTGCCTTACCCACTTTTCTGTCCTTCCTTCAATCCGGAATGGAAAAGGGTTTGTCTCTCGGCTCTCTTAAGGGACAAGTCTCGGCGCTCTCTGTGTTTTTTCAAAAGCGTCTAGCCAGGCTTCCGCAGGTACGCACGTTCCTGCAGGGGGTTTGCCACATAGTCCCTCCTTACAAGCGTCCGCTAGAACCCTGGGATCTGAACAGGGTGCTAACGGCTCTTCAGAAACCACCTTTCTAGCCAATGAGGGATATTTCTCTTTCACGCCTTTCGCAGAAAGTGGTCTTCCTAGTGGCAGTCACATCACTTCGGAGAGTGTCTGAGCTAGCTGCACTGTCATGCAAAGCCCCCTTCCTGGTGTTTCACCAGGACAAGGTGGTTCTGCGTCCGGTTCCGGAATTTCTCCCTAAGGTGGTATCCCCTTTTCATCTCAATCAGGATATCTCCTTACCTTCTTTTTGCCCTCATCCAGTTCACCAATGTGAAAAGGATTTGCACTTGTTAGATCTAGTGAGAGCACTCCGGCTCTACATTTCTCGCACGGCGCCCCTGCGCCGCTCGGATGCGCTCTTTGTCCTTGTCGCTGGCCAGCGTAAAGGGTCGCAGGCTTCCAAGTCAACCTTGGCTCGATGGATCAAGGAACCAATTCTTGAAGCCTATCGTTCTTCTGGGCTTCCGGTTCCTTCAGGGCTGAAAGCCCATTCTACCAGAGCCGTGGGTGCGTCCTGGGCATTGCGGCACCAGGCTACGGCTCAGCAGGTGTGTCAGGCGGCTACCTGGTCGAGTCTGCACACTTTCACGAAACACTATCAGGTGCATACCTATGCTTCGGCAGATGCCAGCCTAGGTAGGCGAGTCCTTCAGGCGGCGGTTGCCCACCTGTAGGAAGGGGCCGTTTTACGGCTCTTTTAACGAGGTATTCTTTTACCCACCCAGGGACTGCTTTTGGACGTCCCAATTGTCTGGGTCTCCCAATGGAGCGACAAAGAAGGGAATTTTGTTTACTTACCGTAAATTCCTTTTCTTCTAGCTCCTATTGGGAGACCCAGCACCCGCCCCTGTTCCCTTCGGGCTGTTGTTCTTTTGTGTACACATGTTGTTCATGTTGAATTGTTCTTGGTTCATGGTTTTCAGTTCTCCGAACATCCTTCGGATTGAATTTCCCTAAACCAATTTATAAGTTTCCTCCTTCCTGCTTTTGCACCAAAACTGAGGAGCCCGTGATGCACGGGGGGGTGTATAGGCAGAGGGGAGGGGTTTACACTTTTCAGTGTAATACTTTGTGTGGCCTCCGGAGGCAGAAGCTATACACCCAATTGTCTGGGTCTCCCAATAGGAGCTAGAAGAAAAGGAATTTACGGTAAGTAAACAAAATTCCCTTCTTTTCAGCCATACATGCAGCTGGCCACTGATTTGGGCATGATGCATTATTTATAAGATATTTTAGTACCTGTTCTCATTCATACAAGGCTTGTGATCAGTGATATTACAGAGGATAGTACTATTATGTATATGAATGCTGCTATCCACCATACTTTATACTACACGTATGCCGTGATTTTCTACTAATGTATATTATTTCTATACTAATTGTATGTAGTTGCCCATTTTCACTTTATGTTGTAAAACAGTTTTTCTACACACATACTGATTTTGTCCTCGTCATGCATATTGCATATTTCTTTTTCGCTCCTAATTGGGAGACCCAGACAGTGGGTGTATAGCTACTGCCTCTGGAGGCCGCACAAAGAACTACACTCAAAAGTGTAAGGCCCCTCCCCTTCTGGCTATACACCCTCCCGTAGGAGTACGGATTCCTCAGTTTTAGCTTTGTGCGCAAGGAGGTCAGACACGCACGCATAGCTCCATTGTTTTTAGTCAGCAGCAGCTGCTGACTATGTCGGATGGAAGAAAAGAGGACACATATAGTGTCCCCAGCATGCTCCCTTCTCACCCCACTTATGTCGGAGGTGTTTGTAAGGTTGAGGTACCCATTGCGGGTACGGCGGCAGGAGCCCACATGCTGATTCCTTCCCCATCCCCTTTTACAGGGCTCTGGGTGAAGTGGGATTTACCGGTCTCCAGGCACTGAGACCGTGCTCCATCTACAGCCCCTGGAGAAGATGCTGGATGGAGCGGAGTACATCAGGGACATGGCCCTGCTTCCTCAAGGTACTCTGTGTCCCCGTGCATTTGGCGCTCACACCGCAGCATGCTGGGTGTTGTAGTGCGCCGGGGGACATCAGCGCTGCGGCGCCTGTGCCATAGCCTCATTCAGCTTAGCTGAAGCAGGCACACTTATGGGACTCGGCCGCGCCGGCCGCTGGGACTGCGGCACGGCTGGCACTTGTAGTGCGCCGGGGACTTCAGCGCGGCCTGCGCTTTTACGGCGGCCGCGCTGATAACTACAGTCCCCGGCTTTTGCGGCCTGCTTCCGTTCGTTCCCGCCCCCAGACCTGCCAGTCAGGAGAGGGGCGGGACGCTGCCCACGTCTAGGACTCGGGCGCGCCGGCCGCTGGAACAGCGGCGCGGCTGGCACTTGTAGTGCGCCGGGGACTTCAGCGCGGCCCGCGCTTTTACGGCGGCCGCGCTGATAACTCGAGTCCCCGGCTTTTGCGGCCTGCTTTAGTTCGTTCCCGCCCCCAGACCTGCCAATCAGGAGGGGGCGGGACGCTGGCCAGTGCACAGCGCTGAGGGCTGGAGTCGTTTTTACATACTCCAGCCCTCACAGTCAGCACAGAGGGGACACTGTTCCCGCACTTTTGTTGGGGAACTCCCACGGACCGCCCCTCTCCACAGACGCCGGCAGCCATTCTTGCTGACACGCTGAGCTGCAGAGGGGAGCCGGGGAGACCCAGACAAGGCATTCTGCAGCCTCTTACCCGCTGTTCAGCGGGCGGTAAGCAGCCCTCAGGGCTCACCCCCTCTTGTGCTCGTAGTATTCTTAGTATTTTGTTGCTACAAATACTTGGTATTACATAGCGCTGGTCGCCCTTTGGCTATAGACTCTCTCACATGCAGAGAGCCAGCAGCATGTCGCCCGTAAAACGCAAGGGTGCCAAGGCACAGACATTGTATGCTTCCTGCACCGCATGTGGGACTTTTCTACCGGCAGGCTCCACGGACCCCCATTGTGTGCAGTGCTCGGCCCCTGCGGCGCTTGCACAGTCGGGACCTCTGCTGGACGTGTCCCAGGGTGTACCACCTGTGAATGCTGTCCAGGTGACAGGAACTGAGTTTGCAGCTTTTGCTGACAGAATGTCTCTCACTATGTCACAAATTCTTGACACATTGCGAGCTAGGCCTGTACTTCAGACCACGGACACTGTGCATGTATTGCCCCCTGGTCCCCCTCAGCTCCTAGCTCCGGGACGGGCATCTACACCTCAGGGTGAAGACTCTGACTCGGACGATGGCCCCGGGCAGCCTAAGCGGGCTCGTTATGACGGGCCTTCACATTCATCTCAATGGTCTGGATCCCAGCGGGATGAATCTATGGGTGATGAGGCGGACGTAACTGATCAGGATTCTGATCCTGGGACCGCTCTCAATCTAGATACACCAGATGGTGACGCCATAGTTAATGATCTTATATTTAACATCAATAAGATGTTGAATATTTCCCCACCAGCTCCTCCTGTAGAGGAGTCAGCTTCGCAGCACGAGAGAATCCATTTTAGATATCCTAAGCGTACATTAAGCACTTTTCTGGACCACGCTGACTTCAGAGACGCAATCCAGAAACCCCACGCTTATCCTGAAAGGCGTTTTCCTAAACGACTTAAAGATACACGCTACCCTTTTCCCTCTGAAGTGGTCAAGGGTTGGACCCAGTGTCCAAAAGTGGATCCTCCAATTTCCAGGCTTGCAGCTAGATCCTTGGTTGCTGTTGAAGATGGAGCGGCACTTAAAGATGCCACTGACAGGCAGATGGAGCTCTGGCTGAAATCCATCTATGAAGCGATTGGAGCGTCATTAGCGCCTTCTTTTGCGGCCGTATGGGCACTCCAAGCTATCACGGCCGGGCTTGCGCGAGTCGACTCAGTCACACGTGCATTTGCCCCGCAGGTAGCACCATTGACCTCGCAAATGGCGGCATTCGCGTCGTACGCGATTAATGCTGTTCTTGACGCTACAAGCCGCACGGCAGTGGCGTCAGCCACAGACAAAACAAGCCCCAACAGAGGAGGGGTCAGTCTGGTTATCGGTCCTTTCGAGGACAGGGCAGGTCCCAATTTGCCTCGTCAAAAAAGACTCAAAAGGACCAGAGACGTTCAAATTCTTGGAAGTCTCATTCACGCCCAAAAAGACCAGCCGGAGGAACCGTTGCCAAAACGACGTCCTCCTGACTTGCGGTCTCCGATGCCCACACCCGCGGTCGGTGGGAGGCTGTCCCACTTTGGCGACATTTGGCTAGCAAGCGTCAAGGACCGTTGGGTGAGAGATATTCTATCTCACGGGTACAGGATAGAGTTCAGTTCTCGTCCGCCAACTCGTTTCTTCCGAACTTCTCCACCACCAGACCGAGCCGATGCTCTGTTGCAGGCGGTGGCCGCTCTAAAGGCGGAAGGAGTGGTGACCTCCGTCCCTCTTCAGGAACAGGGTCACGGTTTTTACTCCAATCTGTTTGTGGTCCCAAAAAAGGACGGATCGTATCGTCCCGTCCTGGATCTGAAGTTGCTCAACAGACACGTAAAAGTCAGGAGGTTCCGGATGGAATCCCTACGCTCCGTCATAGCCTCAATGTCTCAGGGAGATTTTCTAGCATCAATAGACATCAAAGATGCGTATCTCCACGTGCCGATTGCACCAGAGCATCAGCGTTTCCTACGTTTCGTCATACACGACGAGCACCTACAGTTCGTAGCGTTACCCTTCGGTCTGGCAACAGCCCCCCGGGTCTTCACCAAAGTCATGGCAGCAGTAGTAGCTGTTCTGCACTCGCAGGGTCACTCGGTCATCCCGTATCTAGACGACCTGCTTATAAAGGCATCCTCTCAAGAAGCATGCCAACACAGTCTGAAGGTGGCGCTAGACACTCTCCAGACTTTCGGGTGGATTATCAACTTTCCAAAGTCTCATCTAACCCCGACCCAATCTCTGACTTATCTTGGCATGGAGTTTCATACTCTATCAGCGATAGTGAGGCTTCCACTGGACAAGCAGTGCTCGCTACGGACTGGAGTGCAATCTCTCCTTCAGAGCCAGTCGCACTCACTGAGGCGCCTCATGCATTTCCTAGGAAAGATGGTAGCAGCAATGGAGGCAGTCCCGTTCGCGCAGTTTCATCTGCGCCCTCTCCAATGGGACATTCTGCGCCAGTGGGATGGGAAATCGACGTCCCTCGACAGGACCGTCTCCCTCTCTCAGACTGCCAAGGACTCTCTACGTTGGTGGCTTCTCCCCAACTCATTGTCACAGGGAAAGTCGTTCCTTCCCCCGTCCTGGGCAGTGGTCACGACAGATGCGAGCCTATCAGGGTGGGGAGCGGTGTTTCTCCACCACAGGGCTCAGGGGACGTGGACTCAGGAAGAGTCCACATTGCAGATCAATGTTCTGGAAATCAGAGCAATCTATCTTGCCCTGCGAGCCTTCCAACAATGGCTGGAAGGCAAGCAGATTCGGATTCAGTCGGACAATTCCACGGCGGTGGCGTACATCAACCACCAAGGGGGAACACGCAGTCGCCAAGCTTTTCAAGAAGTCCAGCGGATTTTGACGTGGGTGGAAAGCAGAGCGTCCACCATATCTGCAGTTCACATCCCAGGCGTGGAAAACTGGGAAGCAGACTTTCTCAGTCGCCAGGGCATGGACGCAGGAGAATGGTCCCTTCACCCGGACGTGTTTCAACAGATCTGTTGCCGCTGGGGGTCGCCGGACGTCGATCTGATGGCGTCACGGCACAACAACAAGGTCCCAGTTTTCATGGCACGGTCTCACGATCACCGAGCGCTGGCGGCAGACGCCTTGGTTCAGGATTGGTCGCAATTCCGACTCCCCTATGTGTTCCCACCTCTAGCATTGTTACCCAGAGTTCTCCGGAAAATCAAGTCCGACTGCCAGCGAGCCATACTCGTCGCTCCAAATTGGCCAAGAAGGTCGTGGTACCCGGATCTGTGGCATCTCACGGTAGGCCAACCGTGGGCACTACCAGACCGTCCAGATCTTCTCTCTCAAGGGCCGTTTTTCCATCTGAATTCTGCGGCCCTGAACCTGACTGTGTGGCCATTGAGTCCTGGATCCTAGCGGCCTCAGGTTTATCTCAGGGAGTTGTTGCCACAATGAGACAGGCTAGAAAACCATCCTCAGCTAAGATCTATCACAGGACGTGGAAGATATTCTTAGCGTGGTGCTTGGCTCAAGGGTTTTCTCCCTGGCCATTTGCATTGCCAATTTTTCTTTCCTTCCTGCAGTCTGGGTTGGAAAAAGGTTTGTCCCTTAGCTCGCTTAAGGGTCAAGTCTCCGCGTTATCCGTATTCTTTCAGAAGCGCTTGGCACAGCTTTCTAAAGTACGCACGTTTCTCCAAGGAGTTTGTCATATCGTTCCTCCTTACAGACGGCCATTGGAACCCTGGGATCTGAACAAGGTTCTTCTTGCTCTTCAAAAGCCGCCTTTCGAGCCTTTGAAAGAGGTTCCCCTTTCTCGGCTTTCACAAAAGGTAGTTTTTCTTGTAGCGGTCACGTCTCTTCGAAGAGTGTCCGAGCTGGCGGCGTTATCTTGCAAATCTCCCTTCCTGGTGTTTCACCAAGACAAGGTAGTACTGCGTCCAATTCCAGAGTTTTCTCCCAAGGTGGTTTCTTCCTTTCATCTCAATCAGGATATCACTTTGCCATCTTTGTGTCCGCATCCAGTTCACCAATTTGAAAAGGGTTTACATCTGTTGGACCTGGTGAGAGCACTCAGGATTTACATTTCTCGCACGGCGCCTCTACGCCGTTCGGATGCGCTCTTTGTCCTAGTCGCTGGTCAGCATAAGGGATCGCAAGCTTCCAAATCCACCCTGGCGCGGTGGATCAAGGAACCAATTCTTCACACATACCGTTCTGCTGGGCTTCAGATTCCATCTGGACTGAAGGCCCATTCTACCAGAGCCGTTGGTGCGTCCTGGGCGTTGAGGCATCAGGCTACGGCTCAGCAAGTGTGCCAGGCGGCTACCTGGTCGAGTCTGCACACGTTTACCAAACACTATCAAGTGCATACCTACGCTTCGGCAGACGCCAGCCTAGGTAGACGGGTCCTTCAGGCGGCGGTGGCCCACCTGTAGGAAGAGGCTGTATGACAGCCCGTTCATGTGGTATCTTTTTACCCACCCAGGGACTGCTTTTGGACGTCCCACTGTCTGGGTCTCCCAATTAGGAGCGAAAAAGAAGAAGGGAATTTTGTTTACTTACCGTAAATTCCTTTTCTTCTAGCTCCAATTGGGAGACCCAGCACCCGCCCTATCTGTTTTTAGGGTTTCGTTTTTTCGGGTGCACATGTTGTTCATGTTGTTTCTTAAGTTCTCCGATCTAGTTATCGGATTGAATTTGTTTTTGAAACTGTTATTGGCTTTCCTCCTTCTTGCTTTGGTACTAAAACTGAGGAATCCGTACTCCTACGGGAGGGTGTATAGCCAGAAGGGGAGGGGCCTTACACTTTTGAGTGTAGTTCTTTGTGCGGCCTCCAGAGGCAGTAGCTATACACCCACTGTCTGGGTCTCCCAATTGGAGCTAGAAGAAAAGGAATTTACGGTAAGTAAACAAAATTCCCTTCTTTTATTTTACCATATTCACCACCTATTTTCCGTAGTTAATAACCTTTTATTTTTTTTATACACTTTATACTCCGTTTACCTCCTGTTCTTTATTTATATTTACAGTGCCTTGTGAAAGTATTCAGCCCCTTGAATTTTTCAACCTTTCCCCACATTTCAGGCTTCAAACAAAGATTAAAAATGTTACTGTTCTGGTGAAGAATCAACAATAAGTGGACACAATTGTGAAGGAAATTTATTGCTTATTTTAAACTTTTGTAAATAATAATAAACTGAAAATTGTGGCGTGCAATATTATTCATCCCCTTTACTTTCTGTGCAGCAAACTCCCTCCAGAAGTTGATTGAGGATCTCTGAATGATCCGATGTTGTCCTAAATGACTGATAATGATAAACATAAGCCCCTGTGTGTAATCAAGTCTCCGTATAATGCCCCTGCTCTGTGATAGTCTCAGTGTTCTGTGTAAAGCGCAGAGAGCATCATGAAGACCAAGGAACACAACAGGCAGGTCCGTGATACTGTTGTGGAGAAGTTTAAAGCCGGATTTGGTTACAAAAAGATTTCCAAAACTTTAAACATCCCAAGGAGCCCTGTGCAAGCGATCATATTGAAATGGAAGGAGGATCATACCACTGCAAATCTACCAAGACCCGGCCGTCCATACAAACTATCATCTCACACAAGGAGAAGACTGATCAGAGACGCAGCCAAGAGGCCCATGATCCCTCTGGATGATCTGCAGAGATCTACAGCTGAGGGGGGAGAGTCTGTCCATAGCACAACAATCAGTCTACACTGCACAAATCTGGCCTTTATGGAAGAGTGGCAAGAAGAAAGCCATTTCTCAAAGATATCCATAAAAAGTGTTGTTTAAAGTTTGCCACAAGCCACCTGGAGACCCCAAACATGTGGAAGAAGGTGCTCTGGTCAGATGAAACCAAAATCACACTATATGTGCACAATGCCAAACGATAAAAGCAACACCGCTCATCACCCTGAACACACCATCCCCACTGTCAAACATGGTGGTGGCAGCATCATGGTTTGGGTCTGCTTTTCTTCAGCAGGTACAGGGAAGATGGTTAAAATTGATGGAAGGAGCCAAATACAGGACCATTCTTGAAGAAAACCTGTTGAAGTCTGCAAAAGACCTGAGACTGGGACGGAGATTTGTCTTCCAACAAGACAATGATCCCAAACATAAAGCGAAATCTACAATGGAATGGTTCACAAATGACCGTATCCAGGTGTTAGAATGGCCAAGTCACAGTCCAGACCTGAACCCAATCGAGAATCTGTGGAAAGAGCTGAAAACTGCTGTTCACAAACGCCTCCATCCAACCTCACTCAGCTCCAGCGGTTTACAAAGGAAGAACGGGCGAGAATTTCACCTCTCCATGTGCAAAACTGATAGACACATACCCCAAGAGACTGCAGCTGTAATCGCAGCAAAAGGGGGCGCTACAAAGTATTCACTGAAAGGGGATGAATAATATTGCACGCCCCAATTTACAGTTATTTATTTTTTATAAAAGTTTAAAATAAGCAATAAATTTCCTTCATCTTCACAATTGTCACTTGTTGTTGATTCTTCACCAGAACATTAACATTTTATCTGCATCTACACGGCCATCACTAATATGCACTTTTATATATCTATATTTATTACTTATTTCTTTTAATGCTATCTTACCTTTTTTGCATTGAGCTGCAGTAATGTGTAAATTTCCTTACTGTAAGATCAATAAAGTTTTAACTTATCTTATGTTTGAAGCCTCAAATGTGGGAAAAGATGGAAAATTCAAGGGGGCTGAATACTTTTGCAAGGCACTATATATGGCAATGGCTATATTATTTATCTATTTGTGTTGGCAATGTATTGACCGCACATCGGCATCCATTTGCACTTATGCTTTACAGTTATGAGGAGTTTTGCTTTCACGATTGATATCTGACTTTTGTGCATCATTATCTGTAGACCAAGCCGCCGTACGCCACTTCTGCCGCCGAAGTGGCCAAAGAGCTTAAGACACAATTCGAAGACTCCAAATCATCCGCCGTGTCTTCAGATGGATCTCTGACTGAGAACGGAGTGGGGAACGAGGAAAAACAAGGTTCCCAGATCAACGGGGGCTCGGGAGACGTCCGACCCTCCAATCACTCTGAAAGTGCCTTAAGCAGTGACTCTAAACAGTGCAATACAAATCCTCACTTAAATGCACTAGCTCCAGACAGCGGGCGCCACGACGAGGAGACGCCCGCGGTCTTTAAAAAAGAAGAGTAAACTTATTTTTTTCTAGAGGGTGAAGGATGTTAGATAGTTCAGGGTGAGGAATATCTGGAAAGATGGAGAGCCTACAGTTACGTACATTTTTTCCTTTCCGTAAGCGAAAAATGAGGATTTGGAAATTCGGATCCCTCTTCTGATGTCAGGCTAAAAAAAAAATAAATGAAAAAAATAATTAAAAAAAAAAAAAGAAGATTTTATTTTACTTTTTAACCAGTTGAAGTCAAAATGCTGCAAGGATAAATCACAGGTAGAGAATACAGAGCGTTTGACTCCCATCTTTAAAGAAACACAGATAAAACTGGTTCTAACAACAAGAAAGACAAAAATAAAACCGCTTGTTCTGTTTCTGGCGATTCTAGAACACAAATTTTTGGCAGTTCTTTTTTCAGTATAAATATATATATATATAGCTTAAATATAATTTGTAGTATCTGGCACCATATGTATGCCATTATATTTGATTTTACATTACTGTGTCACAAGATAAAAAAAATAAATAAATCAAAAACTTTGGTTTCCGGATTCTGATAATGAATTATGGCACAAGCATTTTTTTTTTTTTCCTTTTCATTCTTTATTACTTCATCGCTGTTGACGTGGTTTTTTTTTTTTTTCCTCTTTTTTTAATTTTCTTTCTACTAAAGACGTGCAACTTATTGGAACACAAAAAAATATATTGTAACCTTTGCAGATTTTTGCTGATATTTTAAATGCTCATTACTCATATTATTCAAGCAAGTTAGAAATCATAGGGGAAAAAAAAGACCTTATTTTTTTTTTTTTTTTCCTGAAACCGATTAAAAACGGGCGTTCTCAAAAAGTTTCCGTAATACTGTTCTGCCATGCATCCGTGATCAATGAAGTTGTGTGGTTTCTTGAATCAGACGTAGACCATTAGTGCTACTATTGACCTTGCATGGTTCATCATTTTAAAGTGTGTAGTTAATATTATGCATGTTCTCGTCCTATTTCTACCATTCTTACAAGTTCTGTGCCCATCTGCAAAACGCAAAAACAACAAAAAAACTAATAATCAGTAATAGTTCTATGAAAGATGTTACTTATGTTTAGTCATTGACTGATCTCTCTCTAACCTTTAAAAAAAAAAAATATTTTGTGATTATTGACCTCTGTTGCATTTATCCTAAAAACAAAAAAAAAATAATAATTATCTAGCCGTTTAAATATCAACGTTTCCCTGGTATATCCATTGCTGTATTGCATTATTGTTCTTTGTTGCTGTTTTCACATTAGAAACTTTGAATTCTGTGATAAAAAAAAATCATGAAAGTGCTTTGATCTTTGATCCTTTCCAACCCCTCCACTTGTTTAGCAGGACAGGCTCGTTCCCTCTCTTTCGGGAACGTGGCCTTCTCCTTCCGCAGAGTACACCTGTATCATTTTGATGTTTCTGTTAGTGTTTCCAAAAGTAAAAAAAACTTTTAAATGTAACTTTATGACAAAAAAAAAACTATCCCAAAATCACTTCTTTCTCTTCGTTTTCATCTAATTCTCCTGATGCTCTTCATCACTCATTAGTGATCAGAAATGAGGTGTAACTCCCCCATTCCTTGCCCGCAAGAGCTGAGTAGGTATTTTTAATGTAAGTTGAAGGAGTTTTGCCCCAACTCATGGATTGTGCAAGAATGAACTACTGTTGGCTTTGACTGGAAGTCGGTGGATTGTGGTGCGTTATGTTCGAAGGCTATTGAATGCAACTTACAATGCTTAATAAAAATCTTTATTCTTTTAGTATACATCTGGATGTCTTGTGTGTTTTATTGCTTTTTGGTGTCTTCTCTTTTATCATTTTGATTTCATTATATCAAACCTGTAGAAAACCATGATCCTCACTGCGAGATTAAAGTAGTTTTAGCGCACATACTAATACCTCCAGGAACTGGATAATTTTCCAGCTTTTAAGTGCATTCTGCCAGCACTACAGGTACTGGAACCTTCTCTTCTCTCATTTGATCTTGAAATTGTCCAATGCTTATTTGCTCTGAACTAAAAGCTTGCCTCTCTCCTAAGGCTATGTTCACACAGGGCTTTTTTTTTGTAAGTTTTTGCAGCGTTTTTTAGCTGCAGATTTGCCTTGGTTTTATGCAAATCCATGCTAATAAAAAGCTGCTTTTTACAGTCCCCGCAAAGTCTGAGATTTCTGAAATCTCATGCACACACAAAAACACATCAGTTTTTTTTCTAACTGTTTTGTCAAATACCTGCGTTTTTGGTCAGGTTTTTAAAGAATGAGCGTGTCAATTCTTTGCTGCAGATTTGCTGCGTTTTTTTCATTGATACAACCCATTTTGTGGAAAAAAGCAGAAAATTCACACCAAATCTACAGCAAAAACGCCACTAAAAAAACACACCAAAAACGCACATGACTCAAAGGAGATTTTCTGCCGCAAGATCAGGTTTTGGGCAGGAAAAAAACTTACCAAAAAAGCCGTTTGTGAACATAGCCTTAAGTCGCCTGTACTGATTAGATACGGTAGCTGTCGGACAAACATTTGGTTGATTGACAGCTTTCCTGCCTTCACCCTTCTCAGGAATGCTTCACTGCTTGCTTCGGTGCTCTCTCTGAGCGAGATGATGCCAGATTATAATAATAAGGCTACGTTCACACACTGCTTATTTTGTAACCACAAAAATGCAGCTTTTTTGGGCCCCAAAAAACGCACCCGTAGCAAAATCCGATCAAAAAACATATTCCTCAGCGCTTTACAATTCAGAGGTTCATATACAAACATAGGTAATAGTTATAGAAGATACAATAGTTAAAGCAAAAATGACAACCCTGCTCGTAAGAGCTTACAATCTACAATGGTGTGAGGTGGAGGTGACAAGGTTCAAGTGCTTATGTACAATGACAGTCCACCCATCTCCAAGAAATGGGGGATAGATAAAGGCTGCACGAACCAGTCACCAAGCCAGTCTTTGTAATGCTTTGGGTACAGTGGAGTTTAGGGGAGAATTAATGTTCTGAGATTAGGGAGGGTGATAATCCACCCTAAAAAGATGTTTTTTAAGGAGCATCTGAAGCTGTGCAAATTGTGGATTGTCTTGAGGTAGAGCATTCCAGAGGATTGGTGCAGCTCGGAAGAAGTCTTGGAGATTGCTTCTGCAGTAGCTTATTTCTTTGTCGCTCCATTGGGAGACCCAGACAATTGGGTGTATAGCGTCTGCCTCTGGAGGCCACACAAAGTATTACACTTTAAAAAGTGTAACCCCTCCCCTCTGCCTATACACCCTCCCGTACATCACGGGCTCCTCAGTTTTATGCTTTGTGTTGAAGGAGGCACACATTCACTCGAGCTCCCATTTTAGTCAGCAGCAGCTGCTGATTGTATCGGATGGAAGAAAAGAGGGCCCCTAACAGGGCTCCCGGCATGCTCCCTTCTCACCCCACTGAGTCGGCGGTGCTGTTAAGGTTGAGGTACCCATTGCGGATACAAAGGCTGGAGCCACATGCCGTTTTCCTTCCCCATCCCTTAGAGGCTCTGGGAGAAGTGGGATCCTAACTGGTCATCCAGGCACTGGGACCGGGCTCCCTCCGCAGCCCCTGTGGGAATCTGACGGACAGGAGACTGGGTATCATCAGGGACAGGCCCTGCATCTAAAGGTACTCTGTGTCCCCTTGGGGACGGTGCATGGAGCACTTTGGTCTCAGACGCTGCAGCGGCTGCTGTATTTGTATGACGACCGGGACTACCGCGCCGACCGCGCCTGTTTGCCGGCCGCGGCATTAAATTTAGTCCCCGGCTTTTGCGGCCTAGTGCCTTAAACTCCCGCCCCCGGGCCTGCCAGTCAGGGGTAAGGGCGGGACGGTCGGCCTGACGTCGACAGTGAGGGCTGGAGCACACTTTAGGTGTCCTCCTCCCCCCTCACTAATCACTCTGGGGCACCAGATTCCCGCACTTTATTAGTCACGCCCACGGCTCCCTCCTCCCCTGAGAACGCCGGCAGCCATGTTTTAAACACATTCTGCCGGTGGAGGACTTCTGGCTGCAGCTCTGGGAGACCCAAGGTAGGGAATCTGGTGGACACACACCGCTTGAGCGGTCGGTAAGCCACACCGGTCACCCGGTGCTGGTCCCCCTAGGGTGCCGAACTGTATATATATATATATATATATATATATATATATATATATATATATATATATATATTATATTTGTATACATTTTCTCGGTTCGGCCGCAGTGTTTAGCTTTTGGCTATATACCCTCAGTGATCACTCTCCTAGGAGACAACAGCATGTCGTTCACAAGGAGCAAGGGTGCCAAGACACAGGGTTATTTTGCAACCTGTACCTCTTGTGCGGCTATGCTACCTGCAGGTTCCACCTACCCTCACTGTGAGCAATGCTCAGGCCCTGTGGCACTCGCTCAGCCGGAGCCTCGGGCACTGGTGGGACCCTCGGCCCAGGTAGAACCGCCGGCTTCCCCTGTCCAGGTGGCAGGGACAGAGTTTGCGGTTTTAGCTGAGAAACTCTGAGTCACTTTCACAATCCATGGCTCAGTCTATGGACAAATGGTCTGCTAAGATACTAGAAGCCTTACAGTCCAGACCGGCCCTTACACAGGCCCCGGGCACTGCGGGGTCATCGCCCCCAGGCCCCTCTCGGTCTGCGCCGCAGCGTGCTCCCGGGGTGGCCCCTAGGTATCACGTGGAGGACTCCGGCACGGACCGCAGTCCCAGACCGGCTAAGCGGGCTCGCTGGGAATCTTCCCCGACTTCATCACGCTGTTCGGGGTCTCAGCTTGAGGACTCTCTGGAGGATGAGGCGGAGGTCGCAGCCCAGGGCTCTGACCCTGACGTTGCTCTCAATCTTGATACACCTGAAGGGGACGCCATAGTAAATGACCTTATAGCGTCCATCAACCAGGTGCTAGATCTTTCTCCCCCAACTCCACCTGTAGAGGAGTCGGCTTCACAGCAGGAGAAACACCAGTTTAGGTTTCCCAAACGTACACGGAGTGCTTTTTTCGATCACTCTAACTTCAGAGATGCTGTCCAGAAGCACAGAGCTTTCCCGGACAAGCGCTTTACTAAGCGCCTTAATGACACACGTTACCCCTTCCCCTCTGACGTACAGTTAGGTCCAGAAATATTTGGACAGTGACACAATTTTCGCGAGTTGGGCTCTGCATGCCCCCACATTGGATTTGAAATGAAACCTCTACAACAGAATTCAAGTGCAGATTGTAACGTTTAATTTGAAGGTTTGAACAAAAATATCTGATAGAAATTGTAAGAATTGTACACATTTCTTTACAAACACTCCACATTTTAGGAGGTCAAAAGTAATTGGACAAATAAACCAAACCCAAACAAAATATTTTTATTTTCAATATTTTGTTGCGAATCCTTTGGAGGCAATCACTGCCTTAAGTCTGGAACCCATGGACATCACCAAACGCTGGGTTTCCTCCCTCTTAATGCTTTGGCAGGCCTTTACAGCCGCAGCCTTCAGGTCTTGCTTGTTTGTGGGTCTTTCCGTCTTAAGTCTGGATTTGAGCAAGTGAAATGCATGCTCAATTGGGTTAAGATCTGGTGATTGACTTGGCCATTGCAGAATGTTCCACTTTTTACACTCATGAACTCCTGGGTAGCTTTGGCTGTATGCTTGGGGTCATCGTCCATCTGTACTATGAAGCGCCGTCCGATCAACTTTGCGGCATTTGGCTGAATCTGGGCTGAAAGTATATCCCGGTACACTTCAGAATTCATCCGGCTACTCTTGTCTGCTGTTATGTCATCAATAAACACAAGTGACCCAGTGCCATTGAAAGCCATGCATGCCCATGCCATCACGTTGCCTCCACCATGTTTTACAGAGGATGTGGTGTGCCTTGGATCATGTGCCGTTCCCTTTCTTCTCCAAACTTTTTTCTTCCCATCATTCTGGTACAGGTTGAACTTTGTCTCATCTGTCCATAGAATACTTTTCCAGAACTGAGCTGGCTTCATGAGGTGTTTTTCAGCAAATGTAACTCTGGCCTGTCTATTTTTGGAATTGATGAATGGTTTGCATCTAGATGTGAACCCTTTGTATTTACTTTCATGGAGTCTTCTCTTTACTGTTGACTTAGAGACAGATACACCTACTTCACTGAGAGTGTTCTGGACTTCAGTTGATGTTGTGAACGGGTTCTTCTTCACCAAAGAAAGTATGCGGCGATCATCCACCACTGTTGTCATCCGTGGACGCCCAGGCCTTTTTGAGTTCCCAAGCTCACCAGTCAATTCCTTTTTTCCTCAGAATGTACCCGACTGTTAATTTTGCTACTCCAAGCATGTCTGCTATCTCTCTGATGGATTTTTTCTTTTTTTTCAGCCTCAGGATGTTCTGCTTCACCTCAATTGAGAGTTCCTTAGACCGCATGTTGTCTGGTCACAGCAACAGCTTCCAAATGCAAAATCACACACCTGTAATCAACCCCAGACCTTTTAACTACTTCATTGATTACAGGTTAACAAGGAAGACGCCTTCAGAGTTAATTGCAGCCCTTAGAGTCCCTTGTCCAATTACTTTTGGTCCCTAGAAAAAGAGGAGGCTATGCATTACAGAGCTATGATTCCTAAACCCTTTCTCCGATTTGGATGTGAAAACTCTCATATTGCAGCTGGGAGTGTGCACTTTCAGCCCATATTATATATATAATTGTATTTCTGAACATGTTTTTGTAAACAGCTAAAATAACAAAACTTGTGTCACTGTCCAAATATTTCTGGACCTAACTGTAGTTAAGGGTTGGGCTCAATGTCCCAAGGTGGATCCTCCAGTCTCTAGACTGGCGGCTAGATCCGTAGTATCAGTGGCTGACGGTTCATCGCTAAAGGATGCCACTGACAGGCAGATAGAGCTCCTAATGAAATCCATCTATGAAGCCACAGGCGCGTCTTTTGCTCCGGCCTTTGCAGCCGTGTGGGCACTCCAAGCTATCTCAGCTTGTCTGTCTGAGATTAATGCGGTCACACGTACCTCTGCTCCGCAAGTAGCGTCTTTGACTTCTCAGGCGTCGGTATTTTCATCCTACGCCATGAATGCCGTCCTGGACTCTGCTAGCCGTACAGCGGTAGCATCCGCCAATTCGGTGGCAGTCCGCAGGGCCATGTGGCTACGCGAATGGAAGGCAGACTCTGCTTCCAAGAAGTTTTTGACCGGTTTGCCTTTTTCTGGCGACCGATTGTTTGGCGAACAATTGGATGAAATTATTAAGCAATCTAAGGGAAAGGACTCGTCCTTACCCCAGTCCAAACCAAACAGACCTCAGCAACGGAAAATTCAAGCGAGGTTTCGGTCCTTTCGGCCCTCAGCCAGATCCCAATCCTCCTCGTCCAACAGGCCACAGAAGAGCCAGAGGAACTCTTCTGCATGGCGGTCTAAGTCACGTCCTCCAAAGACCGCCGGAGGCACCGTCTCCAAGGCGGCCTCCTCATGACTTTCGGCCTCCCCAAACCGCATCCTCGGTCGGTGGCAGGCTCTCCCGCTTTGGCGACGCCTGGTGGCCACATGTCCAAGACCGATGGGTGAGAGACATTCTGTCTCACGGTTACAGGATAGAGTTCAGCTCTCGTCCTCCGGCTCGTTTCTTCAGAACATCTCCGCCCCCCGAGCGAGCCGATGCACTTGCTCAGGCGGTGGACACTCTGAAGACAGAAGGAGTTGTGATCCCCGTTCCCCTTCAGGAACGTGGTCGCGGTTTTTACTCCAACCTGTTCGTGGTCCCAAAAAAGGACGGATCATTCCGTCCCGTTTTGGACCTCAAATTGCTCAACAGACATGTGAGAACCAGACGGTTTCGCATGGAATCCCTCCGCTCTGTCATCTCTTCGATGTCCCAAGGAGACTTCCTAGCATCAATCGAAATCAGGGATGCCTATCTCCATGTGCCGATCGCACCAGAGCATCAACGCTTCCTGCGTTTCGCCATTGGGGACGAACACCTTCAGTTTGTGGCACTGCCTTTCGGCCTGGCGACAGCCCCACGGGTCTTCACCAAGGTCATGGCATCCGTTGTGGCAGTCCTACACTCTCAGGGCCACTCGGTGATCCCTTACTTAGAAGATCTCCTAGTCAAGGCACCCTCCCGGGTGGCATGTCAACACAGCCTGACCGTTGCTCTGGAGACTCTCCAGAGGTTCGGGTGGATCATCAATTTCCCAAAGTCAAAATTGACTCCGACCCAATCACTGACTTACCTCGGGATGGAGTTTCATACTCTCAGCGATAGTCAAGCTACCGCTGGACAAACAGCGTTCGCTGCAAACAGGGGTGCACTCTCTCCTTCGGGCCCAGTCACACCCCTTGAGGCGCCTCATGCACTTCCTGGGGAAGATGGTGACAGCGATGGAGGCAGTCCCCTTTGCGCAGTTTCATCTGCGTCCACTCCAATGGGACATTCTCCGCAAATGGGACAGGAGGTCGACGTCCCTAGACAGGAACGTCTCTCTTTCTCTGGCAGCCAAAACCTCTCTTCAGTGGTGGCTTCTTCCCACTTCTCTGTCGAAGGGAAAATCCTTCCTGCCCCCATCCTGGGCTGTGGTCACGACGGACGCGAGTCTGTCAGGGTGGGGAGCGGTTTTTCTCCACCACAGGGCTCAGGGAACCTGGACTCCGACAGAGTCCTCCCTTCAGATCAATGTTCTGGAGATAAGGGCAGTGTATCTAGCCCTAAAGGCGTTCCATCGGTGGCTGGAGGGCAGGCAGATCCGCATACAGTCGGACAACGCCACGGCGGTCGCGTACATCAACCACCAGGGCGGCACTCGCAGTCGTCAAGCCTTCCAAGAAGTTCGGCGGATTCTGCTGTGGGCGGAGGCCACAGCCTCCACCATCTCCGCAGTTCACATCCCGGGCGTAGAAAACTGGGAAGCAGACTTTCTCAGTCGCCAGGGCATGGACGCAGGGGAATGGTCTCTTCACCCGGACGTGTTTCAAGAGATCTGTTGCCGCTGAGGAACGCCGGACGTCGATCTCATGGCGTCTCGGCACAACAACAAAGTCCCGGCATTCATGGCACGGTCTCAAGATCACAGAGCTCTGGCGGCGGACGCATTAGTTCAGGATTGGTCGCAGTTTCGACTGCCTTATGTATTTCCTCCTCTGGCAATGCTTCCCAGAGTGTTACGCAAGATCAGGTCCGACTGCCGCCGCGCCATCCTCGTCGCTCCAGACTGGCCGAGGAGGTCGTGGTACCCGGATCTGTGGCACCTCACGGTGGGTCAACCGTGGGCACTCCCAGACCGACCAGACTTGCTGTCTCAAGGGCCATTTTTCCATCTGAATTCTGCGGCCCTCAACCTGACTGTGTGGCCATTGAGTCCTGGTTCCTAGCGTCCTCAGGGTTATCTCAAGATGTCATTGCCACTATGAGACAGGCCAGGAAACCAACGTCCGCCAAGATCTATCACAGGGCTTGGAGGATCTTCTTATCCTGGTGCTCTGATAAGGGTTTTACCCCCTGGCCGTTTGCCTTACCCACTTTTCTTTCCTTCCTTCAATCCGGAATGGACAAGGGTTTGTCTCTCGGCTCTCTCAAGGGACAAGTATCGGCGCTTTCCGTGTTTTTTCAAAAGCGTCTAGCCAGGCTTCCGCAGGTCCGCACGTTCCTGCAGGGAGTTTGCCACATTGTCCCACCTTACAAGCGGCCGCTGGAACCCTGGGATCTTAACAGGGTTCTACGGGCTCTTCAGAAACCACCTTTCGAGCCGTTGCGGGATGTCTTTCTATCACGTCTTTCGCAGAAGGTGGCATTTCTAGTGGCAGTTACATCACTCCGAAGAGTGTCAGAGCTTGCAGCGCTGTCATGCAAAGCCCCCTTCCTGGTTTTTCACCAGGATAAAGTGGTTCTGCGTCCGGTCCCGGGATTTCTCCCTAAGGTGGTGTCCCCTTTTCATCTCAATCAGGATATCTCCTTACCTTCATTTTGCCCTCATCCAATTCACCAATGTGAAAAGGATTTGCACTTGTTAGATCTAGTGAGAGCACTCCGGCTCTACATGTCTCGCACGGCGCCACTGCGCCATTCTGATGCGCTCTTTGTCCTTGTCGCTGGCCAGCGTAAGGGGTCGCAGGCTTCCAAGTCAACCTTGGCTCGGTGGATCAAGGAACCGATTTTTGAAGCCTACCGTTCTTCTGGGCTTCTGATTCCTTCAGGGCTGAAAGCCCATTCTACCAGAGCCGTAGGTGCGTCTTGGGCATTGAGGCACCGGTCTACGGCTCAGCAGGTGTGTCAGGCGGCTACCTGGTCTAGTCTGCACACTTTGACGAAACACTATCAGGTGCATACCTATGCTTCGGCAGATGCCAGTCTAGGTAGGCGAGTCCTTCAGGCGGCGGTTGCCCACCTGTAAGAGGGGGCCGTTGTCGGCTCTTTTTATCAGGGTATTCTTTTACCCACCCAGGGACTGCTTTTGGACGTCCCAATTGTCTGGGTCTCCCAATGGAGCGACAAAGAAGAAGGGAATTTTGTTTACTTACCGTAAATTCCTTTTCTTCTAGCTCCTATTGGGAGACCCAGCACCCGCCCCTGTTCCCTTCGGGCTGTTGTTCTTTTGTGTACACATGTTGTTCATGTTGAATTGTTCTTTTGGTTCATGGTTCAGTTCTCCGAACATCCTTCGGATTGAATTTACCCTAGACCAATTTATAAGTTTCCTCCTTCCTGCTTTTGCACCAAAACTGAGGAGCCCGTGATGCACGGGAGGGTGTATAGGCAGAGGGGAGGGGTTACACTTTTTAAAGTGTAATACTTTGTGTGGCCTCCGGAGGCAGAAGCTATACACCCAATTGTCTGGGTCTCCCAATAGGTGCTAGAAGAAAAGGAATTTACGATAAGTAAACAAATTTCCCTTCTTCATGGCCGAAGTAAAGGATTGACTGGTAAAATTCAATAGGCGAGATGGATCCTCCCCTCAGACATCATTTGTCAGAAAAACGTTTGGAGCCCCATACACATACATTACTGTCAGCCAATCCCAGCGGGTTTCACTGATTTTAGTCTAATTGATGAAGCTTAATAGGTAGGAGCAAAGGACAGACGCCCCCTCCCCGCATTTACTGTAATTTGTCTCTGACAGTTAAAGGCAACCTGACAGCAGATCCACGCCGCTCACTCCACAGGCAGCCTGACATTTAACAGACATGCTGCCAGGGACCGAGAACCTAGTCGGACAGACTGTTTCTCCGGTCCGCTTCCCATGAGTGATCAGTCTCTTCCTACAAGCCCATACAGCAGAGACCTGTCACTCCAGGGTACGGGGTGGGGACAAGCTCCCAGAGCCCTGCCTGTCTGACTAGTCCCCCATTCAGTTTGGCTCCCAGCGGCTTTAAACTAAGTTTCTCTCTGAAACACTACAGGGTAAACATAACTGGAGAAACCAAACAGCCGATGCCCGATACATGCGGCCCGTGGATTTCTCAGCATTTTTCAGCGGTCAGGTTCCCTTTAACAAACATTGGACAGCAAGATAGACAGGAGGGAGACATCTAGTGGCCGACAATATGAGAGCAATGTTTTTTTAAGGGATAAGAAAACATAATTTTATTACCCCTGAGATTAGTTTGTCCAGCATTTAAAGGAGTTGTTAATTTCTGACATCCCATTTGTTAAGACTCTTAAAAATAAATCAATAATAAAAAAAAAGTTGATCACCAGGTGTAGTATTGCTGTAATCGCTGGTGTAATTCTCCTGCAGCGTCTGCACAAGGGAAGCAAAGCATTATATGGGGCCTGTTAGAGTACGTATTCTGGGTCACACAGAGACGGTCTATGTAGCCACTCTGACGATATATCCAAATAAAGGGGTAAAGCAATAAACAGCAGTTACAATAATCACATTGTTACATACTCTATAACAACTAAACTTCACAAATCAGCAAATAATATGCACATTCCTGTGCAAGCCAAGTACATGGTGCTCGGTAAATGATGTGGAAAAAAAATTGCATGGGGTTTTTTTTCATTAGACTTTTTTTTTTTTTTTTCCTTGATGGCATGCTTGCATACGAGTGTGGAGAATTTGAACTTAATAAAACTACACATCTACCAAAAAAAAGTAATACCGCATAGCTTATACACTATATACTGTGTGTGTCTGTCACTAGGAAAAATGAAAAAGTCCAGCACGACATCCAAAATATAAAACCTGTTCTTCTTTATTAATACATGTTAAAAAGGTTAAAAACCTGGACGAGGGACGCGTTTCACAATATGATTCCTTATTCACAGTCCTGTGAATAAGTAAGCATATTTCGAAACGCGTCCCTCGTCCAGGTTTTTAGCCTTTGAATAAGGAAGCATATTCCGAAACGCGTCCCTCATCCAGGTTTTTAACATGTATTAATAAAGAACAGGTTTTATATTTTGGATGTCTTGCTGGACTTTTTTATTTTTCCTAGTGACAGACACACAGTATATAGTGTATAAGCTATGCGGTATTATTTTTTTTTATTTTTTTTTGGTAGATGTGTATTTTTATTAATACCGCATAGCTTATAACTATATACTGTGTGTCTGTCACTAGGAAAAATAAAAAAGTCCAGCATGACATCCAAAATATAAAACCTGTTCTTTATTAATACATGTTAAAAAGGTTAAAAATCTGGATGAGGGACGCGTTTCGGAATATGCTTCCTTATTCAAAGGCTAAAAACCTGGACGAGGGACGCGTTTCGGAATATGCTTACTTATTCACAGGACTGTGAATAAGGAATCATTCTGAAACGCGTCCCTCGTCCAGGTTTTTAACCTTTTTAACATGTATTAATAAAGAACAGGTTTTATATTTTGGATATCGTGCTGAATTTTTCGTTTTTCCTAGTGTCATGGCCAAGATTTTTTTCCGTGCACCATCTGACCGGACTTCCATCTGGTGAGCTGCAATTGCGAGTTCACTCTCCTTTTGATTTGTGTGTCTATATACTGTATATATACAGTGTGTCCACCCATATCCTGTCCACCGCCATTAACTTGAGAACGGCGGCAGCTATAGGAATAGAAGTGGTGTCTAGGTATAGTAAAGTAGCCATGCGCTACGCAATGAAACCACCTATAGCGCCACCTGGTGGAAAACAATGGAGTTAGCATTTTTTTATCGAAAACGGAACGAGATAGAGAGAAAAAAAGTGAATTACAAAGTTGTAGGGCATATATTATGCTCTGTATTCTGTTAGCTCATGAGCTCCCTCTAGTGCCAGGTGCAGTCAGCTGGAATATTCTCACTTAAAATCAACCTGTCAGCGAGCTGTGCTATAGAAATTCTATCCACCACCTTTTTCTTCTGTAAAAGCGCTCGTGTATGAGAACAGACCAGCACATCTGAATACCAAAGAAAATGCCTTTCGCAATTATCCACTCGCTATGCTAAATGGCGCCAATTGGCCTGATGGGCGTGTTTGGACTGTGCCCGGTGCCGCCTTTGTTCCCACAACGCAGTCACCGTCTCTCCACCGTCACCAGGTCACAAGTGATCAGTTTTTACTCCTATTTTATTCCCGCTGCTCCTGAGTTTTCTATTTGTTGTTTATTGTTTTGGGGGTTTTTTTGTTTTAAATCCACCAGATGAATCCAAGGATTTGGGCTTATTTTAATCCCGTGCTCCCCACATAGTAATGCCGATCATTGTTACCATTGGGCATCAGAGTTGTAGGAAAAGTTGTTTGTTTTCTGCATTCCTGCCATAATAATGTTCTATTGTTTAATATTGGGGGTGATCATCTTGTGCTATATACCCTCCTATATCTGAATGCATTCTCACACTGAGCTGGTTTACTGCGGCCCCCCGGTGTAAACATGGGAGCGATCAGAGGAAACACATCGGTGGTTTACAGCGTCTGCGATACAACGTGCCCACTAGAGCTTTTCATCACTGCTCTGTATAATGGCCACAAGTGGCTCGTGTAATACCGCGCTCTGGATGCCAAACACCTGTATTAGGGAAGAGGCAAGTGCACATCGTGTACGGAGGGAATTAAAGTGACTGGTTGTCTCCAGAAAGTGTTTTGAAGATTGAATAATAATTAATAATAAAATACAACCAATGCCTTGGGCCCACCAGGGCCATATGGAGCTATTGCACCCCTGTGCGTCCATGTTATGAAATTCAATCTTTGCTGTCAGTGAAGATATTTTGACATACGCTGACATTTTAAGGGGCTTTTACTTTTACATAATTTAAAGGGAACCTGTCACCAGATTTTTACCTATTAAACGAAAAGTCTCCCCTTCTGCGGCTCCGGGGCTGGTTTCTATGAAGGTGCACCTTGGCCCTGACTCCCCTTCCAGACCCCAAAAATAACTTTATAAAACTTGGCCGTTAGGTATGCTAATTACCTGTGTTGGCCAGATGGGCGGGCTCATTTTCTGCTCCTTTATCTCCCTCCTGCCGCCGATCGCCGTCCTCCTTCCTTGATTGATGGGATGACGCCCTCAGTCATCCTCCTCGTCGCATTTTCAAATCTTGCGCCTGTGCAGTTAGGTCAGCCATATCAGCTGCCCTCGCTCGCGCCGGTGAGTTAAATGCGCAGGCGCGAGATTATGGGCAGGTACGAGCATGGCGCTGGTGATGTGCAGCCTGCGCGAGTAGACCTAACTGCACAGGCGTGAGACAATGCGATGAGGAGGATGACTGAGGGCGTCATCCCATCAAGCAAGACAGGTGGATGGTGATCAGCGGCAGGAGGGGGAAAGGAGCAGAACATGAGCCCGCCCATCTGGACAACCAAGTTAATTAGCATACCTAACGGCCAAGCTTTCTAAAGTAATTTTTGGGGTCTGGAAGGGGAGTCAGGGCCAAGGTGCACCTTCATAGAAACCAGCCCCGGAGCTGCAGAAGGGGAGACTTATAGTGTCATAGGGAAAAATCTGGTGACAGGTTCCCTTTAAGCAGAAGTTTATTGTAAGGGATGAAAAGAATAAGCAGCATACAGAGGCCCTGGTGAGACAGAGGGCAAGTCTCAGACTATTCTGTATGAACTTTGCCACCAAAAGGAAAGGCCAGATACGGACACAGATGTGTGAAAGCAATACATGGGTCCTCTGCAGTGCAATCGCTCTTCATAGAGCACAATTCCTCCTGCTTTGGTAATAGTAACATTGTGTCTTTCCGTTATTCCTCACATCAATGTGCAATTACTTTTTGTCCATGCACTAGAGCAGGGGTCTCAAACACGCAGCCCGTCAGGCTGCTTCGTGCGGCCCCCAGGCCCGTTTCCCTGTTCACTATCGCGGCCAGTGCAGGGGCAGCCACTGTCTGTACTTTGTCAGATGAGTGTTTTGCCGGAGCTGCGTTCTCAGAGGCAAGGACTGTGCGCGTGCAGCGCCGGCAAAACACTCATCTGACATAAATCGCTGCCAGTGGCTGCGGCCTCTGCACTGACTGTGATAGTCACTGGGGCACGGCCTGCAGACAGCAAGAAGCAGAGATGAGGAGCCGAGGGAACGTGGGACAGGGGAGAAGAATGGTGTTTTTTTATTTGTTGTGTATGTGAAGGACGGCATATTAACCCCTTAGCGACCTATGACGTACTGGGTACATCATGGCTCCCTGGTACTTAAGGATCCATGACACACCCAGTACGTCATGGCGAAATCGCGGCCCCGGTGGCTGCGATCGCCGTTTGCATTGCAAATAGCAAATACCTTAGATTCGGGGAGGAGGGGACCTCAGGAGGGGTGGTGTCTCCTCCCTGGACCTACGGAGGCTGTGATTGGCTGTGCGGCGTTCGTCAGCCAATCACAGCCACTGTAATGTTACAGCCATTGAAAATGGCTGTGACATTGAAATCCAGCCATGATCAGTGCAGCTGTAGCACCGATCATTGGCTGGAGCTGGGTGACCTCAATTTCACCCTACCCCAGCTCTGATTGGAGAGACCGGCCTTGTGACCAATCTCTCCAATCACTGTGGATCTGGGGCCGGAGATCGCCCCCTCAGCTTCACTCCGGCATGTGTGGGTGGAAGGAAGCCGAGAGCGATCGGTAAATTATAGCGCCCCCTTTCACCCGCCGCCACTGCCCCCCCCATTACTATAGGATGGGGACATTACTATAGAATAGGGACAAGGTGGGCACATGTCTATAGAATAGGGACAAGGTGGGCACATGTCTATAGAATAGGGACAAGGTGGGCACAGTACTATAGGATGGGGACAAGGTGGGCACATGACTATAGAATAGGGACAAGGTGGGCACATGACTATAGAATAGAGACAAGGTGGGCACAAGTCTATAGGATGGGGACAAGGTGGGCACATGTCTATAGGATGGGGACAAGGTGGGCACATGACTATAGAATAGGGACAAGGTGGGCACATTACTACAGAATAGGGACAAGGTGGGCACATGTCTATAGGATGGGGACAAGGTGGGCACATGTCTATAGGATGGGGACAAGGTGGGCACATGACTATAGAATAGGGACAAGGTGGGCACATGACTATAGAATAGGGACAAGGTGGACACATGACTATAGAATAGGGACAAGGTGGGCACATGTCTATAGGATGGGGAGAAGGTGGGCACAAGTCTATAGGATGGGGACAAGGTGGGCGCATTACTAAAAGATGGGGAGATTACAAGGATGGGCATAATACTATTGGATGGGGACATTAGAATAGAGACAAGGCTGGGGTCATTACTATAGGATGGGGACAAGGTGGGCACATTACTATAGGATGGGGAACATTACTAAAACATGTTGGCCAAAATTTCTATATAGTGATAATTGTAACACTATTACTTACAAGAAAAGGATAAAATGTAAAAAAAAACAAAATAAGACATGACTTTTTTTTTACCGTCAAATTTTTTTTTTTTTTTTTTTTTTTTTTTAGATTTAACCAAAGAATGTGCACATTTGTTATAATAAACAAGTGAAAAATGTTGAAAATCAGTGATCCCAAGGTGTGTAAAAAAAATATGTATGGTACCAATAAAAATGTCACTTTGTCCCGCAAAGAATGCGGCCCCCCAAATTATTTTTTTCCTCTGTGCGGCCCATACACCCAGCCGAGTTTGAGACCCCTGCACTAGAAGTTTCAGACTGGATGCAAACTCCTAAATTGTTGGAATAAAAAGCAAATCTGTTTCTTGTGTTTGGCTCTTGTTGATGCTCACATTTGTCAAGAACTTTTCCACTTGTTGCAGCTGCACCCAATAATAGAAACACAATGTCGCAGATTCATGTTTGTGTAGACATCGGCTTCCGTCCGGTGTCCTGGGCAGGGGGTCCGCACTTACCATAGGAACTTGTTTCACTTTGCTCAGTGACATATCTGAGACAAATGATGGCACGGGGCGAGCATTAGAGCACGTACAGGAGACAGCCGTGCGCAGTTCACTATACGTGGCCATATATGTGTTATAATGACATTATGCAGCAGGCGACGGCCCTGTACAGCGGTTGGAAGGGTGGCCCGGGGGACAATTACTCGCCTGCCCCCCCGGGCCAGCCGCCCCTGACGTTACCCCATTGTCTGAGGCAGGGCTGGTGGTGGGGGATACAAGGGATCCCCTGCAGTAGTGAGTTTGCTTTAGTGTATGAGCAGTATTGTAGATACTTCTATGTCTGATGTAGAGGATACCAATGCACACATGTCACTATGGCCTCGTTCACGTCGGTTTTAGGAACAAATGGAATAATCTATTGCATCAGTTACACAAATGGTGGCAAAGGGACACATTATTCTTTGGTCCATTTGGTATCCATGAAAAAAAAAAAAAGAGGCCTCCATGTAGAACTTTTTCTTCTATCCTAAACAATGGACCCCGGATGGACCACTTTGATTTCACTTCCAGGGCTGACACAGTGGATCCCAAACTGGAGGAGGCAAAACAGAATGTGCAAGTGGAAGGAAGCCGAAATGGCAGCATAAACCAGATCGTCAGGTTGCTTACATGGGCCATCTGGTTACATAGTTTCATAGGTTGGAAAAGCCCCCGGTCCATCTAGTTCACCCTTCGTCCACCAATTATACATTTTGTCATTAAATCATCGATACACAAAAATGTTGTGTGCACTGAGGAATCCTCCGCCCTGATATAAAGCTGTTATAGTGTCAGCCATTACTGCCTCTTGTGGTCGCATTCCACAGTCTGACTGCTCTAACTGTAAAGAACCCTTTCCTATTTAGCTGCCGGAATCGCTTTTCTTCCACTCGCAGTGAATGCCCCCTGGTCCTTAGTATTGGTTAGTAAAATTAATTATCAAAAATTCCTTTCACTGCATATCAAAATAATAAAAAGGGTTAATCATAAGGCAGCACCATCATCAGTAACCTAGTGTGTCGAGAAACTGAAAAAACATCATCCATGTATCTGCATTATACTGATATCCTACTGATTTCTACAAGCCCCATGAAATTCTCAATTTTTACTTTCGCGTTGCTGCAAAAGAAATGAAAACTTGTGACTAGCTTTCCTTACAGCTGATCACGGGGGGCATCAGAGGGACACACATTATTTTTTGTTGTCATTCTTAATAAGAAGTGTTTGTCCAAACCTATCAGTCCACTAAGAAAATGCAATCAATTAAAAATCTCATCTAATAACCGCTCTGTAAAGCGCTGATAACGCCGCGATCACTACTCGATCAATACAGATTTTCATCCTCTGAAAGTAAATATATAAGGTTTCTATTTAATAAATGCTGGAAAGTACAAGAAAAACATTGAAGGAGCGCTGCCAGTAGGAGTAACCAGAGGGTTGCAAAAATATATAAAAAAATATTAGTATCAGGTTTCTTCATCAGGCATTCCATAAATGCGGGCAGTAATCCTACAACTTTTAGGAAAGAATGCACCAGTCATACTAGAATATTTTATAACAATGCCCCTTTCAATCGTGTTTTAAACGTACAATATTCTTAATACCAGATATTTACAAACAAATTCACCTTCCAAGCTTAATATACTAATGACATAAAACAACAATAGCAAATATCAGTCGTCACAAAGCGATACATCCGAGCAGAGCTATCACGTCCTGACAAATCTGCTTCTCAGCTGCTGTTCTGTTCCATTGCCTTGGTGCAAATTCTACAAGTAAAGCATCAGATATTCCTAAATGTAATTTTTGAAATCTGATTATCATAAATAATATAAATGTAAAACGTTCCGGGGATGGAGAAACGTCGTCGTCTCTGGAAACATCAGTAACGTGGACAAAAATCAAACATGATGTCATTTTGTTAGAACTTGCTATCTAGCGCCTCCTGGTGTATTTCTGCAGACAGTTATGTTTTAAAGTCCTGGCGCTGAGTTACTAATTACTTATTTCATTTTTAAAGATGTTTTTAGGATTTTGAAGCAGATCCACTCCAAAGTCGTCCTCAAAAATGGCTTCAAATATTGTGTGAATAAACTCCTATCAATATTCTGTAAATTCACTTTAATTGAAAATCCACTGCTGTTTGTAAAGTGTTTTGGGGGTTTTTTTTCAGAAAAAAATTAGAAAACCTCAAGAGAAAAAAAAAGTTACGTGTCACTTCTTTAAGGAGGATTTCTAGTGGAATCCAATGTAAATTTGACTCTGTGAAATCAAAAGTCTGCAAAACAAAGTTTTGAAATAAAAAAAGTTTCAAAAACTTTAGCATTTAATAAAGTGGATTCATCTTGATGAACTAATCTGATTATTCTGCATGAAAACCCCTCTGTGTGAACCCTGCCTAAGGCTATGTGCGCACTAGGCCGTTTTACCCGCGGATTTGCCGCGGAAATTTCTTGAGAAATGTCTGCAATCTTTGTGCAGACATTTCCCAGCAAATCCTATGTGAAAAAAAAATAGCTGTGCGCACACTGCGGATTTTTCTCAAGAAATTTCCTTGAGAAGAATTTCTTGAGAAAATTTCTTGAGAAAATGAGCATGTCAATTCTTTTCCGCAGGTACCCTGCGGATTTCGGCAGTACAGCCTGCAAAATCCTCAGGGAACAACCTGCGGGAAAATCGCGGAAAATCCGCGGCAAATCCACTGCAAATCCGCATGCGGATTTGGTGCGGATTTTTTCCGGAGGTCCGGAAATCTTCCACTCCCAGAAGTTTCTCAAGAAATTTTCTTGAGAAACTTCACATTTCTTGTGCGCACAAAGCCTTAGGCTGCGGTATGTGCTCACTGCTCGCTGGCACAGCAGACTTTTGGTTTGGGTTTCTACAAACAATCAGCTTCACGTTACAGTATCAGGTATCAGGAGACAACATTTTAATTCTGCAGCTTGTCAATTTCTGCTGCGAATTTCACCATTTGCAATACAAAAAGGTAAATATTCGCCAAATCTGCAACATTTCTTGAACAAAATCCTTAGCGGCTTTCGCTATTGTGGAATTTGTTTAGCAGCAAAAGATAAGATCCTTGAGAAAACACCCACAACGTGAGTGTATACAGCATGTACAGTACCGACCAAAAGTTTGGACACACCTTCTCATCTCTAGAACAACTGTTAAGAGGAGACTTTGTGCAGCAGCCTTCATGGTAAAATAGCTGCTGGGAGATATTTGACAAATATCAGGGGGAGCTGGCTACAGCCCTCCTGGAGACGGTTGAGGCTTCGTTCCGCAGGGGACGGTTGCCTGACTCTTTTTACGAGGCAACCATCGTTCTACTATTGAAACCACATAAGGACCCATTGGATTGTGGCTCGTACAGACCGATCTCTTTGTTGAACTCTGATTATACAATTCTTACCAAAATACTAGCAACTAGACTCAACAAAGTGATCTCCTCCATAATACATGAGGATCAGTCTGGATTCATTCCGGGTAGGAGTACCTCAGATAACCTGAGGAGGGCGCAGGTGGTCTTACAGATGGGCACCAAGTTAGAGGATGATTGGGCTCTGGTCTCACTGGATGCGGCCAAGGCCTTTGCCTTTATAGAATGGCCATACCTGCTGGAGGTATTGCGGGCATTTGGTTTCGGCAACGAATTCATTAGATGGATTGAGATTATATATAAAGCTCCATCTGCTAACATTCAGGTGGGTGGCGGGGTGGCGGAAACTTTTCCTTTGGGGAGGGGAACCAGACAGGGATGTCCCCTATCCCCTCTCCTGTTCGCCCTTGCCATGGAACCGTTGGCGGTGCGCATTCGGGCGGACCCAATTTACCGGGGAGTGAAGCACCGTAAGGGAGATGAACGCTTGTCTCTGTATGCAGACGACCTGCTATTGTTTGCGTCTGATCCGGATTCCTCCATTCCTAGAGCCGTGGAACTAATTGACCGATTCGGGGAGTTCTCGGGTCTGTCAATAAACTGGTCAAAGTCGTACCTCCTCTTTCTGTCTCGGGACAGAGAGGAAACGGCGAACACCCGCATATGTAGGGTTCCAGTAGTGGATCATTTTAAATACCTTGGGACTATACTGGTGGGAAGCCCTTCGGAGATGATAGCAAGAAATATTGCCCCCCTATTATCACACCTCGGGGAGAAATTTAATAGATGGAGCCAACTCCCGCTCTCAGTGGCGGGAAGGATTAACCTCCTTAAAATGATAGTGCAACCAAAGTGTCTTTATATTACCCAGCATGTATTTGTACAGATTCCCCGCTCTTTCTTTCGGTCCCTGGAATCCTTAATGATCACCTTTGTCTGGGGCACATCCAGATCGAAGGTCCAATTGGCCAAATTACAGAGACCCAAAGACATGGGGGGTATGGCCCTTCCTGATCTTTATATATACTACCTGGCCGGACAATTGAAATATCTGGGTCAATGGACACTTCCTGGGGTAAGGGGTTCTCCGGAGGGACTCCTGGCAGAGTTCACAGGTGTGGATCTCCTATGGCCACTATTGACAGATCACAAGAAGGCCCCTGAGGGTCGTGTCCTCCCGATACACAAACTAGGGGCCAGGATCTGGAAAGAGGCTAAAGCCATATTCGGATTTCATGATATACCAACTGAGACCCCCTTATGGGATAACCTGGACCTTCCACACTTTTGTGGGTTGCCGGGGTTTGGTGAATGGGGGAATCGTGGAATAGTCTCCCTGGGATCACTTGTCCGGGATGGTGAACTCCGCCCCTTTGCACAACTGCGTACGGAATTCGATCTGCCGGAATCTCATGGGTTTCAGTATCTTCAGATCAGGCACGCCTTTCGGGCTCAGTTCTCTGGTCGTGGGGTTAGATTCTCTTCCTTTCCAGTCATTGGAATTATTAGATCGCAGGGCCCTGGCGGTCTTATTTCCAAACTATACTCCTCACTTATTCGGGCCAAAGCCATGAACAGTCCTCTTTCTGTCCGGGAGAGGTGGAGTGCCAGGATCTCTGAAATTGATGATGTAGTGTGGGACGACATTGTCGAATCCCACACGTTGGTTTCTCCCGCAATTAATAATAGACTGATTCAGTTATATATAATACACCAGAGTTATATCACTCCCCAGAGACTGAAAAAGATGAAAAAGACGAATAATTTGGTGGGGGTGGGTTGTCCGAGATGCGGGAGAGACGGTGCTGATTTCTGGCACATGATATGGGATTGCCGGGTCATTCTCTCCTATTGGAGTGAGGTTGTAACGACTCTTTCCACCATACTTCGAAAAGCGGTTGCTATGTGCCCAATCCTGTGTCTATTTGGGGTGGTAGATGTACACTCCTGGTCCCAAGATGAGAATCTATTAATAAAAAAGGTCCTGTTTTTGGCCCGGAAGGGCATTATACTAAATTGGATGAGCACTCATCCCCCAACTAGAGCCTCTTGGATTACATTGGTAAATGCTATAATTCCGTTAGAACAATTTGTATATAAGACGAGAGGTTCTTTACATAAATTTGACAAAATATGGGGTAGATGGTTGGGATCGCCCTTGACCGGAGGATCACCCGATTCCCTGACTGATAACCTACAGGCATTATTATCGCAGTAATAATCGAAAATGCTCCAGTGAGGGGAAAGGAGAAACATGTGATCCATGAAACTCCGTATCAGTGATATGACGAGGCCCCTGAAACCTGGGTTGCACATTCCTTGTTAACATGGGCTTTTTGCCCCAGGACGGATATGACTCGCGAGCTGACACCTTTGAAATGTTTACTGTACTAAGGCCATGCTAAAAGTAATAGACGTTGACTTGATTGTTGTTGCTTTCTTAATCTGCTTATTAACCAATTTACAATTATTTTTACGGTACAAATTGCTGATTTATCCTTTGCTGTAATGATTTACTTAACCTTCAATAAAACGAGTTTAAAAAAAAAATAGCTGCTGGGAAACCACTGCTAAGGACAGGCAACAAGCAGAAGAGACTTGTTTGGGCTAAAGGACACAAGGAATGGACATTAGACCAGTGGAAATCTGTGCTTTGGTCTGATGAGTCCAAATCTGAGATCTTTGGATCCAACCACCGTGTCTTTGTGGAAAAGGTGAACGGATGGACTCTACATGGCTGGTTCCCACCGTGAAGAATGGAGGAGGAGGTGTGATGGTGTGGGGGGGCTTTACTGGTGACACTGTTGGGGATTTATTCAAAATTGAAGGCATACAGAACCAGCATGGCTACCACAGCATCTTGCAGCGGTGTGCTATTTCATCCGGTTTGCATTTAGTTGGAGCATCATTTATTTTTCAACAGGACAATGACCGCAAACACACCTCCAGGCTGTGTAAGGGCTATGTGACTAAGAAGGATAGTGATGGGTGCTACACCAGATGACCTGGCCTCCACTGTCACCAGACCTGAACCCAATCGAGATGGTTTGGGGTGAGCTGGACCGCAGAGTGAAGGCAAAAGGGCCAACAAGTGCTAGGCATCTCTGGGAACTCCTTCACGACTGTTGGAAAACCATTTCCGGTGACTACCTTTTGAAGCTCATCAAGAGAATGCCAAGAGTGTGCAAAGCAGTAATCAAAGCAAAAGGTGGCTACTGTGAAGAACCTAGAATATAAGACATATTTTCAGTTGTTTCACACTTTTTTGTTAAGTATTTCATTCCACATGTGTTAATTCATAGTTTTGATGCCTTCAATATGAATCTACAATTTTCAGAGTCATGAAAATAAAGAAAACTCTTTGAATCAGAAGGTGCGTGCAAACTTTTGGTCTGTACTGTATATGCAGACGAAAATCCACCACACATTACATAATGGAAATGTAATAAATCTCATCTACTCTCTATATAGAGAAAATCTGTAGTGTTAACTGACAACTGACCGGCACTCCAGATTTCAGCGCAATCAGTTTGAAGGATGCCTGTCACTGTATTATTTGTTTATTCCTCCTATTGCTGCTGCATTGATTCTGGAACACTTTTTCGCTTTAATCTTTCCCCCTCTGTTCCAAGCTTTGACCCCTGGTAATAAAGATCCAAATGTTTCCTTTAACCAACTAGCCATATATTACAGAATTGTGCAGATTTTGTGCAGATTTTCTGATGCAGAAGGGTCTCAGATTTACTCAAAGAATCCCCCTACATCTGTTTACAGCTGCATAATGACCATCATAAGGGGGTCACACCTCAGTATAATGTATCATTGACTCACAAACGTCGTCCCGCAGAGAAACCGAACAGCAGAAGTGAGAGATGAGCGAAGAATCTATATGTAAATATCATGAAAAATTAATCATCTTACCTCTATGATCAGAAGCAGCCATCGTTCATTTATCTCTGTATGAGGACAGAAAATAATTGTGGCATTAATGGATGGACTGAAGCATTACCATTAAGAAAGATCTTCCTAATATGGTGGGATCAGAAGGTACAATGTGTGACCCATGGAGTGCCCAAAGTTACATAGTACAAAGCTAAGGGGTCCCCTATCCTCCTGCCGGCTCCATGTACATGGTTTATGCTTGGAAGGAAGTTTTACTCAGATAGAAGCTCTACTCCTGGAGGTGGTCTGGATTAAAGCCGGTAATGTGATACAAAGTATACACTGGGATACACTGTCTGACATGATCAAACTTCACTATAGTCAACGCATGTATTATTCCAGGGGCTTAAAATGTTTGCAGAAGCTACACCCCTCCCTTGCCTGGAATGAGAGGGTGGGATTGTGCCCGGCGGTCCGGCTATTTCCCCTTCTTGCATCTTTGTCTTCTGGATTCCTCCTTTTAGTTACTATGTTTCTTTTTTTAATAAATAAATTAATTTCTAATTCAGATTTTAAAGCAAACGTTTCTAAACTCTTTCTAGACTCGCATTGTCCCCAGGATGTGGAGTGCTCACGTTTAGTAACTTGCATTATGCAGCAATTACCTTGTGTCCAATACCAGCAAAGCTTTGTGCAACTTCCGTGTTTACCTCAAAATAAGACACTGTCACTGTTATTTTTCTTCATCGTTCCTTATGGGAGACCCAGACCATGGGTGTATAGCTTCTGCCTCCGGAGGACACACAAAGTACTACACTAAAAGTGTAGCTCCTCCCTCCGAGCATATACACCTCCTGGATGACAAATCTAACCAGTTCAATGCTTTGTGTTCAGGAGGTCACACACACACACACATGCATTCTCTGAATTTTGATTTTTGATTTCAAAGATTTGGAAGAAAAGCGGGTCCAGTCTGGACTCCCGGCATGTCCCTTCTCACCACACTGTGTCGGCGGTGCTGTTAAGGTTGACTTTACAAGGCTGGAGCCTTCACATGCCGCGCTCCTTCACCATCCCCTGAGGCTCTGGCTTGAAGTGGGAGCCATCACGGTTCTCACTGCTTTGCAGGAGACCGGTCTCCATCCGCAGCCATTTCAGGAATCTGCCGGACGGAGCGCTCACCTCCCAGGGACCTGGCACCTGCGTCTCACAAGCTAAGTACTGAGACGTTATTACCACAGAAAGTGGTCTTTCTAGGGGTCCTTTGTACTTTATATATTGGGGAGAGTGTGTTATATGACTGTGTTAACATTTCCGGCCGGTTCTCCGGTTTTCACTGGAGAACCGCGCCGATGGTGCCTGCACGCTGGCCGCATGTTTAAATCTAGGCCCCGGCTTCGCCTGAGGCCTAGTTTCGATTTCACTGCCCCTGCATGTCAGTCATGCTGAGGGACAGTGCGGCTCCGCCCAGCGGCTGTTCAGCACAGGGAACGGACACTCCTCACTGAGGAAAGATTCCCTCCCCTGTATACCTCATTTGCCCGCTCTCAGAGTAGGCCCCGCCCCCTCTCCTCGCTCCGGCGCCATTTTCTCAGCGTTCTCAATGTCTGCATAACCACATTGTGACAAATGGGGGCCTGGGCTGGGGGATCTGGAGGGCACAGAGATGTCTCTATGTTAAACGGTCTGGCAAGCCACAACCTCCGGTTGTGCAGCTGCTTATATACTCTGTTTATATACTCTGCTGGGGGTTATTCTGGACAGAGCCCCCACTTCTGCAGCATGTCTCACATCAGAGCAAGGCTGCAAGGCTGTTCTTAATATGCATGTAGACTCGTACTGCCTGTACCGAGCACATAAACACAGTGGTCCCTCAGCCTGGAAGCTCATCAGTGATCCCTCCAGTTGCTCCGGCTCCGGTGGCTGAACCCCCGGTTTGGGTAGAATCCCTCTCTCCAGGGGACAGCTGTCCCGGACTCTGCTGAGCATGCATCAGCCCCCTTCTCAGGGCGCTTCTGCTGCTACGGCTCGCTCAGCAAAGCTCACAGAGGACTCTTCATCTCAGACCCCGTCCTCCTAAAATGGAGACGCAGGGTCCCCTGTCCTTCCTCGTCCCGCAGCTCTGATTCATGAGCTGACTCGCAGGACGAGGAGGATGTCTTTACTAGGGGCTCGGACGCTACTTCATGTACTCCATTGATCTGTACGAAGGTGAAGCAGATGCTAATGATTTGATTGCGTCCATTATATTTGTACTGGACCTCAATCTGCCTGTATCAGGGGAGATAAGGTATGCACACCAGTGAGTATGTAAGGGGAATACATGTAATAGCAGAAACTGCTGTGTGAATACTGACATGAAAAATTCAATAGCTATATGTAAGAATGAAATGTGAAAAATGGAACCTGCATTACTGCCATGAACATATGAATCAAGAGAAATTTAGCTACTGAATTGATCAATGCAATAGAGCCCCAACACTACGCCAAAGTATTTCTCTACGTTGGGGTACTCTTGTTTATAGTATAAATCAGATGCAATACCGTTCCAAAAGTCTATAGTTACCCTTCTGCATTTTAGATGTTCACAAGCAGTAAAAAGTATTACATTGGCTTTATTGTTTTATCACTCAAAATTCAAAGTCTGCTTTTCATAACCAAACCAATGTACAGTATGTGCATAATTGATTGTTAAAAAAAAACAAAAAAAACAAACAAAACCTCTAATAATAAATAGCATTAATAATGATAAAATAGGGACTTCAAAGTTAATTGCAGTGTAACAATGATATTGTAAAAAAGGTATGATGAGAAGTCAGCTCATGAATGGTTATAAAATGAATACGCCCATATGTAATAACCTGCAGGTAACGAGATACGCAAGGACTGCACGGAACCACGGGGGTTAATCAATGCAAATTTAATAATGTATTGCACAACATAGGTAGAGGAAAAGTGTGGGAAGGGGAGAAAAGCCGGGAATGTGCACAGCAGTAGAGATAATGCAATATATATACAACTACTTTGAATAACTTGTCAAGGGTGGGAAGCCTCAGATTGTATTCCCAAAAGCAAAACACAGAAATCCTTATTAAACAAAAAAACCGCAGAGTCCTTGTTACCTTACTCGTATAACACAGTGCAGAGTCTTTTCCTATCTGTCCCTAACTAAAAGTAGTGTGCACACTTTACTGCAGGTTTCAGCGTGGGGTACCTCGTCACCGTTGGGGCCCGTATTCCGCTGGCAGACACCTCTAAAGTTCAGTCTTTGTCCCGGGTCTGTAACTTGCACGAGCTGCCTGGCTCCTCGCTCCACATCCAGCCTCTTTGGATCTGTAATTTTGTAATTTGCACGTGCTGTCTGGCTCCTCGCTCCACATCCAGCCTCTTTGGATCTGTGTCTTGGGGGGGACACCACGCAACACTCTGAGGTACTTGGACCTCGGAAAAACAGGGCAGACTGAGGCCTTCTATCTTACAGCCCACTCCAGCACACTCCTCTCAGACAAAAAACCACATCTAGACTCCTCCTCCTCCTGTTCCAGACTCCATCAAGTCACTTGAGCAGGACTTTTTCCCGCTGTTCTCTGTTTTGACAGCAGGTGGCAGCATAACACAAGGAAGTCCACCAAACAGTCTTTTAACCTATATATATATATATATATATACATACACACATATACACATACACATATATATACATACACATATACATACATATATATATACATACATATACATACATACATATATACACATATACATACATATATATAAATGTTAACAGGTCTTACATTTCCCCCCCTCTTTAACCTCGGCCGTCCCGGCCGATACACTCCTGAGGCACTCTGCAAAGGGGCACACGGTGGCAACTCCTGCCCTGCTTCACAACCTGTTGCTTGGGAGCCAATGTCGTAAAACAGGATTCAGTGACAGAACACACAAATTCATCTGCCAAGTACCGATCAGGGGGAATACCAGCATTAGCCCGCTCAGTCCGGCGTGGCACCACAGCTAACTCGCCAGACGTCGGCGCCGTATCAGGGAGTACAGTATTCTCGTCCCCATCTCTGGAGATTAGTGACTCCTGCTCTGCAGGGGTGGCACCTGTGTCTTGAACGGATGGGGGTGTGGATCTCTCCCAGTCTGTTGGGTTGGTCGGGGCCCGCCACCATTCTTCATCATCAGAGCCCTCTTCGAAGGTAACAGGAACAGGCACAGGCACCGTCTCCGGGGTACTTTGTCTGGTCCTGTCTTCTGAATAGCAGGGCCTCAGCATATTACGATGCAGGATGAGGGTGCCGCCTCTTTGCTCGCCTCTCACTTCGTATACTGATCCATGGGGCGAGATTCTTCTGATCACAATGTACGGCTCTGTTTTCCAGCGCTCGCTCAACTTGTGTCTCGGGTGTTTCTCTGCAACTAGTACTCTGTCTCCTGGTAAGAACGGGGTTTCACACACAGGTTTCCGCTGCGGGTGTGTCTTTTCTTGCAACCGCTTGGTGACAATTCGATGGATAGTCTCCAGCCGTCGACGGTGACAATCAACCCAGGAACCTACGCTCTGACCTTCACTGATCTCGGGGGGAGCTAGGTTCAGCTCTTCAATGCCTCTTCCGGCTCTTCCAAACAGTAGCACGTATGGGGTGTACCCAGTGGTGGAGTGGACACGATTATTGTACGCCCACACGAGTTCTGCGAGATAGCCGGGCCAGTGATTCTTACGATCATCCTCCAACGTGCGTAGCATTTGTAGGAGGGTCCGGTTAAATCTCTCGCAGGCTCCGTTGCCCTGTGGATGATAAGGCGTAGTCCTTGACTTCTGCATTCCGTAAATCCTTTGCAGCTCTCTCATGACACTGCCCTGAAAGCAAGCTCCTTGGTCAGAATGTATTCTTTTGGGGCAGCCGTACACCCGGATAAAGTCATCACTGATGGCTCGAGCAGCTGATTCAGCCGTCTGATCTCTGGTGGGCGTCACCACCGCAAATTTGGAGAAGTGATCTGTCATCACAAGGCAGAACTGATAGCCCCGGTGGGAGTGGCCAATCTTGAGATAATCGATCATGAGTACTTCCAACGGCTCTTTGGTTACAATAGTCTGTACTGATGCTTGCTGTGGAGGAGCCTTACTTAACTCGCAGGAACGGCACAGTTTACAGGCCTTCTCTACTGCCCGAAGCATCTGAGGACAGTATACTATTCTTTGCAACCACTGGTAAGTCTTGTCCGGTCCGAAATGGGCTCCCTTCTCATGCGCCTCTCGGGCCAATGGTACTGCCATCTTCTGGGGTATCACTACTTGCCACCGTACTTCCAACTCTGTAGCTAGGTGCACCTTCCGATACAGCATCCCTTCTTGCACCGACAGCTTATCCCACTGGCTGAGAATCTGGAGGGCCACGTGCGACAGCGTGGCCCGTATTTCCTTTCTAGGCTTGCGCTGCTGGATCACCCACTCTTTCACTTGAAGCAGTTCTGGGTCAGATGACTGGATTTTCACCCATTCCTCTCTGGTTTGGCCAAGCAGGCGTGATGTCGTGCCCGACGTAATTTCCAGCATACGAGCCTCTACCACTTGAGCGGTGAATTTACTAAAGTCCGGAATTTCGTCTTCCTCCAACTGTTCATCTCTCTCCCCCACTGGGGCTTCGGTGGTAACACGAGAAAGGGCATCCGCATTCTGATTTTCATGCTTAGAGCGGTACTGCACATGATAATTGTATCTGGACAGTCGTGCCAGCCACCTCTGTTCCATTGCTCCCAGTTTGGCGGTGGAGATGTGAGCCAGGGGGTTATTATCCGTATAGACTTCAATTTGAGCTCCCGTGAGATATTCCGAGAACCTTTCGGTTATTGCCCATACTAGTGCCAGTAATTCCAACCGAAAGGAACTGTAATTCTCGGGGTTGCGCTCGGCTTCTCGCAACGTCCGACTTCCATATGCAATCACCCGTTCAGTACCATTCTGTACCTGGGCCAGTACTGCACCCAGGCCGTAGAGGCTCGCGTCTGTATACAACCGAAAGGGGAGGTTATAGTCTGCATAGGCAAGCACAGGGGCGCTAACCAAGGCCTCTTTCAATCGGTGTAAGGAGTCTGCTTGTCTTGGTCCCCAGCAAATTTTCTGTGCTTTTGGTCCTTTCGCAGTGCCTCGGAGCAATTCGTGCAAAGGTTCTGCCTCCTTCGCGAAATCTTTGATAAAGCGACGGTAATATCCGGCTAGCCCCAGGAAAGCTCGAACCTCCCGCACTGTGCTGGGTGTGGGCCATTCTAGCACTGCTCTCACTTTCCCATCGGAGGGCTGTACGCCGGCTTCCGACACCTTGTGTCCGAGATATTCAATCTCTTCCTGAAAGATCCGACATTTTTTTGGTTTTAGTTTAAGCCCATGGGCCCGTAACCGCTGAAACACTTGGCCCAGGTTTTCTAGATGTTTCTCAAAGGTTGCAGAATACACTACTATGTCGTCCAGGTAAATCAATGTGGCCTCAAAGTTCATGTCTCCAAGGCAACTTTCCATGAGGCGCTGAAAAGTTCCTGGGGCATTATTTAGTCCAAACGGCATGCGATTGAACTCGAAGAGTCCCATGGGTACAATAAATGCGGTCTTGGCCTTGTCTTTCTCTGCCACAGGGACCTGCCAATATCCGCTGGCCAGATCGAGGGAGGAGAAGTAACGTGCCTTTCCCAACGCCGACAGGGACTCCTCTATCCGGGGCAGAGGGTAGGAATCACAAACCGTGCATCCATTAAGCTTGCGGTAGTCAACACAGAAGCGGGTAGACCCATCCTTTTTCTTGACCAGCACGATTGGGGCAGCCCATGGACTCTGACTTTCTCTTACCACCCCGCTCTTCAGCATCTGCGCCAAAAGCTCTTTTACCTCTTGGTAGTACTTTGGGGGTATTTGCCTGTACCTTTCCCTGATCGGTGGGGCATCTCCTGTGGGTATTTCGTGCTGAATCTTGTCAGTACAGCCGAAATCTTCTGCGTGATGGGAGAACGTGGCTTGATTCTCCCAAATAAAGTCCTCTATGGCTTGGGCTTGCTCCGAATCGAAGGGGCTCAGGTCCACTCCCATCTGCCCTAAGATGACGCGACTGTTCCATTGATCAGTGGGTTTCTCTTTTCTTTCCATAGAAAGAACCCAAGTCCAGGCTTCCCCTGCCATGGGCTGCAATTCAATCGATTCTGCAGCCGCCACCTCTTCAGGCGCCAGGTAGACATGGGCCAGAACAACTCCCGAGGTCAAGGTGTAGGCCTGTTCACCGGTGTTCACGCAACGGAAAGGGACCCTTCCATTTCTTACTGTTGCTAAAGTGCGAGCCACCAACGGTTCGTCTCCGTTCTCTTCACCACGGTAAGGCTCCACCAACACCTCCATCCCCTCGAGTGTACGGTGGGCCCCGACTGGCAAGGTGAGGACTGTCTCACGATTTGGAGGTAGAGTAATTGTTGTCTGTCTTGGGACTCGAACCCTCCCCACCGGGTAGCGGCTCCCACCATTCTTCCACAGTCCTCGGGCACGGATAAGGTGTTGGAAGACCTTTTGGGCGGGCCTGTTAGCAACTGTCGTCTTCCAGTAATCACAGCCCCCCTTGTTGAAGAGCAACTGGTCTAATTCTTTCAGGACGTTCATGCCCACGATAGCTGGCACCTCTCTGTCGTACCGGCCCTCCGTTAACACAATCCCTTTTTTGCCTAAGTTCTGGCCACAGGCACGTATGTTCATCCACACGACCCCTACAACCGGAATGGGAAGATTATTTGCAGCCCTCAGTTTGATATGTGCCCCTTTGTCAATGGATACAGTTTGTCCAAAATGTTGGTAGAAGAACTGTTCTGGCATGGTGGTCACTTGGGACCCAGTATCCATCAGGCATTTTACTTCTTTCCCTTCAAATTCGGCCGTGATCGTCGGCGTGCAGGCTGCTATATCTTCAGGGCGTTGGTTTTCTCTAAGCTCAGTTGGTCTCCCCACCATGTGCCCATCCATGGAGGGAGGCACTAGTTTAACGGCGGTCTTTCTTGCGACGTCTTCCTCTCCGGACAGTGTCGGAATAAATGGTTCCGATTTCCACAGTTCCAACACTGGTACTCTCCAGTGGGTCTCGATCGTCTCTGCTCGATCTGTCCCCTCTCTTCTTGATAGGTATGCGTGCGGGTATTTGGTCGCGGTGCTGTCGTTCTTACTTATGACGCCGGGGCTTGCATATTCTTCAGCAACTCTTGTAGAGCAGTAACCGTCTCTTGTAACTGATCCACTTTAGCCTCAAGTTGGCTCGGTTCTCGGTTTTTCTCACCCGGGACTATCTTATGCATACAAACTTCTCCCCAGGCGTTCTGCGGGTCGCAATTTTCAGTTTGTGTGCGGGAGACTGCTTCTTCCAATATTTCCTGGAAAGTTAGTTTTTTTTCTACCCTGAGCCGTTCACGGAGGGCACCTTTGATCTTGGGGTTATGTAATCCGCGGAGAAATTGATCTCGCAGGGTACGGTCAGCATAACCGGGGGTTTGTGCTAGCTCTGGCTCTGCTGTAAGCATTTGTCTCATCATTCTCTGGAGTGCATTTGCATACTGTGGCAGACCTTCTTCTTCACCCTGCAGCCTGTAGAACAGTTGCGCCTGTAAATCTCCTGCTTCTGGTTTCCCGCCATACACTCTCTCAAGAATCTTCACCACCTGCTCTAACGTCTTTCGTTCACTCTCAGGGCGCAATAAAATAGTCTCTTGAGCATGGCCTTCAAGGGCAATCAACAGTATCTCCCCTTGATTTTCCGCAGTCACTCCTGCTACTCTCAACATGCCCCTCACTCTCTGCGCCCAGTCATGGAGAGGTACATTGTTGCCAGTAAATTTTGGTATATGGGTCAGCATAGCCCCCAGGGACAGCTGCCTTGCTGGTATTCCCCCATCAGGTTGTATTAGTACACCTCCATCAGCGACACCCCCCTGTCCGTCCATGGTTCCGTACCAGCCTGCGTATCCTGCCGACTACGCCAAATGTAATAACCTGCAGGTAACGGGATACGCAAGGACTGCACGGAACCACGGGGGTTAATCAATGCAAATTTAATAATGTATTGCACAACATAGGTAGAGGAAAAGTGTGGGAAGGGGAGAAAAGCCGGGAATGTGCACAGCAGTAGAGATAATGCAATATATATACAACTACTTTGAATAACTTGTCAAGGATAGGAAGCCTCAGATTGTACTCCCAAAAGCAAAACACAGTATCCTTATTAAACAAAAAAACCGCAGAGTCCTTGTTACCTTACTCGTATAACACAGTGCAGAGTCTTTTCCTATCTGTCCCTAACTAAAAGTAGTGTGCACACTTAACTGCAGGTTTCAGCGTGGGGTACCTCGTCACCGTTGGGGCCCGTATTCCGCTGGCAGACACCTCTAAAGTTCAGTCTTTGTCCCGGGTCTGTAACTTGCACGAGCTGCCTGGCTCCTCGCTCCACATCCAGCCTCTTTGGATCTGTAATTTTGTAATTTGCACGTGCTGTCTGGCTCCTCGCTCCACATCCAGCCTCTTTGGATCTGTGTCTTGGGGGGAACACCACGCAACACTCTAAGGTACTTGGACCTCGGAAAAACAGGGCAGACTGAGGCCTTCTATCTTACAGCCCACTCCAGCACACTCCTCTCAGACAAAAAACCACATCTAGACTCCTCCTCCTCCTGTTCCAGACTCCATCAAGTCACTTGAGCAGGACTTTTTCCCGCTGTTCTCTGTTTTGACAGCAGGTGGCAGCATAACACAAGGAAGTCCACCAAACAGTCTTTTAACCTATATATATATATATATATATATATATATATATATACATACACACATATACACATACACATACATATATATACATATACATACATATATATACATACATATACATACATACATATATACACATATACATACATATATATAAATGTTAACAGGTCTTACACATATACTGTAGATATCTACAATAAGAGGGTTCTGAGAAACAGCAGAAGAGGAATGGGTTGTGATAATATAACTGAGGAATGTGATCTTGTTCTCTACATAGCCGGTGGGTACAGAAAGGTGTAGAGAACTGTGCAGATAGGTCCCTATAGTAAGAAAAGTACTATGCATAGCCAAGAGGTAAACTCTATTTGGCAATGACCAATAATTCTCCATACAGTTACTAAGATAGAGTTGCTGTGGCATCTAGAACCTTACAGTACACCCTTTCTAGAACACATTATTGTTCAGCTCAATGCGCTTGAGCAGATGAGTCACCATCTTCTCCATGAATCTGGCACTGTCTTTTCCAGCTTTTAGCACTTCTTCATGGTTAGCGGTGGCTTCACTGTTGTAGTCCATCACTGCCTTGTTTGTAATGAGGGACATGCCCAAAACCTTTAAACCACAATGTCTGGCCACAATTACTTCAGGTACAGTACTCATCCCGACTGCATCAGCTCCAAGGCTAACCAGGAATTTACATTCAGCAATGGTCTCAAAATTGGGTCCTCCAAGGCTACAATATACTCCTTCCCTCATCTTTTCTGAGAGTCCCAGCTCTTGCCCAACAGCCAAAGCCAGCTTCCTCAGGTTCTTGTCATAAGCATCAGACATCGGGGGAAACCGAGGTCCAAACCTCTCCTCATTAGGACCAAAAAGTGGATTCTCTCCTGCAAATCCTGGCATATTTATATGATCCATTATCACCATTATGTCCCCAACGTTATATCTTGGTTCAGTCCTCCTGCAGCATTAGTGACAATGAGCGTTTCAACCCCAATCAGGCGGAAAACCCTTATTGGAAATGTAACCTTCCACAGGGGGTAACCCTCATAGAAATGAAACCGTCCTTGCATGCACACACATGGCTTCCCATTCAAGTTTCCAAATATAAGACGACCAGCATGTCCAGGAACTGTACTGTGTGGGAAGTTAGGGATGTCAGCATAATTGAATACCACCTGATCCTTTAAGAGTTCGCCCAAAGTTCCAAGCCCAGATCCACATACAATGGCCACTGAAGGACGATGTTCTGTCTTGGATGTGAGCCAGTCTGCAGTCTGCTTGTATTCTTCATAAGTGTACCCAGGACGGGTCTCCTTCTTGAGGATCTTCTTCGGAGTTTCTGCCGCTGGGGGAGCCATGCTGCTGACTGATGCTGTATAGTAGCTTCTGCTGCTACGGCTCGCTCAGCAAAGCTCACAGAGGACTCTTCATCTCAGACCCCGTCCTCCTAAAATGGAGACGCAGGGTCCCCTGTCCTTCCTCGTCCCGCAGCTCTGATTCACGAGCTGACTCGCAGGACGAGGAGGATGTCTTTACTAGGGGCTCGGACGCTACTTCATGTACTCCACTGATCTGTCCGAAGGTGAAGCAGATGCTAATGATTTGATTGCGTCCATTATATTTGTACTGGACCTCAATCCGCCTGTATCAGGGGAGCATCCCCCTCTGGCAGAAAGGCATCAGTATACCTTAAGAGAACAAGGAGTGTGTTCCTTAACCACTCCAGTTTTTCAGCCCACTGTGACCAAGCCCAGAGCCTGTCCTGACAGACGCTCCCAAAGCGTGGTTCTGATGACTGTTTCCCCCTTCCACCAGTGGTGGTCAAGGAGTGGGCTCATTCACCAAGGGTGGACCCTCCGGTGTCTAGTCTTTCAGCCCGGATAGTTGTATCAGTGGCTGACGGCACCTCTCTAAGGATCCCACTGTCCGCCAGGTTGACCTTCTGGCCAAATCTATATATGAGGCGGCAGGGGCCTCGTTCTCCCCATCTTTTGCAGCAGTGCGGGCTCTCAAAGCCATCTCTGCTTCTCTGGAGGAGATGCATTCCCTCACCAGGGACTTTATGCCCGAAATGGTTGCCTTATCTTCCAGGCTTCAGTCTTTTCATCCTATGCCATGTCTGCCATGCTGGAGACTGCCACCGCACTGCGGTGGCCTCGGCTACTTCCCTCGCTATCCGCAGGCTCCTGTGGCTTCGAGAGTGGAAGGCAGATGCTTCTTAAGAAGTTCCTTGCTGGGCTCCCTTTTGCTGGGACCAGTCTATTCGGTGAACAACTGGATGAAATTATTAAAGGAAGTTTTTGGCAGGAAGAGTACTTCCATGCCGCAAACCCAGGAAACCTGTCCAGGGCAGGAACCAGTCGAGGTTTCGTTCCTTTCGTTCCTCTAACTGGCCGTCCTCTAAGCCCTCGGCCTCGTCCACTAACTCAGCCAAGGTCCGAACTGGCACATGAAGCCGCGTCCTCAGAAGTCCGCAGGAGCTGCTGCCACCAAGGCAGCCTCCTCTTGATTATCTGGCCGCGCCAGCAACGTCCTTGGTCGGTGGCAGGCTCTCCCACTTGGGCGACGTGTGGTTTCAACACGTCTTCGATCAGTGGGTGTGGGTTACCATCTCCCACGGCTGCAGAATAGAATTCTATACAGCCCGCCAAACAGAAGGTCGTGGCATTCTTGCAGGCCTGTGGAGTAATTGTACCAGTTCCCGACTGGGAACGGTCCTGAGATTTCTACTCAAATCTCTTCCTAGTCCTCGAAGAGGACGGTGCCTTCCGACCTGGATCTCAAGCTTCTCAACAAGCATGTTCAGGTGCGGCATTTTTGCATGGAATCTCTGCGATCAGTCAATGACCCAAGGAGATTTCTTAGCATCCATTGACATCAGAGATGTCTATCTGCATGTGCCAATCGCAGTTTCACACCAGCGTTGGCTACGGTTTGTAATCGGAAAGGAGCATTTCCAATTCGTGGCTCTCCCCTTCGGGTTAGCCACGGCCCTTTGTGTATTCACCAAGGTCATGGCAGCAGTGGTTGCGGTTCTGCACCTCCAGGGGTTGGCAGTGATTCCTTACCTGGACGACCTTCTAGTCAAGGCTTCATGCAGTGCAGACTGTCAGCGGAGTGTCTCGCTCACTCTCGCCACGCTTGCAAGTCCAGTCTGACCCCGACCCAGGAACTTACGTACCTAGGGATGCAATTCAAGACTCTGCTGGCACTTGTGAAGCTGCCCTTAGTCAAACAGCAGTCCCTTCATCTGGCGGTTCGCTCTCTGCTGAGGCTCCGCCGTCATTCCATCAGGCACCTCATGCAGGTGCTGGGTCAGATGGTGGCGTCAATGGAAGCGGTTCCCTTTGCCAGTTCCATCTGCGTCCCCTGCAGCTGGACATCCTCCGCTGTTGGGACAAGCGGACCTCTTCCTTGCACAGGCTAGTGGCTCTGTCGCCACAGACCAGGAGCTCTCTTCAGTGGTGGCTTCGGCCCCTCTCTCTGTCCCAGGGACGCTCCTTTCTGGCCCCGTCCTGGGTGATTCTCACCACGGACGCCAGTCTATCCGGCTGGGGAGCAGTGTTTCTCCACCACCGAGCACAGGGCACTTGGACTCCGTCCGAATCAGCCCTCTCGATCAATGTGCTGGAAATCAGAGCTGTGCTCCTAGCTCTCGTAGCTTTTCACCGCCTGTCGGCGGGCAAGCACATTCGAGTCCAGTCAGACAACGCGACAGCAGTTGCCTACATCAATCACCAGGGCGGGACTCGCAGCGCCTAGCCCTGTTGGAAATTCAACGCATCAGTGGACGGAAGACTCCAAGTCCACCATATCCGCAGTCCACATCCCAGGCGTAGAAAACTGGGAGGCAGATTATCTCAGCCGTCAACCCGTGGACAGCGGCGAGTGGGCCCTGCATCCGGCAGTGTTCCGGTCAATCTGCCGCAAGTGGGGCACGCCGGAAGTGGATCTAATGGCATCCCGGCACAACAACAAGGTCCCGGTTTACGTGGCTCGCTCCCACGATCCTCAGGCCTTGGCGGCGGACGTGCTGGTTCAGGATTGGTCCCAGTTCCGTCTGGCCTACGTGTTTCCCCCTCTAGCTCTCTTGCCCAGAGTCCTGCGCAGGATCAGAATGGAGGGCCGTCGGGTCGTACTCATCGCCCCAGACTGGCCCAGGCGAGCTTGGTTCCCAGACCTGCTCCGTCTGTCCGTAGAGGTGCCGTGGCATCTCTCGGTCCGCCCAGGCCTTCTCTCACAGGGTCCGTTTTCCGCCAGAATTCTGCGGCTCTCAGATTGACGGCGTGGCTCTTGAGCCTTGGATCCTTACGGCTTCAGGCATTCCTTCCGAGGTCATCTCCACTATGACTCAGGCTCGGAAGTCTTCCTCGGCCAGGATTTACCACAGGACTTGGAGAATTTTCCTGTCCTGGTGTCGCTCTTCCGGCCATGCTCCTTGGCCGTTTTCCTTGCCGACCATCCGGTCCTTTCTACAGTCCGGTCTGCAGCTAGGACTGTCCCTCAATTCCCTCAAGGGACAGGTCTCGGCTCTGTCAGTGTTGTTCCAGCGGCGTATCGCCCGACTGGCCCAGGTGCGCACCTTCATGCAGGGCGCATCTCACATCATTCCGCCTTACCGGCGGCCTCTGGATCCCTGGGACCTTAATCTGGTCCTCACGGCCTTACAGAAACCCCCCTTTGAGCCTCTTAGGGAGGTTTCTTTGTTTCAACTTTCACAGAAAGTGGACTTTCTGGTGGCCATAACTTCTCTCAGGAGAGTCTCTGATTTGACTGTGCTCTCTTCGGAGTCACCCTTTTTGTTTTTTTCACCAAGACAAGGTGGTTCTCTGTCCGACTCCGGGCTTTCTCCCTAAGGTGGTGTCTCCTTTCCACCTTAACCAGGACATTTCATTGCCCTCCCTTTGTCCGGCCCCTGTGCATCGCTTTGAGAAAGCGTTGCATACTTTGGATTTGGTGCGGGCGCTCCGGATCTATGTGTCACGCACCGCCGCTCTTAGGCGGTGCACCTCTCTTTTCGTGCTAACCACGGGTCAGCGCAAGGGTCTCTCGGCTTCTACACCGACCTTAGCTCGTTGGATTAGGTCGGCCATATCCGATGCCTACCAATGTTCTCAGGTGCCCCCACCGCCAGGGATTAAGGCGCATTCGACCAGAGCTGTCGGTGCCTCCTGGGCTTTCAGGCACCAGGCTACGGCTCAGCAGGTTTGTCAGGCTGCCAATTGGTCTAGTCTGCACACCTTTTCGAAGCACTACCAAGTGCATGCTCATGCTTCGGCAGATAAGAGCTTGGGCAGACGCATCCTTCAGGCGGCTGTCGCCCATTTGTGAAGTTAGGTTTTACCTACTTCTCAGTTCTGTTTATTTCCCACCCATGGACTGCTTTGAGACTTCCCATGGTCTGGGTCTCCCATAAGGAACGATGAAGAAAAAGAGAATTTTGTTACTTACCGTAAATTCTTTTTCTTATAGTTCCGACATGGGAGACCCAGCACCCTCCCTGTTGCCTGTTGGCAGTTTCTTGTTCCGTGTGTTTTCACCGGCTGTTGTTGTAGACAGAGGTTCCGGTTATTCCGGGTTTTACTCTATCTCTACTTGTGGGTGGATGTCCTCCTTCAGCTTTTGCACTAAACTGGTTAGATTTGTCATCCAGGAGGTGTATATGCTCGGAGGGAGGAGCTACACTTTTAGTGTAGTACTTTGTGTGTCCTCCGGAGGCAGAATCAATACACCCATGGTCTGGGTCTCCCATGTCGGAACTATAAGAAAAAGAATTTACGGTAAGTAACAAAATTCTCTTTTTTACCCTCAAAAAAGTGCTAGGGTTTATTTTCAGAGCTGGGCTTATTTCTGGGGAAGCACGGTTTAGGGGTAAGTTTCCCCCCCCAAAAAAAGGCAGACACCAACCAGAAGAATCATACTTACCAGACCCCAGATATCTGCATCACTCCCAGGTCATCCTTCAATCCACAGCGGGTGCTCCCACTAGGTCCTCATGTGTTCCACAGAGATGCTCCCCTGCTTCTGGCCGACACAGGGGACCTAAGATGCTGGGGAATGCATCCTCTCGCTCTCTCACACACACACAAATCCAATCATAGTAACATCACACACATACATCCCATGATACAGTACTGTTTCTTGTCGCTCTAGAAAGCGAGGACCTGTGCTGAAACGCCTCAATGCGTTCCACCGCAGGTCTTTGATGTGTTCGACCTCAGGTCTTCAATGCGTTCCACCGCAGGTCCTCAATGTGTTCCACCACAGGTCCTCTGCATTCCACCGCAGGTCCTCAATGCGTTCCACCACAGGTCCGCAATGTGTTCCACCACAGGTCCTCTGCATTCCACCACAGGTCCTCGATGAGTTACACTGCAGGTTCTCAATGCGTTCCACTGCAGGTCCTCAATGTGTTCCACTACAGGTCCTCTGCATTCCACCGCATTTCTTCAATGCGTTACACCGCAGGTCCTCAATGTGTTCCACCACAGGTCCTCTGCATTCCACCGTAGGTCTTCAGTGCGTTCCACCGCAGGTCCTCAATGTGTTCCACCACAGGTCCTCTGCATTCCACCGGAGGTCCTCGATGAGTTACACTGCAGGTCCTCAATGCGTTCCACTGCAGGTCCTCAATGCGTTCCATTGCAGGTCCTCAATGTGTTCCACTACAGGTCTTCTGCATTCTACCGCATGTCTTCAATGCATTCCACCGCAGGTCCTCAATGTGTTCCACCACAGGTCCTCTGCATTCCACCGTAGGACTTCAATGCGTTCCACCATAGGTCCTCTGCATTCCACTACAGGTCCTCAATGCGTTCCACTGCAGGTCCTCAATGCGTTCCATTGCAGTCCTCAATGTGTTCCACTACAGGTCCTCTGAATTCCACCGCATGTCTTCAATGCGTTCCACCGCAGGTCCTCAATGTGTTCCACAACAGGTCCTCTGAATTCCACCGTAGGTCTTCAATGCGTTCCACTGCAGGTCCTCAATGTGTTCCATCACAGGTCCTCTGCATTCCACTGCAGGTCCTCGGTGAGTTACACTGCAGGTCCTCAATGCGTTCCACTGCAGGTCCTCAATGCGTTCCATTGCAGGTCCTCAATGCGTTCCACCGCAGGTCTTCAATGTGTTCCATTGAAGGTTCTTCTGTTCCACAGTGTCCCAGATCCTCCGAGCAGTAGGGCATCAACAGATGTGGTGGGGAATTGTTGGCACCTGCAAACTGTAGCTATTCGTGATCTGGTGAGTATGTTTGTGGGGCTATCTTCTCTCTTTTGGGGTGCCCACTGTCTATAATGTAGTGCCCTGCAGTATTCTTTAACTTTTTTAGCTGCATGGACACTTCATTATTTTATTTTTTTTAATTAAATGTTTTTATTAAAGTTTTACAAGTTACAACCAAATAAACATTGGAGGCTACCCAGCCTCTACCCCCCCCTTCCATCCCCCACCTCCCCAACAAACATTAAACAAACAGACTTGTAGAAAGGAGAGATAATGTCAGATCTGCAGCTCCACACATTCCTAGACAAAAGTTTTTAAGTACCATTATTACGTTTATCAAATAATCCAATTAGACTTTTGTTTTTCTTTGAGTTTTTGCTTTGTTTGGCGGACACTTCCTTATTGAACTGCAACTAGGGCTTATTTTCAGGGTAATGCTTATATTTACAGTTTACTCCAAAAAGGCCAAAAATTCCTACTATGGCTTGTTTTTTGGACTAGGGCTTATTTTCAGGGAAACACTGTACCATTTATGTAGATAATGGCGCATAAAAGACATCTGAAAACTTAAATTAAACCACTTATACATTCATATATGAAACTAATTCCCTAGAAAATCATAGACGTAGAAAAGATTTCACAACTTTTTCATTACATATGTAAATATAGTGTGTATATATATATATATATATATATATATATATATATATATATACAGTACAGCCCAAAAGTTTGGACACACCTCATTTGAAGAGTTTTCTTTATTTTCATAACTCTGAAAATTGTAGATTCACATTGAAGGCATCAAAACTATGAATTATCACATGTGGAATGAAATACTGAACAAAGTGTGAAACAACTGAAAATATGTCTTATATTCTAGGTTCTTCACAGTAGCCACCTTTTGCTTTGATGACTGCTTTGCACACTCTTGGCATTCTCTTGATGAGCTTCAAGAGGTGGTCACCGGAAATGGTCTTCACTTCACAGGTGTGCCCTGTCAGGTTTAATAAGTGGGATTTCTTGCCTTATATATGGGGTTGGGACCATCAGTTGTGTTGTGCAGAAGTCTGGTGGATGCACAGCTGATAGTCCTACTGAATAGACTTAGAGTTTGTATTATGGCAAGAAAAAAGCAGCTAAGTAAAGAAAAACCAGTGGCCATCATTACTTTAAGAAATGAAGGTCAGTCAGTCTGAAAAATTGGGAAAGCTTTGAAAGTGTCCCCAAGTGCAATGGCAAAAACCATCAAACGCTACAAAGAAACTGGCTCACATAAGGACCGCCCTAGGAAAGGAAGACCAAGAGTCACCTCTGCTGCGGAGGATAAGTTTATCTGAGTCACCAGTCTCAGAAATCGCAGGTTAACAGCAGCTCAGATTAGAGACCAGGTCAATGCCACAGAGTTCTAGCAGCAGACACATCTCTAGAACAACTGTTAAGAGGAGACTTTGTGCAGCAGCCTTCATGGTAAAATAGCTGCTAGGAAACCACTGCTAAGGACAGGTAACAAGCAGAAGAGACTTGTTTGGGCTAAAGGACACAAGGCATGGACATTAGACCAGTGGAAATCTGTGCTTAGGTTTGATGAGTCCAAATTTGAGATCTTTAGATCCAACCACCGTGTCTTTGTAGAAAAGGTGAACGGATGGGCTCTACATGGCTGGTTCACACCGTGAAGCATGGAGGAGGAGGTGTGATGGTGTGGGAGTGCTTTTCTGGTGACACTGTTGGGGATTTATTCAAAATTGAAGGCATACTGACCCAGCATGGCTACCACAGCATCTTGCAGTGGCGTGCTATTCCATCCGGTTTGCGTTTAGTTGGACCATCATTTATTTTTCAACAGGACAATGACCCCAAACACACCTCCAGGCTGTGTAAGGGCTATTTGACTAAGAAGGAGAGTGATGGGGTGCTACGCCAGATGACCTGGTCTCCACAGTCACCAGACCTGAACCCAATCGAGATGGTTTGGGGTGAGCTGGACCGCAGAGTGAAGGCAAAAGGGCCAACAAGTGCTAAGCATCTCTGGGAACTCCTTCAAGACTGTTGGAAAACCATTTCCGGTGACTACCTCTTGAAGCTCATCAAGAGAATGCCAAGAGTGTGCAAAGCAGTAATCAAAGCAAAAGGTGGCTACTTTGAAGAACCTAGAATATAAGACAGATTTTCAGTTGTTTCACACTTTTAAGTATTTCATTCCACATGTGATAATTCATAGTTTTGATGCCTTCAATGTGAATCTACAATTTTCAGAGTCATGAAAATAAAGAAAACTCTTCGAATGAGAAGGTGTATCCAAACTTTTGGTCTGTACTGTATATATAATATATATACTGTATATAAATAAATATATATAATATATATATATATATATATGTATACAGTGGAACCTCGCTTAACGAGTAACCCACTTAACGAGTATTTCGCTTAACAAGCAAAGCTTTCTGTAAATTTGTAACTCGGTTTACGAGAAAGCTTTGCTGTACGAGCAAAATCCTCACCGCACACACTTCCGGTTCCGTACATCCACCGCGCTCTGACCCGCTCTTACAGTCCACACAAACACACACAAGCACGCACAAAACACATACAAACACACACAAAGAAACACGCACGCACACACATACAGTATTATGCTCACCTTACCTTCCGTTCCATCGCCGGCCTCATGGTTCTTGTAGAACTACAAGAGCCAGGAGGCCGGCGATGGAACGGAAGGTAAGGTGAGCATAATATGTGTACCTTCCGTTTCATCGCCGGCCTCCTGGGTCCTGTAGTTCGTCGCTCCAGGATGTGTATCCGCAACCAACGCGACGAGGCAGGAACTTCGGCTGTCACCGCTACTCAAAGGCAGCACGCTGGCCAATCAGAGGCTAGCGGATCCCGCCTTTGACGTCAGCGCTCTGGCAGCAGAGGTTCCGCCCTCGTCGTGATGGTAACCCGATACACAGCCAGTACCAGCGTACAGCAAGTCCCAGGAGACCGGCGATGGAACGAAAGGTAAGGTGGGTGAGCATAATGTGTTTGTGTGTGTTTGTGCATGTTTGTACGTGTTTGTACGTGTTTGTGCGTGTTTGTACGTGTGTGTGTGCGTTTGTGCGTGTGTGGAATGGCACAATAGGGGAACAGAATGGGACATTTAACAAGTTGTGGAACGAATTGTCTGCATTGCAATGATTTCCTATGGGAAATCTTGCTTTGCTGAACGAGTAACTTGGTTAACAAGCACAGTCCCAGAACGGATTGTTCTCGTTAACCAAGGTTCTACTGTATATAGGTATATACCAGGGGTCTCAAACACGCGGCCCGCGGGCCGCATGCGGCCCTTCAGGTGGCTTCTTGCGGCCCGCAGGCCCGTGGACCTGGTAAAGATGGCGACCGGTGCAGGGGCCGCAGCTGCCAGTTATTTTATTTCAGCCTACAGTTTTGTCTTTGCCGCGCACAGTGAAGTTCTCGCTGCAGAACGCAATAACAGCCGCCTGCCAATCAGAGGCAAGCACCTGCTGCATATGACCTCAGATGATTGCCTGTGATTGGCCAGTGGCTGTTGTGCAGTGAGAACTGCTCTGCACGCGCCGGCCGAAAGTTCAGCGATGACAGCAGCTGTGATCATTACCGGGTCCACGTGCCTGCGTGCCGCTGACAGCAGGTGAGAAGAATGTTTTCGTGTGTGTGGGGTTCTGTGTTGCTGGCTGAGGCTGCACTGTGTGTGTGTGTGTGTGTGTGTGTGTGTGTGTGTGGTAGCTGAGGCTTCACCGAGTCCATGTGCCTGCATGCCGCTGACAGCAGGTGAGAAGAATGTTTTCGTGTGTGTGTTTCTGTTGCTGGCTGAGGCTGCACAGAGTGTGTGTGTGTGTGTGTTAGCTGAGGCTGCACAGGGCGGGGGTGTGTGTGTGTGTGTGAGCTGAGGCTGCACAGGGTGTGTGTGTGTGTGTGTGTGAGCTGAGGCTGCACAGGGTGTGTGTGTGTGTGTGTGTGAGCTGAGGCTGCACAGGGCGGGGGTGTGTGTGTGTGTGTGTGAGCTGAGGCTGCACAGGGTGGGGGTGTGTGTGTGTGTGAGCTGAGGCTGCACAGGGTGTGTGTGTGTGTGTGTGTGTGTGAGCTGAGGCTGCACAGGGTGGGGGGGGTGTGTGTGAGCTGAGGCTGCACAGGGTGGGGGGGGGGGTGAGCTGAGGATGCACAGGGTGGGAGGGGGTGTGTGTGTGTTAGCTGAGGCTGCACAGGGTGGGTGTGTGTGTGTGAGCTGAGGCTGCACAGGGTGGGGGTGTGTGTGTGTGTGTGTGTGTGTGAGCTGAGGCTGCACAGGTTGGGGGTGTGTGTTTGTGAGCTGAGGCTGCACAGGGTGGGGTGTGTGTGTGTGTGTGTGAGCTGAGGCTACACAGGGTGTGTGTGTGTGTGTGTGTGTGTGTGTGTGTGTGAGCTGACGCTGCACAGGGTGGGGGTGTGTGTGTGTTAGCTGAGGCTGCACAGGGTGGGTGTGTGTGTGTGTGTGTGTGAGCTGAGGCTGCACAGGGTGGGGGTGTGTGTGTGTGTGTGAGCTGAGGCTGCACAGGGTGGGGTGTGTGTGTGTGAGCTGAGGCTGCACAGGGTGGTGGGGTGTGTGTTAGCTGAGGCTGCACAGGGTGGGGGGTGTGTGTGTGTGAGCTGAGGCTGCACAGGGTGGGGGGGTGTGTGTGTGTTAGCTGAGGCTGCACAGGGTGGGTGTGTGTGTGTGTGTTAGCTGAGGCTGCACAGGGTGGGTGTGTGTGTGTGTGAGCTGAGGCTGCACAGGGTGGGGGTGTGTGTGTGTGAGCTGAGGCTGCACAGGGTGGGGGTGTGTGTGTGTGTGAGCTGAGGCTGCACAGGGTGGGGGGTGTGTGTGTGTGAGCTGAGGCTGCACAGGGTGAGGGGGGGGTGTGTGTGTGAGCTGAGTCTGCACAGGGTGGGTGTGTGTGTGTGTGTTAGCTGAGGCTGCACAGGGTGGGGTGTGTGTGAGCTGAGGCTGCACAGGGTGGGGGGGTGTGTGTGTGTGTGAGCTGAGGCTGCACAGGGTGGGTGTGTGTGTGTGAGCTGAGGCTGCACAGGGTGGGGGTGTGTGTGTGTGTGTTAGCTGAGGCTGCACAGGGTGGGGGGGGTGTTAGCTGAGGCTGCACAGGGTGGGGTGTGTGTGTTAGCTGAGGCTGCACAGGGTGGGGTGCGTGTGCGTGTGTGTGTGTGTGTGTGTGTGTGAGCTGAGGCTGCACAGGGTGGGGTGTGTGTGTTAGCTGAGGCTGCACAGGGTGGGGTGTGTGTGTGTGTGTGTGTGTGTGTGTGTGTGTGTTAGCTGAGGCTGGGGCACATTGCTACAAGGGGACAAGGATGCACACATTTTCACAGAAAGGGAAACAAGATGGGGCACATTACTACAAGATGTTGGCCAAAATTACTATGCGGTGGTTATTGTAAAACTGTGTGTGAGCTGAGGCTGCACAGGGTGGGGGGGGGGGGGTGAGCTGAGGATGCACAGGGTGGGAGGGGGTGTGTGTGTGTTAGCTGAGGCTGCACAGGGTGTGTGTGTGTGTGTGTGTGTGTGTGAGCTGAGGCTGCACAGGATGGGGGTGTGTGTGTGTGTGAGCTGAGGCTGCACAGGTTGGGGGGTGTGTTTGTGAGCTGAGGCTGCACAGGGTGGGGGGGGGGGGTGTGAGCTGAGGCTGCACAGGGTGGGGGGGGTGTGAGCTGAGGATGCACAGGGTGGGAGGGGGTGTGTGTGTGTTAGCTGAGGCTGCACAGGGTGGGGTGTGTGTGTGTGTGTGTGTGTGTGTGTGTTAGCTGAGGCTGGGGCACATTGCTACAAGGGGACAAGGATGCACACATTTTTACAGAAAGGGAAACAAGATGGGGCACATTACTACAAGATGTTGGCCAAAATTACTATGCGGTGGTTATTGTAAAACTGTGTGTGAGCTGAGGCTGCACAGGGTGGGGGGGGGTGAGCTGAGGATGCACAGGGTGGGAGGGGGTGTGTGTGTGTTAGCTGAGGCTGCACAGGGTGTGTGTGTGTGTGTGTGTGTGTGTGTGAGCTGAGGCTGCACAGGGTGGGGGTGTGTGTGTGTGTGTGAGCTGAGGCTGCACAGGTTGGGGGGGTGTGTTTGTGAGCTGAGGCTGCACAGGGTGGGGTGTGTGTGTGTGTGTGTGTGAGCTGAGGCTGCACAGGGTGGGGGGGGGTGTGAGCTGAGGCTGCACAGGGTGGGGGGGGTGTGAGCTGAGGATGCACAGGGTGGGAGGGGGTGTGTGTGTGTTAGCTGAGGCTGCACAGGGTGGGTGTGTGTGTGTGAGCTGAGGCTGCACAGGGTGGGGGTGTGTGTGTTTGTGAGCTGAGGCTGCACAGGGTGGGGGGTGTGTGTGTGTGTGTGAGCTGAGGCTACACAGGGTGTGTGTGTGTGTGTGTGTGTGTGAGCTGAGGCTGCACAGGGTGGGTGTGTGTGTGTGTGTGTTAGCTGAGGCTGCACAGGGTGGGTGTGTGCGTGTGTGTGTGAGCTGAGGCTGCACAGGGTGGGGGTGTGTGTGTGTGTGAGCTGAGGCTGCACAGGGTGGGGTGTGTGTGTGTGTGTGTGTGTGTGTGTGTGTGTTAGCTGAGGCTGGGGCACATTGCTACAAGGGGACAAGGATGCACACATTTTCACAGAAAGGGAAACAAGATGGGGCACATTACTACAAGATGTTGGCCAAAATTACTATGCGGTGGTTATTGTAAAACTGTGTGTGAGCTGAGGCTGCACAGGGTGGGGGGGGGGGTGAGCTGAGGATGCACAGGGTGGGAGGGGGTGTGTGTGTGTTAGCTGAGGCTGCACAGGGTGTGTGTGTGTGTGTGTGTGAGCTGAGGCTGCACAGGGTGGGGGTGTGTGTGTGTGTGTGAGCTGAGGCTGCACAGGTTGGGGGGTGTGTTTGTGAGCTGAGGCTGCACAGGGTGGGGTGTGTGTGTGTGTGTGTGTGAGCTGAGGCTGCACAGGGTGGGGGGGGGGGTGTGTGAGCTGAGGCTGCACAGGGTGGGGGGGGTGTGAGCTGAGGATGCACAGGGTGGGAGGGTGTGTGTGTGTGTTAGCTGAGGCTGCACAGGGTGGGGTGTGTGTGTGTGTGTGTGTGTGTGTGTGTGTGTTAGCTGAGGCTGGGGCACATTGCTACAAGGGGACAAGGATGCACACATTTTTACAGAAAGGGAAACAAGATGGGGCACATTACTACAAGATGTTGGCCAAAATTACTATGCGGTGGTTATTGTAAAACTGTGTGTGAGCTGAGGCTGCACAGGGTCGGGGGGGGGTGAGCTGAGGATGCACAGGGTGGGAGGGGGTGTGTGTGTGTTAGCTGAGGCTGCACAGGGTGTGTGTGTGTGTGTGTGTGTGTGAGCTGAGGCTGCACAGGGTGGGGGTGTGTGTGTGTGTGAGCTGAGGCTGCACAGGTTGGGGGGGTGTGTTTGTGAGCTGAGGCTGCACAGGGTGGGGTGTGTGTGTGTGTGTGTGTGAGCTGAGGCTGCACAGGGTGGGGGGGGGGTGTGAGCTGAGGCTGCACAGGGTGGGGGGGGGTGTGAGCTGAGGATGCACAGGGTGGGAGGGGGTGTGTGTGTGTTAGCTGAGGCTGCACAGGGTGGGTGTGTGTGTGTGTGAGCTGAGGCTGCACAGGGTGGGGGTGTGTGTGTGTGTGAGCTGAGGCTGCACAGGTTGGGGGGGTGTGTTTGTGAGCTGAGGCTGCACAGGGTGGGGGGTGTGTGTGTGTGTGTGAGCTGAGGCTACACAGGGTGTGTGTGTGTGTGTGTGTGTGTGTGTGAGCTGAGGCTGCACAGGGTGTGTGTGTGTGTGTGTGTGTGTGTTAGCTGAGGCTGCACAGGGTGGGTGTGTGCGTGTGTGTGTGAGCTGAGGCTGCACAGGGTGGGGGTGTGTGTGTGTGTGAGCTGAGGCTGCACAGGGTGGGGTGTGTGTGTGTGAGCTGAGGCTGCACAGGGTGGTGGGGTGTGTGTGTGTTAGCTGAGGCTGCACAGGGTGGGGGGTGTGTGTGTGTGAGCTGAGGCTGCACAGGGTGGGGGGGTGTGTGTGTGTTAGCTGAGGCTGCACAGGGTGGGGGGGTGTGTGTGTGTGTTAGCTGAGGCTGCACAGGGTGGGGGTGTGTGTGTGTGTGAGCTGAGGCTGCACAGGGTGGGGGGGTGTGTGTGTGAGCTGAGGCTGCACAGGGTGGGGGTGTGTGTGTGTGTGAGCTGAGGCTGCACAGGGTGGGGGGGTGTGTGTGTGTGAGCTGAGGCTGCACAGGGTGGGGGGGGGGTGTGTGTGAGCTGAGTCTGCACAGGGTGGGTGTGTGTGTGTGTGTTAGCTGAGGCTGCACAGGGTGGGGGTGTGTGTGAGCTGAGGCTGCACAGGGTGGGGGTGTGTGTGTGTGTGTGAGCTGAGGCTGCACAGGGTGGGTGTGTGTGTGTGAGCTGAGGCTGCACAGGGTGGGGGTGTGTGTGTGTGTGTTAGCTGAGGCTGCACAGGGTGGGGGGGTGTTAGCTGAGGCTGCACAGGGTGGGGTGTGTGTGTTAGCTGAGGCTGCACAGGGTGGGGGGTGTGTGTGTGTGTGTGTGTGTGTGTGTGTGTGAGCTGAGGCTGCACAGGGTGGGGGGTGTGTGTTAGCTGAGGCTGCACAGGGTGGGGTGTGTGTGTGTGTGTGTGTGTTAGCTGAGGCTGGGGCACATTGCTACAAGGGGACAAGGATGCACACATTTTTACAGAAAGGGAAACAAGATGGGGCACATTACTACAAGATGTTGGCCAAAATTACTATGCGGTGGTTATTGTAAAACTGTGTGTGAGCTGAGGCTGCACAGGGTGGGGGGGGGGGGGTGAGCTGAGGATGCACAGGGTGGGAGGGGGTGTGTGTGTGTTAGCTGAGGCTGCACAGGGTGTGTGTGTGTGTGTGTGTGTGTGTGTGTGAGCTGAGGCTGCACAGGGTGGGGGTGTGTGTGTATGTGTGAGCTGAGGCTGCACAGGTTGGGGGGGTGTGTTTGTGAGCTGAGGCTGCACAGGGTGGGGTGTGTGTGTGTGTGAGCTGAGGCTGCACAGGGTGGGGGTGTGTGTGTGTGTGAGCTGAGGCTGCACAGGGTGGGTGTGTGTGTGTGTGTTAGCTGAGGCTGCACAGGGTGGGTGTGTGTGTGAGCTGAGGCTGCACAGGGTGGGGGGTGTGGTGTGTGTGTGAGCTGAGGCTGCACAGGTTGGGGGTGTGTGTTTGTGAGCTGAGGCTGCACAGGGTGGGGTGTGTGTGTGTGTGTGAGCTGAGGCTGCACAGGGTGGGTGTGTGTGTGTGTGTGTGAGCTGAGGCTGCACAGGGTGGGTGTGTGTGTGTGTGTGTGTTAGCTGAGGCTGCACAGGGTGGGTGTGTGTGTGAGCTGAGGCTGCACAGGGTGGGTGTGTGTGTGTGTGTGAGCTGAGGCTGCACAGGGTGGGGTGTGTGTGTGTGTGTGTGAGCTGAGGCTGCACAGGGTGGTGGGGGGTGTGTGTTAGCTGAGGCTGCACAGGGTGGGGGGGTGTGTGTGTGTGAGCTGAGGCTGCACAGGGTGGGGGGGGTGTGTGTGTGTTAGCTGAGGCTGCACAGGGTGGGGGGGGTGTGTTAGCTGAGGCTGCACAGGGGGGGGTGTGTGTGTGTGTGAGCTGAGGCTGCACAGGGTGGGGGTGTGTGTGTGTGTGAGCTGAGGCTGCACAGGGTGGGGGTGTGTGTGTGTGTGAGCTGAGGCTGCACAGGGTGGGGTGTGTGTGTGTGTGTGAGCTGAGGCTGTACAGGGTGGGGGTGGTGTGTGTGTGAGCTGAGGCTGCACAGGGTGTGTGTGTGTGTGTGTGTGTTAGCTGAGGCTGCACAGGGTGGGGTGTGTGTGTGTTGAGCTGAGGCTGCACAGGGTGGGGGGGGAGTGTGTGTGAGCTGAGGCTGCACAGGGTGGGGGGGGTGTTTGTGTGTGAGCTGAGGCTGCACAGGGTGGGGGGGGGGAGTGTGTGTGAGCTGAGGCTGCACAGGGTGGGGGGGGGTGTTTGTGTGTGAGCTGAGGCTGCACAGGGTGGGTGGGGGTGTGTGTGTGTGAGCTGAGGCTGCACAGGGTGGGGGGGGTGTGTGTGTGTGTGAGCTGAGGCTGCACAGGGTGGGGATGTGTGTGTGTGTGTTAGCTGAGGCTGCACAGGGTGGGGGGGGGGTGTTAGCTGAGGCTGCACAGGGTGGGGTGTGTGTGTGAGCTGAGGCTGCACAGGGTGGGGTGTGTGTGTGTGTGTGTGTGAGCTGAGGCTGCACAGGGTGGGGTGTGTGTGTTAGCTGAGGCTGCACAGGGTGGGGTGTGTGTGTGTGTGTGTTAGCTGAGGCTGGGGCACATTGCTACAAGGGGACAAGGATGCACACATTTTTACAGAATGGGAAACAAGATGGGGCACATTACTACAAGATGTTGGCCAAAATTACTATGCGGTGGTTATTGTAAAACTGTATTACTTACAAAAAGGGGAAAAAATGTAAAAAAAAAAGTGTATGTATGTACATAGATATATATATATATATATATATATATATATATATATATATATACACACACACACACTACACATTTGTTATAATGGACAAATGAAAAATGTTCAAAAACAGTGATTCAAGGGTGTATAGAAAGAAAAAATGGTACCACTACCAATGTCACTTTGTCCTGAAAGGAATGCGGCCCCTCAAATTATTTTTTTCCTGTGTGCGGCTTATACACCCAGCCGAGTTTGAGACCCCTGGTATATACAATGCTGGCCAAAAGTATTGGCACCCCTGCAATTCTGTCAGAGTATACTCAGTTTCTTCCTGAAAATGATTGCAATCACAAATTCTTTGGTATTATCTTCATTTAATTTGTCTTCAATGAAAAAAAATAAAAAAAATTGTCATAAAGCCAAATTGGATATAATTCCACACCAAATATAAAAAGGGGTGGACAAAAGTATTGGCACTGTGTGAATAATCCTGTGATGCTTCTGTAATTTGTGTAATAACATCTCCTGTAACTTACCTGTGGCACCTAACAGGTGCTGGCAATAATAAATCACACTTGCAGCAGGTGACATGGAGTAAAGTTGACTCAGCCTCTGTCCTGTGTCCTTGTGTGCACCACATTGAGCATGGAGAAAAGAAAGAAGACCAAAAAACTGTCTGAGGACTTGAAAATCCAAATTGTGAGGAAGCATGAGCAATCTCAAGGCTACAAGTCCATCTCCAAAGACCTGAAAGTTCCTGTGTCTACGGTGCGCAGTGTCATCAAGAAGTGTAAAGCCCATGGCACTGTGGCTAACCTCCCTAGATGTGGAGGGAAAAGAAAAATTGACGAGAGATTTCAACGCAAGATTGTGCGGATGGTGGATAAAGATCCTCGACTAACATCCAAACAAGTTCAAGCTGCCCTGCAGTCCGAGGGTACAACAGTGTCAACCCGCACTATCCGTCGGCGTCTGAATGAAAAGGGACTGTATGGTAGGATACCCAGGAAGACCCCACTTCTTACCCCGAGACATAAAAAAGCCAGGCTGGAGTTTGCCAAAACTTAGATGAGAAAGCCTAAAACGTTTTGGAAGAATGTTCTCTGGTCAGATGAGACAAAAGTAAAGCTTTTTGGGAAAAGCCATCAACATGTAGTTTAAAGGAAAAAAAAAAGGCATTCAAAGAAAAGAGCACTGTCCCTACAGTCAAACATGGTGGAGGTTCCCTGATGTTTTGGGGTTGCTTTGCTGCCTCTGGCACTGGACTGCTTGACCGTGTGCATGGCATTATGAAGTCTAAAGACTACCAACAAATTTTGCAGCATAATGTAGGGCCCAGTGTGAGAAAGCTGGGTCTTCCTCAGAGGTCATGGGTCTTCCAGCAGGACAATGACCCAAAACACACTTCAAAAAGCACTAGAAAATGGTTTGATAGAAAGCACTGGAGACTGCTAAAGTGGCCAGCAATGAGTCCAGACCTGAACCCCATAGAAGACCTGTGGAGAGATCTCACAATGGCAGTTTGGAGAAGGCGCCCTTCAAATCTCAGGACCTGGAGCAGTTTGCCAAAGAAGAATGGTCTAAAATTCCAGCAGAGCATTGTAAGAAACTCATTGATGGTTACCGGACGTGGTTGTGCGCAGTTATTTTGGCTAAAGGTTGTGCAACCAAGTATTAGGCTAAGGGTGCCAATACTTTTGTCTGGCCCATTTTTGGAGTTTTGTGTGAAATGATCAATGATTTGTTTTTTGTTTCATTCACTTTTGTGTTTTTTCATTGCAAGCAAAATAAATGAAGATAATACCAAAGAATTTGTGATTGCAATCATTTTCCAGAAGAAACTGAGTATTATCTGACAGAATTGCAGGGGTGCCAATACTTTTGGCCTTGGCCAGCACCGTGTATATATATATATATATATATATATATATATATATATATATATATATATATATATATATATTGAGAAGCAAAAGGGTAACAATGTTTTTAACTTTTGACTTTCAGGCTCTATATCTCATTGTCCACTGCAGCTTCGAACATAAGACTACCATTTTTTGTAGACAATCATCTTTGCTATTTCTTACATAAAAAAAAAAAAGTGAACGTTCAGACAAAATATTGGAACATAAGATAATAATTAGAATGTTTATTTTTATAGTGCCAACATATTCCGCAGCACTTTACAAACAAGTGGGGGCTTCTAAAGACAAAAACAAAACAAAGTAGCTCATAGTTCAGCAGCTACAATAGGAATGAGGTACGTGCTCGCTGCTTACAATCTAATATCTGTCATATACAGTCATAAAAAATGTTGGCTTGACTTTGATAAAAAGTACCAAAAGTGGACAGAAGAAGATTAGAAACGGGTGATTTGAAGTGATGACATGAAAGTCAATAGGGGGCAAATGGGTCTGGAAGAAACAAGGGAAAAGGGGGCTAACGGATCAAGAAACTGAAGAAACGGTCAAGTATTTTGGAGGAAGCCTGATGATACCAGTATACACCAACACTGGAAACGTGGAGAAGAGACCTGACCAGTATACACCAACACTGGGAACATGGAGAAGAGACCTGACCAGTATACACCAACACTGGGAACATGGAGAAGAGGCCTGACCAGTATACACCAACACTGGGAACATGGAGATGAGACCTGACCAGTATACACCAACACTGGGAAAGTGGAGAAGAGACCTGACCAGTATACACCAACACTGGGAACATGGAGAAGAGACCTGACCAGTATACACCAACACTGGGAATGTGGAGAAGAGACCTGACCAGTATACACCAACACTGGGAACATGGAGAAGAGACCTGACCAGTATACACCAACACTGGGAACATGGAGAAGAGGCCTGACCAGTATACACCAACACTGGGAACATGGAGATGAGACCTGACCAGTATACACCAACACTGGGAAAGTGGAGAAGAGACCTGACCAGTATACACCAACACTGGGAACATGGAGAAGAGACCTGACCAGTATACACCAACACTGGGAACGTGGAGAAGAGACCTGACCAGTATACTCCAACACTGGGAACATGGAGAAGAGACCTGACCAGTATACACCAACACTGGGAACATGAAGAGACCTGACCAGTATACACCAACACTGGGAACGTGGAGAAGAGACCTGACCAGTATACACCAACACTGGGAACATGAAGAAAAGACCTGACCAGTAAACACCAACACTGGGAACGTGGAGAAGAGACCTGACCAGTATACACCAACACTGGGAACGTGGAGAAGAGACCTGACCAGTATACACCAACACTGGGAACGTGGAGAAGAGGCCTGACCAGTATACACCAACACTGGGAATGTGGAGAAGAGACCTGACCAGTATACACCAACACTGGGAACGTGGAGAAGAGACCTGACCAGTATACACCAACACTGGGAACGTGGAGAAGAGACCTGACCAGTATACACCAACACTGGAAACGTGGAGAAGAGACCTGACCAGTATACACCAACACTGGGAACGTGGAGAAGACACCTGACCAGTATACACCAACACTGGGAACGTGGAGAAGAGACCTGACCAGTATACACCAACACTGGGAACATGAAGAAAAGACCTGACCAGTATACACCAACACTGGGAACGTGGAGAAGAGACCTGACCAGTATACACCAACACTGGGAACGTGGAGAAGAGACCTGACCAGTATACACCAACACTGGGAATGTGGAGAAGAGACCTGACCAGTATACACCAACACTGGGAACGTGGAGAAGAGACCTGACCAGTATACACCAACACTGGGAATGTGGAGAAGGGACCTGACCAGTATATACCAACACTGGGAACGTGGAGAAGAGACCTGACCAGTATACACCAACACTGGGAACATGAAGAAGAAACCTGACCAGTATACACCAACACTGGGAACGTGGAGAAGAGACCTGACCAGTATACATCAACACTGGGAACGTGGAGAAGAGACCTGACCAGTATACCCCAACACTGGGAACATGGAGAAGAGACCTGACCAGTATACACCAACACTGGGAACATGGAGAAGACACCTGACCAGTATACACCAACACTGGGAACGTGGAGACGAGACCTGACCAGTATATACCAACACTGGGAACATGGAGAAAACACCTGACCAGTATACACCAACACTGGGAACGTGGAGAAGAGACCTGACCAGTATACACCAACACTGGGAACGTGGAGAAGAGACCTGACCAGTATATACCAACACTGGGAACATGGAGAAAACACCTGACCAGTATACACCAACACTGGGAACATGGAGAAGAGACCTGACCAGTATACACCAACACTGGGAATGTGGAGAAGAGACCTGACCAGTATATACCAACACTGGGAACGTGTAGAAGAGACCTGACCAGTATACACCAACACTGGGAACATGGAGAAGAGACCTGACCAGTATACACCAACACTGGGAACGTGGAGAAGAGACCTGACCAGTATACACCAACACTGGGAACATGGAGAAGAGACCTGACCAGTATATACCAACACTGGGAACATGGAGAAAACACCTGACCAGTATACACCAACACTGGGAACATGGAGAAGAGACCTGACCAGTATACACCAACACTGGGAACGTGGAGAAAAGACCTGACCAGTATATACCAACACTGGGAACGTGTAGAAGAGACCTGACCAGTATACACCAACACTGGGAACATGGAGAAAACACCTGACCAGTATACACCAACACTGGGAACGTGGAGAAGATACCTGACCAGTATACACCAACACTGGGAACATGGAGAAGAGACCTGACCAGTATACACCAACACTGGGAACATGAAGAAAAGACCTGACCAGTATACACCAACACTGGGAACGTGGAGAAGAGACCTGACCAGTATACACCAACACTGGGAACGTGGAGAAGAGACCTGACCAGTATACACCAACACTGGGAATGTGGAGAAGAGACCTGACCAGTATACACCAACACTGGGAACGTGGAGAAGAGACCTGACCAGTATACACCAACACTGGGAATGTGGAGAAGGGACCTGACCAGTATATACCAACACTGGGAACGTGGAGAAGAGACCTGACCAGTATACACCAACACTGGGAACATGAAGAAGAAACCTGACCAGTATACACCAACACTGGGAACGTGGAGAAGAGACCTGACCAGTATACATCAACACTGGGAACGTGGAGAAGAGACCTGACCAGTATACCCCAACACTGGGAACATGGAGAAGAGACCTGACCAGTATACACCAACACTGGGAACATGGAGAAGACACCTGACCAGTATACACCAACACTGGGAACGTGGAGACGAGACCTGACCAGTATATACCAACACTGGGAACATGGAGAAAACACCTGACCAGTATACACCAACACTGGGAACGTGGAGAAGAGACCTGACCAGTATACACCAACACTGGGAACGTGGAGAAGAGACCTGACCAGTATATACCAACACTGGGAACATGGAGAAAACACCTGACCAGTATACACCAACACTGGGAACATGGAGAAGAGACCTGACCAGTATACACCAACACTGGGAATGTGGAGAAGAGACCTGACCAGTATATACCAACACTGGGAACGTGTAGAAGAGACCTGACCAGTATACACCAACACTGGGAACATGGAGAAGAGACCTGACCAGTATACACCAACACTGGGAACGTGGAGAAGAGACCTGACCAGTATACACCAACACTGGGAACATGGAGAAGAGACCTGACCAGTATATACCAACACTGGGAACATGGAGAAAACACCTGACCAGTATACACCAACACTGGGAACATGGAGAAGAGACCTGACCAGTATACACCAACACTGGGAACGTGGAGAAAAGACCTGACCAGTATATACCAACACTGGGAACGTGTAGAAGAGACCTGACCAGTATACACCAACACTGGGAACATGGAGAAAACACCTGACCAGTATACACCAACACTGGGAACGTGGAGAAGATACCTGACCAGTATACACCAACACTGGGAACATGGAGAAGAGACCTGACCAGTATACACCAACACTGGGAATGTGGAGAAGAGACCTGACCAGTATATACCAACACTGGGAACGTGTAGAAGAGACCTGACCAGTATACACCAACACTGGGAACATGGAGAAAACACCTGACCAGTATACACCAACACTGGGAATGTGGAGAAGAGACCTGACCAGTATACACCAACACTGGAAAGGTGGAGAAGAGACCTGACCAGTATACACCAACACTGGGAATGTGGAGAAGAGACCTGACCAGTATACACCAACACTGGGAACATGGGGAAGAGACCTGACCAGTATACACCAACACTGGGAACATGGTGAAGAGACCTGACCAGTATACACCAACACTGGGAATGTGGAGAAGAGACCTGACCAGTATACACCAACACTGGGAACATGTAGAAGAGACCTGACCAGTATACACCAACACTGGGAACATGGAGAAGAGACCTGACCAGTATACACCAACACTGGGAATGTGGAGAAGAGACCTGACCAGTGTACACCAACACTGGGAACATGGAGAAGACACCTGACCAGTATACACCAACACTGGGAACGTGGAGAAGAGACCTGACCAGTATATGTCGCGGGCGGGGAGGAGGGTGTCAGCACACCGCGCTCACCCCTTTAGCTCGGGTCCGGCAGCTGCTCAGTGGTGGCTCGAGCGGTGGGCCGGATCCCGGGGTTTCTCGAGCGACACTCCTCGCCCGTGAGTGAAAGGGGGTTGTTGGGTGTGGGGATTGTTATAGTTCGTGACGCCACCCACGGTTGTGGTGATTTCACCACCGCTGCTCAATATGGGGCTCCCGGGAATGGTGATGCGGAGCAGCCAGTTGTTGTGTTGCCCCTCCGTGGGTAGGGGTTGGTGATCCCGGGGCCCGGTGATGGAGAAGTAGGTGCGGGGCCTGATGGGCGCAGGGACGCGGGGGCAGCGCTGTGCCTTGCGGCACTGTGGTACTCACTCAGCCTGAGACACGGACACAGCTTGTACGGTAAACCAAACGGCTGGTAGGACGGTCCCACAGACGGCTGCACCTGCACTCCCGGTAGGTGACGGTGATGTCCCTCTTCCTTGCACCTATGTTTGACTTGTGGTAGCAGTGGATTCCCTCCGGTTACCCGCTCCCCGACTGCAATCTGGGCTGGAGGAGCTCTACACTTTGCCCGCAGGCGCTGGCCCTGAGAAACTGGTGCCGTGGCGGTGGCGGTGTCTCTCCAATACGGGTTGGGCTGTTGCCTTCAATCGGGACTTGGTTGTTGGGGGATCTGCGTCCCCGTCACTGACGGATTCGGCAAATTTGGCGACTCCTAGCCTTGCCGGGGTCCGAGAGGCCCCTGCCCTGGTGCTGACTGTCCTTCGGAACACTGCTCCAGACCACCGGGCACACAGCCAACGGGGTCCTTCCAGGAACTTCCAAACGGTCCCCCTCCAGACAGTCACCGCCGTCGCTGACCTTGCTAATCTGGCCCTACACAAAGCTGGACCCTTCAGGCTTTCTTTCTTTACTGTGGCTTCACTTGCTTTCCTCCTTTTCCACTTTTCTTCCTTCACTTTCACTTAGCTGTTCACTTTCTCACTTAGCTCCTCACACTTGCCCTGACTGGGCTTCACTCTGCTGTTTACTCTTTCATGTCCCTCACTGGACTGCCTGGTTGTGAGCTCCTCGGTGGGCAGAGCCAACCGCCTGGCCCACCCCCTGGTGTGCATCATCAAACTCCTGGAGGAAGGCAACAAGGATTTGTGGTTAGCATTGATGTGCCTACCTGGAGTGTGGGGTGTGGTGGTGTTGTGACCCGTGTCCCCTGGCTTGCCCAGGGCGACACATATACACCAACACTGGGAACATGTAGAAGAGACCTGACCAGTATACACCAACACTGGGAACATGGAGAAGACACCTGACCAGTATACACCAACACTGGGAACGTGGAGAAGATACCTGACCAGTATACACCAACACTGGGAACATGGTGAAGAGACCTGACCAGTATACACCATCACTGGGAACGTGGAGAAGAGACCTGACCAGTATACACCAACACTGGGAACATGGAGAAGAGACCTGACCAGTATACACCATCACTGGGAACGTGGAGAAGAGACCTGACCAGTATACACCATCACTGGGAACGTGGAGAAGAGACCTGACCAGTATACACCAACACTGGGAACGTGGAGAAGAGACCTGACCAGTATACACCAACACTGGGAACGTGGAGAAGAGGCCTGACCAGTATACACCAACACTGGGAACATGAAGAAGAGACCTGACCAGTATATACCAACACTGGGAATGTGGAGAAGAGACCTGACCAGTATACACCAAGACTGGGAACATGGAGAAGAGGCCTGACCAGTATACACCAACACTGGGAACATGGAGAAGAGACCTGACCAGTATATACCAACACTGGGAATGTGGAGAAGAGATCTGACCAGTATACACCAACACTAGGAATATGGAGAAGAGATCTGACCAGTATACACCAACACTGGGAATGTGGAGAAGAGACCTGACCAGTATACACCAACACTGGGAATGTGGAGAAGAGACCTGACCAGTATACACCAATACTAGGAACGTGGAGAAGAGACCTGACCAGTATACACCAATACTAGGAACGTGGAGAAGAGACCTGACCAGTATACACCAACACTGGGAATGTGGAGAAGAGCCCTGACCAGTATACACCAACACTGGGAACGTGGAGAAGAGACCTGACCAGTATACACCAACACTGGGAACATGGAGAAGAGACCTGACCAGTATACACCAACACTGGGAACGTGGAGAAGAGACCTGACCAGTATACACCAACACTGGGAACGTGGAGAAGAGACCTGACCAGTATACACCAACACTGGGAACGTGGAGAAGAGGCCTGACCAGTATACACCAACACTGGGAACATGAAGAAGAGACCTGACCAGTATACACCAACACTGGGAACGTGGAGAGGAGTCCTGACCAGTATACACCAACACTGGGAATGTGGAGAAGAGACCTGACCAGTATACACCAAGACTGGGAACATGGAGAAGAGGCCTGACCAGTATACACCAACACTGGGAACATGGAGAAGAGACCTGACCAGTATATACCAACACTGGGAATGTGGAGAAGAGATCTGACCAGTATACACCAACACTAGGAATATGGAGAAGAGATCTGACCAGTATACACCAACACTGGGAATGTGGAGAAGAGACCTGACCAGTATACACCAACACTGGGAATGTGGAGAAGAGACCTGACCAGTATACACCAATACTAGGAACGTGGAGAAGAGACCTGACCAGTATACACCAATACTAGGAACGTGGAGAAGAGACCTGACCAGTATACACCAACACTGGGAACATGGAGAAGAGTCCTGACCAGTATACACCAACAATGGGAATATGGAGAAGAGACCTGACCAGTATACACCAACAATGGGAACGTGGAGAAGAGACCTGACCAGTATACACCAACACTGGGAATATGGAGAAGAGACCTGACCAGTATATACCAACACTGGGAATATGGAGAAGAGACCTGACCAGTATACACCAACACTGGGAACGTGGAGAAGAGGCCTGACCAGTATACACCAACACTGGGAACATGGAGAAGAGACCTGACCAGTATATATCAACACTGGGAATATGGAGAAGAGACCTGACCAGTATACACCAACAATGGGAACGTGGAGAAGAGGCCTGACCAGTATACACCAACACTGGGAACATGGAGAAGTGACCTGACCAGTATATATTAACACTGGGAATATGGAGAAGAGACCTGACCAGTATACACCAACAATGGGAACGTGGAGAAGAGACCTGACCAGTATACACCAACACTGGGAACATGGAGAAGAGTCCTGACCAGTATACACCAACAATGGGAATATGGAGAAGAGACCTGACCAGTATACACCAACAATGGGAACGTGGAGAAGAGACCTGACCAGTATACACCAACACTGGGAATATGGAGAAGAGACCTGACCAGTATATACCAACACTGGGAATATGGAGAAGAGACCTGACCAGTATACACCAACACTGGGAACGTGGAGAAGAGGCCTGACCAGTATACACCAACACTGGGAACATGGAGAAGAGACCTGACCAGTATATATCAACACTGGGAATATGGAGAAGAGACCTGACCAGTATACACCAACAATGGGAACGTGGAGAAGAGGCCTGACCAGTATACACCAACACTGGGAACATGGAGAAGAGACCTGACCAGTATATATTAACACTGGGAATATGGAGAAGAGACCTGACCAGTATACACCAACAATGGGAACGTGGAGAAGAGACCTGACCAGTATACACCAACACTGGGAACATGGAGAAGAGATCTGACCAGTATACACCAACACTGGGAACATGGAGAAGAGACCTGACCAGTATATACCAACACTGGGAATATGGAGAAGAGACCTGACCAGTATACACCAACACTGGGAACGTGGAGAAGACGCCTGACCAGTATACACCAACACTGGGAACATGGAGAAGAGACCTGACCAGTATATACCAACACTGGGAATATGGAGAAGAGACCTGACCAGTGTGACGACATGGACTCTCATGGGTTAAAGTTTCTTAACATTCAGCCAGACTATTGTTCTTATGTGTGCTAAGTCATATTTGCTTAGCTATTGTATCTCCAGTCTCTTCCAGTAACCATTGTATTGTAGTTGTGTATTGGTAATGTAATTACCTTAGTAGCCATTGTCTAGTCGGTGACTTGCCGACTCCATGTAGATATAGTGAGTCTTTCTATGCACATCATTTAAATGAACATTATCCATGCAGCTTGAAATTCATCCAATGGGAGAAGCAATCTTGTCCAACCAATCGATGAGGACGCAGTGTATCCTAAGGGAAGGTTATGGCTATAAAAGGGACTTCTTTAAGCCACCAGGGTTGATGAAGGTTGATGGATGCTGATGGACGTAACATCCCGCCCACCTTCTTCTTTCCGCATTGCCGGCGGGACACAGGTAAGGAGATATTCCTCGTTCCTGCGGAGTCACACATAGCAATGTATGCTGCCGCAGGAACAACGAACAACATCGCTAATGAGAGGTAAACGATTTTGCCGCTTTTGCGATCGTTTTAGGTCGCACATAACTGTTACACGCTACGATATCGTTAATGACACCGGATGTGCGTCAGAAACAACGTGACCCGGACAATAATTCATTAACGATATCGTAGCGTGTTAAGCCCGCTTTAATCTCTTCCCTGGTGCAGAAGCAGACTTGCTCAGCTGCCATCAGTTGACCACTTTCAGGCTGCATTTAATCCCTCTAATCCCTCTGCTTCCTGGAGAGGTTGCTGGTTATTCTATTCAGTTAGGAGCTAGCCTGGGAGCAGAGAAGACATCGTCATTACTGCTGGTGCTGTCTGCTGCGGTTTGTTGTTAGTTGTTTGTTTTTGTACTTCCTCCTTTTGCTTGGTAGGTTTTAGGTGTGTATAAGGTTTTATTTTACCCATTTTTCATTGCTGATGGGGTTTTTGAGAACTCCGTCCTCGTCAATACCCTGGGTGGTGGGGACTTTGTCATCAGAGACAGGACAGAAGACAGGGCCAGGTCGGGGGCTCGGAGCCTTGGAGTCTATCGGGGCCCAGAAGATCTCTGTAGCCCACATGAAAAGACCAATATGATTTAAGGGAATCTGCAGCAGGTTTTTGCTGCCTCATCTGAGAGCAGTGTAGAGACAGAGACCCTGATTCCAGTAATGTATCACTAAGTTTATTGGCTGCAGCATTTGCAAGAATCAGACTGCTTAGATGTTAACTTGCAAAGCTCAGAAAGCTAACCCCTCCCACAGCACAGCTCTCTGTGTACATTGTCTATAGATAGTGAGCTGCTTATCATAAGATAAGATGGCGCCATGTTACAGTGACATAGTCACAGTTCCTGCCGAGCGAGTCTCCACAGATCGTTGCTATCCGTGATATCCACATTATATCTCTATGAGCACATGTGCTCATACATTGACTCCAGTCCATTTATCTGGTGAAGGTCCACATGACCGAAACGTCATATGTATATTGTCAAACTGGATTGCAATGTTGATTAAAGTCTACATCATCTGCAAATTTCTCTTGTCGAGTGCTGGGTTTATTACTATTATTACTACATTATTGTTGTCATGGTTCGCCTCCCTGTCTACATGGCTAGGGGGCGGAGCCTTCTCTCGAGCCTCACTTCCAGACCCTGGATGCCTTAAAAGCTGGCATTTCCAGTGAACCAGTGCCGGCTATAAGCTTAGCTCTGTTTTGCCTGTGATTGCTGGTCCTGTGAGTGATATCCTGATCTGTCTGTTCCTGTGCCCCCGTGCTCTTGTCTGTGTTCCATCCCCTGGTCGTCCCTCCTGTCCTCTGTCCCCTCTCCTATTTCCCCACTCGGTTGCTTCCTCCGGTACTGACTTTGGCCTGACTTTGACTCCGCTTTTGCTCGTTCCTCCGGTCCTGCTTCTGCCCATACGGTGTTTGACCCAGCCTGCCTGACTATTCCTTGCATGCTCTGCAGCTCTGCTTCTCAGCTGTGCTTTGAGGTAATGCATGAGAACGCTGTGAATTCACTTCCTGGTTCTCATTGCTCTGTGTAGTGTATTATGCTACAGAGCTCTGGCTCCCCCTGGTGGCAGCATTACAATTGTCATATCTTTATCCTCAAAGTACAGAAGACGACTGTTAAAGGGGTTCTCCAGACTGAAATGAAAAGTCTGCAGTCACTCTATGTGACCGCAGATTGACAAATCGTGACAGTATGCAGTGTGCACGTGGTCACCATACCCCAGTATTCCCCACTCGGGTGGGCGGTCACGTGACTGCATGCATGTAATTCACGCATTGGTGGTCACATACCAGCTGGTTTCATCCCAAGAGTTTTGAGCTCTAAAATGCTTCAGCTGTGACACAAAATAACAGGAAAGCAGTAAAATCTGCAGTAAAAAGCAGAACATTGTTATGAAAATGTTTGCACCAATAAAATTCTTTTATTACACCAACCAGCTTTCTTTAGATGCTTGTTAGATATTAATAGAAGCAACATCTGGAAAGTAGATCCCTCACCAGACATCAATACAAACTGCAAAAATTATGAATTAGAGATGTTATACCTGATGAGGCAGGTGTGCTGACTGTGAAAATCTGTGTCATAATTGCTGTGTAATCCTTTTTGAATGCTTTAACTCAATCTTCGCCCACCTAGCCTGATTGACATCTTCTCAGTGTCCCTCCTCCCCGCTGCTGCTGAGATCTCGCACTGCTCAGTACAAGCTGCAGCTGTCAGTCAGGGAGACTGAATACACTTAGGCGGGCTTTGCACATTGCGACATCACAAGCCGATGCTGCGATGTCGCACGCGATAGTCCCCGCCCCCGTCGCAGGTACGATATCGTGTGATAGCTGGTGTAGCGAAAATTATCGCTACGCCAGCTTTACATGCACTCACCTGCCCTGCGACCATCGCTCTAGCCGGCGACCCGCCTCCTTCCTAAGGGGGCGGGTCGTGCGGCATCAGAGCGACGGCACACGGCAGGCGGCCAATAGCGGCGGAGGGCCGGAGATGAGCAGGATGTAAACATCCCGCCCACCTCCTTCCTTAGCCGCCGGCGGCAGGTAAGGAGATGTTCCTCGCTCCTGCGGCTTCATAGACAGCGATGTGTGCTGCCGCAGGAACGAGGAACAACATCGTACCTGTCGCGGCCCCGGCATTATGGAAATGTCGGTGAATGCAACGATGATACGATAACGATGTTTTTGCGCTCGTTCATCGTATCATCTAGCATTTACACAGTACGATGTCGAAAGTGACGCCGGATGTGCGTCACTTTCGATTTGACCCCACCGACATCGCACCTGCGATGTCGCAACGTGCAAAGCCGCCCTTAGACTCATGAGCTCTCCCATTTTTTAGCTGGACTCATTTACTTACATTAATATCAGGATTATACAGCCTGAGACCAGTCTCTCTTCTCAGTGTTGTCACCGTTCTACAGACCCTCCTGCAAAATAATAACATATACTGGAAGCAAAACATACCGCCACCTACGGCTGTAATATGGTGACAATAGACATTCAAAACATGGAAACATGGAAACATTCAAACATGGAACTCAACATAAAGGAGACAAAGATACTGACTACTGCCTGGTATGACCGGGACACATGTGAGATGTGAGATGGACAGCGACAAACTGGAAGTTGTAAAGGACTTCAGCCTACTGAGAGAAATCACTGAAGCTATGGGCAAATCATCAATGAAGTTACTGGACAAGTTCCTCAAATCAAGGAACTTATTACTGGTGATGAAGACTCAACTCGTACATCGTTTGGTCTCGGCTCGTACATAGTCTGGTCTTTTCTGTAGTAACATCTGGATGTGAAACCTCAACAATATAGGAACAAGAGAGATGAAGAATCAACGCCTTCTAGATATGGTGCTGGAGAAGGACATCATCATTCCCATGGATGGCAAGAGGAACAAACAAATCAATTTTGGAACAAATCAACCAGACATGTCACTCAAAGCAAAGATCACCAAGCTACGACTCGTGTACACATCATACAATGAGCAATCCCTGGAGGTCATCATGGTCAGAAGAAAAGACGAAACAAGGCAAAGAGGAAGACCAGCAACTTGATGGCTTGATACAACCAAGAACGGCGGAGAAGACCCTGGTGGACCTATCTAGGTGGAGAAGACCCTGGTGGACCTATCTAGACGGAGAAGACCCTGGTGGACCTATCTAGGCAGTGAAGACCCTGGTGGACCTACTTAGGCTGCACAAGATCAATCTTCCTACAGTGCATTTATCTATCAAGTCGCCATGGCCCAAGATTGAGCTGAAGGATGTTGTGACGAGTGTGTCGCGCTGGCACATAAGCTGCTGGTGTCGGGGGGCACATGAACTTCTGGTGTCAGGAGCATATGAGGTGTCAGGGGCAGATGAGCTGCTGGTGTCAAGGGCACATGAGCTGCCGGTGTCAGGGGCAGATGAGCTGCTGGTGTCCGGAGCATGAGCTGCGGGTATCCGATGACCATGAGCTGCTGGTGTCGGGGGACACATGAGCTGCTGGTGTCGGGGGGCACATGAGCTGCCAGTGTCAGGGGCACATGAGCTGCCGGTGTCGGGAATAGATGAGCTGCCGGTGCCGGGGGGCACATGAGCTGCTGGTGTCGGGGAAATATGAGCTGCTGGTGTCGGGGGCACATTATTATTATTATTATTTATTTATAGAGCACCATTGATTCCATGGAGCTGTACATGAGAAGGGGTTACATATACAAGTTACAATAGACAGATTAGTATAGAGGGAAGAGGGCCCTGCCCTTGCGGGCTTACACTCTATATGATTTTGGGGAGGAGACAGTAGGTGGGGTGTAGGTTGGGCAGCAGCTCCGCATGGTGGTGAGGCGCCAGCTCCGCACGGTAGTGAGGCGGCAGCTCCGCACGGTGATGGGGATTCAGTTCCGCACGGTGGTGAGGCGGCAGCTCCGCTCGGTGGTGAGGCGGCAGCTCCGCTCGGTGGTGGTGGTGAAGCAGTGAGGTCATTGTAGATTATAGGCATTTCTGAACAGATGAGTTTTCAGGTTCCGTTTGAAGCTTGCGAGTGTAGTAGTCTGACGTGTTGAGGCAGCGAGTTCCAGGAGACTGGGGATGCTCGGGAGAAGTCTTGGAGGCGGTTGCATGAGGAGCGAATGAGAGAGGAGGAGAGAAGGAGATCTTGGGAGGACGGGAGGTTACGTTTTGGAGTGTAGTGGGAGATTAGTTCGGAGATATACGGAGGAGACAGATTATGCACAGCTTTGTAAGTCAGTATTAGTAGTGTGAATTAGATACGATGGAAGATCAGGAGCCAGTGGAGGGATTTGCAGAGAGGAGAAGCGGGGTGGTATTGAGGAGAGAGGTGGATCAGTCGGGCAGCAGAGTTAAGGATGGACTGGAGAGGGGTGAGCGTGTTGGCAGGGAGGCCACAGAGGAGGATGTTGAAGTAATCGAGGCGGGAGATTATGAGGGCATGCACTAATATTTTTGTAGATTGAGAATTTAGGAAAGGACGGATTCTGGAAATATTTTTGAGTTGAAGACGGCAGGAGGTGGTGAGGGATTGGATGTGTGGTATGAAGGACAAGGCAGAGTCAAAGGTCACTCCGAGGCAGCGAACTTTGGGTACTGGTGAGAGCATGGTGTTATTTATTGTAATAGATAGATCAGGTGGTGAGTGTAGGTGAGACGGAGGAAAGATGATCAGTTCAGTTTTGGCCACATTGAGCTTTAGGAAGCGAGAGGAGAAAAAGGAGGATATTGCAGATAGACACTTTGGGATTCTGGACAGCAGAGATGTGACATCTGGGCCAGAGAGGTAGATCTGAGTGTCATCGGCATATAGGTGGTACTGGAAGTCATGGGCTAAATGTGTAGATAGAAAAGAGTAAGGGTCCCAGGACAGAGCCTTGATGGACGCCAACAGAGAGATGGCGGGATGAAGAGGTTGTGTGGGAGTGGGAGACATTAAGGGGTACTTTGCACGTGGTGACATCGCTAGCCGATGCTAACGATGCCGAGCGCGATAGTACCCGCCCCCGTCGCACATGTGATATCTTGTGATAGCTGCCGTAGCGAACATTATCGCTACGACAGCTTCACACACACTTACCTGCCCTGCGACGTCGCTCTGGCCGGCGATCTGCCTACTTCCTAAGGGGGCGGGTCGTGCGGCGTCACATGGCAGGCGGCCAATAGAAGTGGAGGGGCGGAGATGAGTGGGACGTAAACATCCCGCCCATCTCCTTCCTTCTGCATAGCCAGTGGAGACAGGTAGGAGATGTTCCTCGCTCCTGCGGCTTCACACACAGTGTGATGCCCTTGACTAGCCAGGTAGTCACATACATACCACCATACACACCCCCCCACCCTAGACAGTAACAACAGTCAACCAAAAACCCTTGTTGCCTCCCTCCAGGGTCTGATGTCCACACAAGGTGGGGCGGAGCCAGGCGGTTGGCCCCACCCACCGAGGAGTTCACAGGTCTGGAGGTGGGAAAAGCAGGAGATGAGTTTTGGAGGTGAAAGTAGGAGGACACGAACTGCAAGTGTCTGGGTCGGAGCCCAGGCACTGACAGCAAGGTTGGCAGATGATGGTGGCCGTCTGCAGGAGTTAGTGGAACTCTGCAGTGCCGTAGGACCGGGGCTGGGCGGTGGCCCACCGGTACCGAACCGGGGAGCGGAGTGAAGCTAAGCACACAGGCAGGGCCATCGGACCCCGACCAGGCTTGGAGCCGCCGACAATAGTCAAATCCGACTGTGACAGGAACCCCAGGGGTTTCCCAACAACCAAGACCCGACAGAAGGCAAAAAGGACATTTTTGTGTACTCACCGTAAAATGTCTTCCTTGGAGCCTTTCATTGGGGGACACAGACAGTGGTTATATATTGTCTCCAGGGGAGGCTTGACACTAGGTTTAAAAAAGAGTTAGCTCCTCCTCCCACAGCATATAACCCCAGCTAGGCGGGAACTAGCTCAGTTTGGTGTAAAAGCAGTAGGAAAAGGACAACCAAAACCACAAGGGCGGGAGCTGTGTCCCCCAATGAAAGGCTCCAAGGAAGACATTTTACGGTGAGTACACAAAAATGTCCTTTCCTTTCTCGCCTTTTCATTGGGGGACACAGACAGTGGGACGTCCCAAAGCAGTCTCTGGGTGGGAACTGAACTATTAACAGTGTATAACATCAGACTAAGAGCTGACTAACAACTGCAACTGCAGTGAACACATATCAAAACACTGTCAAGAACCGAGCAGTGGCCACTTATAAATGGGCCACTGCCGCCTGAAGGACTTGTTCTTCCAAGAGCAGCATCCGCGGATGCATGCGTATGCACTCTGTAGAATTTTGTGAACGTGTGCACACTGGACCAGATAGCGGCCTTGCAAAGTTTGGCCGTAGAAGCCTGATGGCGGATAGCCCAGGAGGCACCCACTGCTCGTGAAGAGTGGGCCCGCACAGATTGAGGGGGAACGGCACCTCGTGCTTTGTATGCCTCACAGATGGCAGTCCTGATCCATCGAGAAATCGTGGATTTAGACGCTGGGTTGCCCTTTTTGTGTCCTACTGGGAGGACGAAGAGGGCATCAGACTTGCGCAACGGCGCTGTTCTGGAGATGTAGATCCGCAGAGCCCTGACAAGATCGAGAGTGTGAAGGGCTTTCTCAAAGGAGTGAACCAGGGCCAGGCAGAATGACGGCAACACAATGTCCTCGTTCAGGTGTAAAGAGGATACGACCTTCAGAAGGAAGGCGGGGGAAGGCCGAAGGACCACCTTATGATGGAATATCAGGTAAGGTGAGCGACAGGAAAGAGCTGCCAGTTCGGACACTCGCCTGATAGAGGTAATAGCGACTAAAAAGGCAACTTTCCAAGACAGTCGTTGAAGAGAGATTTCTCTCAGAGGTTCGAAAGGAGGAAGTTGAAGGACTCCCAGAACCAGATTCAGATCCCAGGGATCTAAGGGGTGGCGATAAGGAGGGACCAAATGCGCTACTCCTTGAAGAAAGGTACGGACCTGAGGGCGAGAAGCCAGCTGCTTCTGGAAAAAAAATCGACAAGGCAGAAACTTGTCCTTTAAGGGTACTGAGAGCAAGACCCGAGTCCAGACCGTCTTGCAGAAAAGCAAGAACATTAGGGATTGAAAAGGTCAGGGGTGACCGATTATGACGGTCGCACCAGGAAAGATAGGTCTTCCATGTCCTGTGGTAAATGCTGGCGGAGGAAGGCTTCCGAGCATTAAGCATGGTATGAACTACCCTAGAAGAAAGATCCGATTTGGCTAGAATCAGGGATTCAAGCGCCACGCCGTCAAATGCAGCTGTGCTGTATTCTGGTGGAATATTGGACCTTGCGATAGAAGATCCGGGCGGTCGGGAAGACGCCAGGGAGTGTCGCTGAGAAGTTGGAGGAGCTCTGAATACCAGGCTCTCCTGGGCCAGTCCGGGGCCACGAGGATCACCGGGATTCCCTCCGCTTTGATTTTCTTGATTACTCTCGGAATGAGAGGAAACGGAGGGAAGATGTAGGGCAGGCGAAACTGCGACCATGGAAAGACTAGGGCGTCGGAGCCGAGCGCTAGCGAGTCTCTCGACCGAGATATGAAGGGACGTATTTTGGCACTGATTCGAGACACCATGAGGTCCACATCCGGGAGTCCCCAACGAAGAGTGATCTGATGGAACACTTCGTCGTGGAGGGACCATTCCCCTGCCGCTAGACCTTGCCTGCTGAGAAAGTCTGCGGCCCAGTTGTCTACCCCAGGGATATGGAAAGCTAAAATAATGGGGATGTGCTTCTCTGCCCAAAGAAGAATCCTGGATACTTCCTTCATCGCTGCCTTGCTGCGAGTTCCTCCCTGACGGTTGATGTAAGCCACGGCCGTGGCATTGTCTGACTGCATCCGAACAGGGAGGCCCAATAGTAAGGGTTGAAAATTCTGAAGGGCCAAAAATATGGCTCTGATCTCCAGAACATTGATGTGCAGAGAGCGCTTGGAAGGAGACCAGCGTCCCTGAACAGTGTGGTGGAGAAACACCGCCCCCCAGCCTATCAGGCTGGCATCCGTCGTGACTACCTGGCCAGTGGACCGGGCGGAAGGACTTCCCTTGAGATAGGGATGAGGCTTGAGTCCACCAGATGAGGGAGCTGAGCGCAGACCGAGATAGGCGGACTGACCGGTCCAGGGAAGCTGGATTCTTGTCCCAGGAGGATAGAAGATCCAGTTGTAGAGGGTGCAGATGGAACTGGGCAAAGGACACGGCTTATATGACCGCCACCATCTTGCCTAACACTCTCATTCCATTCCGAAGGGATGTGTGACGGCGAGAGCGGAGTGATTGGGCGGCCCGGATCAGGGAAGACCTCTTGTCCTCTGGAAGAAAAACCCGGGACTGAGCCGTGTCTATCAGCATACCTAGAAAGGTGATGCGCTGATGAGGAATGAGGGATGACTTGTTGAAGTTGATAAGCCACCCTAGCCTTGACAGCGTGTCTAGGCAAATCTGCACACTTTCTGAGCAAACGTGAAGAGAGCTCCCTTTGACAAGAAGGTCGTCCAAATAGGGAACGACCAGGATGCCTCTGGGGTGTAAAATGGACATGACGGCCGCCATGACCTTTGTGAAGACCCGAGGCGCAGTGGCCAGCCCAAAGGGGAGGGCCCTGAATTGGAAATGACGGTGTCCTACGGCAAAGTGAACGAACCGTTGATGAGAGACACATATGGGAATGTGTAAATAAGCATCTTGAACGTCTATGGAAGCTAGGAATTCTCCAGGTTCCATGGCGGCTAGTACTGCTCTCAATGATTCCATTCGGAAAGTTTGAATCCGTACGAATTTGTTCAGCCGTTTGAGGTCCAAGATAGGGCGGACAGAGCCATCTTTTTTGGGAACAACAAAAAGGTTTGAATAGAAACCTTTTCCGCGCTGTTCCAGGGGCCCTGGAATGATAATGTTTGCTTTCTGTAAAGAGGCTATGGCCTGAAATAAGGCCTGGCTTTGCGTTTTGGACTTTGGAAGATGAGAACGCAGAAACCTGTTGGCCGGCTGGTAATGGAAATTGATCTTGTAACCTGAGGTGACGATTTCTCGAACCCAAGCATCGTGAGTGTGGTCTAGACAGATATCCCGAAAAAGCAGAAGCCGCCCTCCCACAGGAGTCGGATCTGCGGGATACCTGGCGTCATGCTGAGGGGGCCTGTACAGAGCGAGGTCCTTTTGGTTTAGGTTGCTTGGAGTGGGAACGCCAAGAAGAGCCCCTTGAGGGACCGGATCCTCGATCTGAGTGTTGGGACGGTCCTTGGGCCGATGTTTTTTGGGGGGCAGGCCGAAATGACTGCCTGCGCCAAGAAGATTTTTTGAAATTTCTGGCTACAGGCCGCTTTTGTGGTAGAATGGTACTTTTACCACCCGTCGCCTCAGATATGAGTTTGTCCAGGGATTCACCAAACAGTCGAAGACCCTGGAAGGGAAGTGTGGACAGGGACTTCTTGGAGGCACTGTCCGCGTTCCATATTTTTAGCCACAGAACCCTGCGGGCGAAGACGGCATTGGCTGCCGTTAGGGCTGACCAGCTAGCTGCATCTAGGGAGCCGTGAAGAAAATAATTAGAAGCAACTTGCGCAGGTTCCTACTCCACACGCTCATAGCTCTTGCCACCCATGTCATGGCAAACAGGGGGCGCAGAGAGGAGCCCGAAGCCTGGAAAATAGATTTGACCGCAGCCTCAACTGCGCGGTCGGACGAGTCCTTGAGAGACGCGTTGTCTGAAACAGACATAACCGTGTATTTAGCCAGTCTGGATACTGGCAGATCCACAACGGGGGGTACCTACCAGGGCTTAACCATTTCCGGAGGAAAGGGATAAGCGAATGAAGAGGAGGATTTTTTATTAAACCTCCTATCAGGGTGATCCCACCGTTTAGATATGATTTGATGAAAAATCGGATCCTGGGCAAAGGACTTAGGAGGCTTCTTGGCTCGCTTGATTGCCGACTGAGAAGTCGGGTCCGAGGGCTGATCAGAAATTGACAGAGAGTGATTGACAGTCGCTATTAAAGTGTCTTCCATATGCTTAGACTCAGAAGGGACATCTGAATCAGAGTCAGAGTCTCGGGAATCGTGACTACTAAAGGTCACGGAGCCTGAGTCAGACTGACCATCGTGTGAGTCAGACGAGGCGGAGCGGTCGCAATGGCGCCTTTTGGAGACAGCCTTTTTACGTACTGGGGATGATACACCAGACGAAGACGGGCTCCTTTGAGGGAGCTGAGTCGGGGGGAGGCTGCGGGAGCCTGTGGAAGGCTGGGATATCTGAGCGGCCAGGTCATCTAACCTTTTAAACATCAGAAGAGCCCATGCAGGGATAGCCTTATGAGACGGGGGTGCTGCCTGAATGGTGGCCGGGGCCGAACCCACAGATTGCACGACCCCCTGGTCCGGCAACGCCTGTTGTGACACTGTAGTAGGGGCATCGCAGCCCCGGCAGAGTGGATAGCTTCGACCATTGGGAAACGAGCTTCCACAGGTGGTACAAGCATAGTACAGGTCCATAGAGGATGCCTGGGAAGCTTTATCACCCTTGCGGTTTTACGCATGTCAGCAACAAACGTACAATTAGTACTGTGAGCCTCTAGCAGTATTACACTACTGTGGGTGAGGAGCTGCTAGCAGTATTAGAAAGGGACTGCTATACAGAGCTGGTATATACCAATAGTAAAGTGGCATTACACTGCCAAACAGTCGGTATATACCTGCAGGCACAGTCAGTATATACCGCTAAAAGCTGATATACACCGCCAGCCAGCAGGCACACACCGCTAGAAAGACAGCGATATACCGCTGAACAGAGCGGTATATAGTGCTGCAGAGTTGCAGAGCCAAGGAGGCGATCTCACCAGTGTCTGCTCCCCACATGTAATGGCGTCCAGTGTTCTCTGGCAGCATGGAGGGGAGAGACGGCCCACCAGAGGGAGCGGCTTCTAGAGCAGTGGAGGGGGCGTTGCTAAGAATGCAGGCCGAAACCGGGAGCTAAATTTATGATGCTTCCCCGGGAACACGGCCTGCATCACCCCACCGGCGCCTCCTCAGGCGGCGGTTGGATGCAGGGGACGGATACACGTCGTCTCCCTACCTGCTCCTGGCTCCGTCTGAAGACGCGTCAGTCCTGGGATGCGGAGATCTCGGGGATGCATCTTCGGCTCAAGGCTAGCAGGTGCTCGGCTCTGCTTAGCGCTCTGGAGCTACCTTTGTGAGGTGCTTCCAGGGAGCCTGGAGGGGTACGCAGACCCGACCACTTGGGCGCGAGGGAAGACTGACGGCTTTTGCATGCCAGGTTTCCTCTGCCCGTAAGCGGGGGGAACGAGGGTGAGCACACCCTGGTATTGCCCCATAGTCAAAAATAGAATAAAATCACAAAGAAAAAGAAATAAACAAAAAACATGAGCTGACCTGGGGCTCAGGCCAGACGTGTCAGCCTCCCTGCTGACACTAAAAAGAACTGAGCTAGTTCCCGCTAGCTGGGGTTATATGCTGTGGGGGGGAGGAGCTAACTCAACTCTTTTTTTAAACCTAGTGTCAAGCCTCCCCTGGAGACAACATATAACCCACTGTCTGTGTCCCCCAATGAAAAGGCGATAAAGGAAGTCCACACCGTGAGGATATACAGCCACCGCCACAGGCTAGAGATCCAAGGGCCAGCGCCTGCGGGCAAAACGGGCTCCTATGGCTCCTACCGGTGGGCAACCACAGGATTCAAAACATTCTAAAAGGTGCAGGGAAAGACAGCCACCATCAGCCGTCCGGGGAGAGCACAACAACACTGCAGCCGGCTGCGGGACCCGTCCATCCGGCCGTTTTGGTTTACCAGAGACTCTATAATTGATTGTCTGAGTACACCAGTGCCGTCCGGCACCGCGCCGCGCTGTCCATGCAACCCTGCACCCCAGCCATCCAGCCTCCCCGTTACACCACCGGGCCCCGGGATCACCAACCCCCTACCCATGGAGGGGACAACATCCTAGCTGCTCCCTACCATCTCTCCCGGGATCCCCGTCACCAGCAGCGGTGGTGCCATCATCACCACGTCCCGTGGGTGGCGTCACGAACTCTCTCCCCAAACAAACCATCCCTTTTCACTCATGGGTGAGGAGCGCTGCTCGAGTCCCCGGGTCCGACCCACCGCTCGAGCCACCGAGCAGCAGCAGCAGAAGCCCCAGACCAGAGTGTGGCGAGCGCGTCCTCTCCGCCCGCGACAACAGTGATGTGCGCTGCCGCAGCAACGAGGAACAACATCGTATCTCCTATTGGTGAGACATTATGAAAATGTCCGACACTACACAGATCACCGATTTACGACGCTTTTGCGATCGTTTATCGGCGCATCTAGGCTTTACACGTTGCAACCTTGTTACCGGCGCCGGATGTGCGTCACTTTCGATTTGACCCCGACGATATCGCAGTAGCGATGTCGCAGCGTGCAAAGTACCCCTAAAAGTGCGGCTGGAAAGGTATGAAGAGATCCAGAAGAGGGCAAGATCTCTGACACCAAGAGAAGAGAGGATCTGAAATAGGAGGGAGTGGTCGACAGTGTCAAAGGCTGAGGACAGATCTAGAAGTAGGAGTATGGAGAAGTGATTGTTAGCTTTGGCAGTAAGGGGGGCTTTACACGTTGAGACATCGCTTCCAAAATATCGTCGGGGTCACGTCGTTAGTGACGCACATCCAGCGCCGGTAACGACGTCGCAACGTGTAAATCTTAGATGTGCCGATAAACGATCGCAAAAGCGTCGAAAATCGGTTATCTGTGTAGTGTCGTTCATTTTCATAATGTCGGGTCAACCACAGGTACCATGTTGTTTGTCGCTCCTGCGGCAGCACACATCGCTGTGTGTAAACCCGCAGGAGCGACAAACATCTCCTTACCTGCGTCGGCAATGCGGAAGGGAGAAGATGGGCGGGGTGTTATGTCCCGCTCATCTCTGCCCCTCCGCTTCTATTGGCCTGCCGATTAGTGACGTCGCGGTGACGTCGCTGTGACACCAAACGCACCTCCCCCTTGAAGGAGGGATAGTTCGGCAGTCACAGAGACGTCGCCGAGCAGGTATGTGCGTGTGACGCTGCCGTAGCGCTAATGTTCGCTACGGCAGCAATCACCACATAACAGATGTGCGACGGGGGTGGGTACTATCGCACTGGCATTGCTAGCCGATGCTAGCGATGTCGCAATGTGTAAAGTATCCCTTAGTCATTTGTAATTTTAGTCAGGGCAGTTTCCGTAGAATGATGAGGACGGAAGCCGGACTGTAGGTTGTCAAAATGAGAGTTAGAGGAGAGGTGGGGGAAAGTTCACCATGGACATGCTGTTCCAGGAGTTTGGAGGGAAACGGGAATAGTGATAAAGGGCGATACAGCTATATAGGGCACATGAGTGTGGCGCCCTGGACAAGCCAGGGGCCACAGAGAACAACACCACAACACCCCACACTCCCAGCAGGCACACCGAAGTCAGACACAAAACCCTTGTTGCCTTCCTCCAGGGGCTGATATTCACACCAGGGGGTGGGCCAGGCGGTTGGTCCAGCCCACCGAGGAGATCACAGTCCTGGAGGCGGGAAAACAGACAGTCTAGTTTTGACAGTGAAAGTGGAAGGAGGAAAGTGTAGTAGTGGAGCAACTGACTGACAGCGTCCGGGTGTGTGCCCCGGGCGGTACAGCAAGGTTGGCAGACGGTGGTGACCGTCTGCAGGAGTGGCCGATTGGAGTCTACCGTAAGGACTGTGGACGGGTGGTGGCCCGGCAGTACCGGACCGGTACACAAAGAGAAGCCAGCACCATCTGGCAGGGGCTTTTCGGACCCCGGCAAGGCTAGGAGTCGCCGTGAATTTGCCGAATCCGTTAGTGAAGGGGACCTCCTGGGTTTCCAAACAGTCAAGTCCCGACAGAAGGAAACAGTCCAACCAACAGAGGGAGACACCGCCACCGCCAAGGCAACCGTTTCTCAGGGCCAGCGCCTGCAGGCAAAAGGGGCTCCTCCGGCCCATATCCAAGCCGGGGAGCGGGTTACCGGTGGGAACCCATTGGAACCGTACAAACTACTTAGGTGCAGGGAAAGGCAGCCACCACCAACCTGCCAGGAGAAACAACACCGCAGCCGTCTGTGGGACCCGTCCATCCAGCCGTGTGTTTTTTACCGATAACTGTGTCCTCATCATTGGCTGAGTGAGTACCACTGTGCCGTGCGGCACAGCACTGCCCCCGCGACCCTGCACCTCACCAGGCCCCGCAACCCGCCTGCCATCCATCCCTACCCCATCACCGGGCCCCGGGACAACCAACCCCCTACCCACGGAGGGGAGAACTAACAACCAAGCTGCTCCCTGTCACCGCTCCCGGGATCCCCGTCCAGAGCAGCAATGGTGTCACCAAAATCACCACAACCGTGGGTGGCGTCACGGACAATATCCCTAAACCAAACCACCCCCCTTTCACTCACGGGCGAGGAGCGCCGCTCGAGTCCCCAGGATCCGGCCCACCGCTCGAGCCACCGCCGAGCAGCAGCAGCAACAGCGGCAGCCGGACCCGAGCAGTGGGAGAGCACAGCGTCCCCTCCTCCGCCCGCGACATGAGCTGTGGGTGCCGGAGGTATATGACCTACTGGTATCTGGGGCACATGAACTGCTGGTGTCGGGGGCACATGAGCTGCTGGTGTCGGGGGCACATGAGCTGCTGGTGTCGGGAGCACATGAGCTGCTGGTGTCGGGAGCACATGAGCTGCTGGTGTCGGGGGCACATGAGCTGCTGGTGTCGGGGGCACATGAGCTGCTGGTGTCGGAGGCACATGAGCTGCTGGTGTCAGAGGTAGATGAGCTGCTGGTGTCGGGGACACATGAGCTGCTGGTGTCGGGGGGCACATGAGCTGCTGGTGTCGGGGGGCACATGAGCTGTTGGTGTCAGAAGCACATGAGTTGCTAGTGTCAGAAGTACATGAGCTGCTGGTGTTGGGGGCACATGAGCTGCTGGTGTTGGGGGCACATGAGCTGCTGGTGTCGGGGGGCACATGAGCTGCCGGTATCGGGGGCACATGAGCTGTGGGTGTCGAGGGAACACGAGCTGCTGGTGTCAGGGGCACATGAGCTGCTGGTGTCGGGGGCAGCAGCAGCGGCAGCCGGACCCGAGCAGTGGGAGAGCACAGCGTCCCCTCCTCCGCCCGCGACATGAGCTGTGGGTGCCGGAGGTACATGACCTACTGGTATCCGGGGCACATGAGCTGCTAGTGTCGGGGGCACATGAGCTGCTGGTGTCGGGAGCACATGAGCTGCTAGTGTCGGGGGCACATGAGCTGCTGGTGTCGGGGGCACATGAGCTGCTGGTGTCGGGGGGCACATGAGCTGCTGGTGTCAGAGGTACATGAGCTGCTGGTGTCGGGGACACATGAGCTGCTGGTGTCGGGGGGCACATGAGCTGCTGGTGTCGGGGGGCACATGAGCTGTTGGTGTCAGGAGCACATGAGTTGCTAGTGTCAGAAGTACATGAGCTGCTGGTGTTGGGGGCACATGAGCTGCTGGTGTTGGGGGCACATGAGCTGTGGGTGTCGAGGGAACACGAGCTGCTGGTGTCAGGGGCACATGAGCTGCTGGTGTCGGGGTGTACAAGAGATGCTGGTGTCGGGGGCTACATTTCATGATTGTGTTAAGAATTAACAGTTGTACTGCTCTATAGTGACAGAGAAGATGCCGCCATCACTCCGGCCCTCAGTAGACTAGCTCTTCTCTTACATGACATTAATACAGAACTCACATCTCAGGCTATTGCTGCATTTCTTGAGAAGAAGAGGGGACAGAGATTCAGGGACCGATCGTCTTTGGATCTGACAACCAAGCCCCTATGGGGAGTTCTGAGGAGACAAATTGTCACTACTCCCCATTCAGCATCCAGGCTGTAGACGATGTGGAGAATGAGGAAGATGGACATCACCATCCCTTCTAGGCCTATAAGCCTCGGTGCCGTTCTCACACATCATGGCGGTTGCACATGTGGCGCCCCTGAGGCTCTGGTCGCCACAGGGTACTGCAGCTCAATTAAGGTGCAGTATCCATCTCAGGTAAGGGGAGGTTAATCACCGGTGTTACACATTTACACACTACATATAGTAAAGCCTTCTCACACGGTGGATGATTCAGGGTAGGCAGGGGGGTGGCCATCACGAAACATGGTACTTCTCTGGTCACTGAAGCCAGCCACCTGGGGGGCGGGTTCCACTGGGGGTAGAAGGAGGCGCAACACACTCAAACACTCAGATCCGTCGGGACCATAGTTCTGACAAGACACCTCTGGAACTCTTGAACTTTTACTAGGCCCGGGACTTGGAGCGGAGCTCAGCCAGGGTACCTAGCTGCTGAGGGGGACATCCTAGGAATAGGACATTCTCTCTCTCTTCCTTTCTCCAAACACTGGTGGTGGCCTCTTTACTTGCCTGGGATTGACCAGAGCCCACGACGGCAAAGACCAGCACCTGGGTGCAGCTTTTAAACTGTGAATAAAAGAACCTGGAACCGCAGTTGCCGACTGAGACTCTGATTAGCAACGTCGTCGCCCCGCGCTCTGGTGCTTCCAAGGGACTGCCATCCCCCATAATCCACCCGGGGCCCGCTCTGCCTGTGGGTAGTGACACCATCCCGGCTGCCATAACATCTGCCCCGGCGAAGAATTCTGCAGCGGGGGCTACTCCCTGGCCGCATACCACAGGTGGCGTCACGACAAACTCTCCCAATCACCCCGCTTTCCCTTCATTTGCTGTACACCTCGGGGCAACGGAACCGGGCCAGGCCACCCCTGACATCGCCTGGCCTGACCCTCAACGGCCCGGCAACAAGTAAGTTAACCACCTGCCCCGTGGGGCGCTGCACACACAATACTGGCTATAGCATCATTACTACAGCAATAATCTGAGGAAAACTGAAGAGTCTGTAACGAAAGTTATTAACCTGGCTGTCCTGTTATGGGGAAAAATGTCCTATGACGCCCAGAAATGTCAGAATATCGGAAATTGTTCTTGTGTTTAGTAGGCTGTTGATTCAAATCTAAGTTTTCAAAGGGGGTGTACTCATTTATACTGAGCGCAGTATATAATATATGACATGGGGGTGTACTCTTTTACTGAACAATGTCTTGTATTATTCACGGTATGATATTATGTACAGTATTACAGCATGTACTATGTACAGCATTACGATATATATGGTGTGGGGTATTGTATATAATAATATAGCTTGGTATATGGTGCGTTTAGTATTATACACAGTGTGATATTATTTGTACGGTAGTATATAGCGTGTCAGGTATCATTTACCGCGTACACTGTACTATAATATATACTATATATAGTATGTTGTATTATATACAGTATTACATAGAGTCTGAAGTATTATCTATACAGGCTCTCGTCACTACTGAAATCCCAAACATTTGGATGCTAAATGTGGTTTAGGCACACTGTGGGGCTTAGAAACGAGGGTGGGCATTTGAATTTGGGAGTACAGATTTTTCTGTATTTCTTTTCGGAGGGAGCCATGGCGCTTTTCCAGAGCCTTTGTGCTACCAGTAACGTGGAAGCCCCCTATATTTCCGTTAACAGATGATGGACCTGAGTGGAGACGTGTTTTTGTGGGTAGTGTGAATGCTATTTGGTGACAATTTTGGCTCTTTTAATGTCCTTCAGGTTAATCTCGAGCCACGGTGACTTCATGGATGAACACACTGTAGGAAGATCGATCTTGTGCAGCCTAGATAGGTCCACCAGGGTCTTCTCCACCTAGATAGGTCCACCAGGGTCTTCTCCCCCGTTATCGTCATAGTATCAAACCATCGGGTTGCAGGTATTCGTCTTTTTGCTTCTATATTACCCACCATGATGTTCTTCTCCAGTGATTGCTCGTATGATGTGTAGACAAGTCGTAGCTTGGTGATCTTTGCTTCGAGTGACATGTCCGGCTTGATTTCGTCCAAAACATATTTGTTTGCTCTTCTTGCCATCCATGGTATTGATAACATCCTTCTCCAGACCCATATTTCGAAGGCATTGATTCTTCTTCTGTCTTGTTTCTTTATCATTCAGGTTCACATACATATGTGACTGCAGAATAGACCAGACTATGTAGGACCCGTGTCTTTGGTCACCAGTGAAATGTTCCTTAATTTGAGGACCTTGTTGAGTGATGTCATTGTTGATTTGCCCGTAGCTATTCTATTGAGTTCCGGAGTTGTTGCTGCATCTTGAGTGATGATTGATCCGAGTAGGTTAAAGTCCTTTACAACTTCCACTTTGTCACCGTGCATCTCACCTGCCTCCGGCTGTACCCAGTAGTAGTCTGTGCCTTTGTCTTGTTTGCATTGAGTAGGAGTCCAATGTTTGAGCTTTCCCTCTTGATCATCTGTAACACGCCCTTCATTCCATCTACACTTGTTGCTATCAATGTTGTACCGTCTGCGTATTTAAGATTGTTGATGATTCTTCCTGCAATTTTGATTCCTTCTTCATTTTTGGAAAGTCCAGCCTTCCTGAAAATAGCGTCTGCATGTGAGGAGAAATGTGACAGAATGCCGCCTTGGTGACAGCTCGCTCTACTTTGAACCATGTCGTCACCGTGCTCCGTTCAGATTGTTGCTTCTTGGTGGATGTAAGGGTATTTGTGCACGTTGCGTTCTGGCTTGACAAATAATCTACAGCGTTTTGTCACTGCATGTGCGTTTCAAAACGCATCCAAAACGCTGCGTTTTGGATGCATTTTGAATGCAGTTTGAATGCATTCTGGATGCTTGCTCTCCCACAGACAGAGAGGGAAAAGCATCCAAAACGCACAAAAGAAGTGACGTTGCTTTTTGAAACGCATCGATTTTGTCAAATATTTGGCATCCAAAACGCTGCGTTTAAAAACGCAACATACGCATGGAATTTGCTGGGGAAGCAGAACGCATGCGTTTACGCTGCAGTTTAAAACTCTGCGTAAACGCATGAAAAAATGCAACTTGCGCACATACAGTCATATGAAAAAGTTTGTGCACCCCTATTAATGTTAACTGCCCGCTGTGATCTCCAGAGAATGAATGAGCCGCACGATCAGCGGTCACTTCACTCAGGTGATTCCCGGTCACAGATGGCGATACCTGTGACCGGGAATAGCCTGAGTGACGTCACCGCTGAACCCGCGGCTCACTCATTCTCTGTATAGATCCGCAGACCAGGTCTGTGATTGCTTGCAGTCAGATGCTGGGGGCGTGTCTGACTGCAACCAATCACATATGAAAGCAGTGAATATGTAATGAGCGGGGAAGTGGAGGAGCCGCCGGAGGTACAGCCGCGCCGGTGATTCGGTAAATATAGCGCGCCTGCTCCAATCCCCCTATCCCCACCAACATTTTTAAGTGCCAACCAGATACCCTGAATAAATTCCGGGCTGGAACCGGGTTTTTTCATTAACCCCATTAGACCCGCCGATCCAGGGTATCTGCGAGTCCCCCTGTCACTAGGGTGAAAACCGTAGCAAGAGCGCTGAAAAGAACTGACAGGTTCATTCTCTTCAGAACGCAGCAAAACCGAAGGTGGTTCACAAAACTGTCAGGAGTTTCTTGTGCCTCTTGTTTATTGGCTTTCTAGCTTCTTCAGTAATTTTCTAAGGCTACATTCACATGACCGTTCCGTTTTTGCGGTCCGCAAAAACGGTCCTGTTTTTTCATGGATGCATCCATGTGGCATCCATGTGACAACTGCATCCGTCCCGTATACGGTCCATGTGACTTCCGTTTTTTTGCAGACCACAAAAAAATGGAAGGAAAGTTACATGCAGTCCAGGGTCTCTGGCCAGATGCTGGTCCCCATTTAAAGTCTATGGGGAACAGAATCTGGGGCAAAGGGGTAGGAGCAAACGCTACATACTCACTGATCACTGTGCGGCTGTCACACTGCTCCCGTGGCAGCTCTTTGATCTTCCCGAACAAGCCACTCATTAGGCTGATACATATTCATTTCTCTCCCCATCTGTGATTGGTTACAGTCAGACGCGCCCCCACGCTGAGTGACAGCTGTCTGCAACCAATCCCAGCCGCCAGTGCGTGGGTCTATAGTGTACAGTTCAATAAATAATTAAAAACAACAGCATGCGGTCCCTCCCAATTTTGATACCAGCCAAGATAAAGCCTCACAGCTGCTGGCTGGTATTCTCAGGCTTGGAAGACACACGTCATTGGGAGCCACCCAACCTAAAAATATCAGCCTGCAGCTGGCTGGAATTGCCGCATCCAATAGATGCAACAGTCCCTGGACTTTACCTGGCTCATCCCATTGCCCTAGTGCGGTGGCAAAAGGGTTAATACATAGGGTTGATACCAGATGTGTAATGTCTCCTGGCATTAAGCCCAGAGGTTAGTGACATCACGGCGTTTATCAGATACCTGACATCACAAACACAGTCAGTTATAAAATAAAAAAAATTAAAAACTAATTTTTATTTTAAAAAACACTCCCCAACAGATTCCATCTTTCACCAATTTATGAGGAAGAAAAAACAAAACCGGTTCGGCGTAATCCAATAAGGGGGTCCCACGACGATCCATACTCCCTGTTCCAGTCAATATCACAAAAAATCAACAGCCAATTCATACACTTAACATGACAGTGAACATTAATAGATAGATAAATATCAATATGTATATGAATTGGACCAGGGCAAATAGCTGGGACATGAACAGAAACCAAAAAAAGAGCTTGCGATCAAAGCCCAATTTATTAAAGTGAAAAAAAGCTTTATTTAAACAGGTACTAGGTGACATGTGGCACAAACCAACAGGTAGGACACATACTGCAGGGGGACCTAAGGTACAATATACAAAATGTCGCTTGCTATGTATCAATGTATCACCAAAATTATTATCTACATAGCAAACAGATATTGTAAAACAAATCAATATCACTAGATAATATTTACACAGTAAACAAATATAATCATCATAAGATTGACATGGTGATTGTGCACAACAAGATATACTGATATTCACTGTCTATAACAGCAGGACATAATTTACATAATCATTAAAGCAGCAATATAACGTTCTAGTATAGAATTACCATGAACTTCACCATAGTATTGTCCTAACCAAACACCATGAAAAGCACCATGATGATCAGTGTTATTACAAAATAACATTGTACATGTAAATAAGTGTTGTCACAAAAGGACACCAGTTCTAAATACATTTAGCCGCATGATGGCTAGCTGCCAAGATTGTAAGATGAGTAATATGGAGTATAGTAACAAACCTGGAGGACTAGGTCAAACAACCACGTGGAATATCGTCCACCCCGACGGCCGTTTCGGCTGAAAAGCCTTCGTCAGGGGTGTCTAAAGGGGAAGTGGGAGTTTAAAAAGAACAATCACCCAATCGTACCCAGTGGGCGGATCTATGACGCATGTGTTACCCCAGTGATCCAGGACACCATTCGCCCGCCGCGTCATGCCCCACGTGACCATCCGATCACGTGACTACCATGTGATCGAAGTCACATGGCAGTCACGTAAGCAGGCGCCACACAGGGCAGAGAGATGCAGCAGTGTGATGACGTCCGTGCACCGGCAGAACGCATGTATACACGCATGCCTGGGTCAGATTAAACCAAAGGATCGACGCACGCTGCATCTTTTTGTGTTCACAAACTGCAGCCAAAACTGCACCTTGTCAGAGAGAGCCTGGAAATGTCACAAAAAATGCTTGTAATTGTAGGTGCGTTTTCAGTGCGTTTTTGGTGCGTTTTTCACAACATGCGTTTTTGCTGCGTTTTTGTGACAAATGTTGACAAAAACGCAGGAAGAATGAACATGCTGCATTTTTTTGTCACAAACTTTTGACAAATACGACACTGACAAAAACTGCAACGTGCGCAGCAAATCTGACTTCTCATAGACTTTGCTGGGAAGTCAAATGTCAGAAAGTTCTGACAAGAAAACGGTACCAAAAAACGCAGCAAAAAACGCAGCGTGCGCATGTAACCTTAGCCTCGGAAGAGACCCAATCTAGATTAGAAAATATGTCATGTGTACGTGCATGAATGTCGCACGAAACAATACAATGTAGGTAACATTACATCCATATTATAAAGTGTGAAATATACATACAACCATATATGCAATTCCATCCTGATTACATCCATCAACATCGCATAATCCATAGATATATATATATATATATATATATATATATATACAGATGCACAGTTAATACAGAATTGCATGGAAAAACATACCTGTACACATATTATACTAATACTGACATGCACAGCATATAGAAAATGCAATGTACAGACAGGTGACATCCACAAAGATTACATGCATATAAACATTGTATTGGTAATATCCAAGCAAAATACAACAACACTGAAAAAAGTTTTTATATATCTTTTGGATTTTTTTTTTTTTATAGCCACATCTTATATATAAAGGGATGTCTATGCCAGACCAATTCAATGACAATGAAGAACAATGTCTTTTCTGAGGTATATACTCATCACACAGCTACACAGATATACATTCTGCTCTCCCAGCTGTGTTATATACCGTAGAGAGCTCTATACTCAGTGCAGGGTGGTATATACTCTGTATACAACTGAATACTCAATACAGGGCGGTATATGCTCTGTATACAACTGAATACTCCATACAGGGTGGTATATACTCAATATACAACTGAATACTCAATACAGGGTGGTATATACTCCGTATACAACTGAATACTCAATACAGGGTGGTATATACTCAGTATACAACTGAATACTCAATACAGGGTGGTATATGCTCTGTATACAACTGAATACTCAATACAGGGTGGTATATACTCAGTATACAACTGAATACTCAATACAGGGTGGTATATACTTAGTATACAACTGAATACTCAATACAGGGTGGTATATACTCCGTATACAACTGAATACTCAATACAGGGTGGTATATACTCCGTATACAACTGAATACTCAATACAGGGCGGTATATACTCAATATACAACTGAATACTCAATACAGGGTGGTATATGCTCTGTATACAACTGAATACTCAATACAGGGTGGTATATACTCAGTATACAACTGAATACTCCATACAGGGTGGTATATACTCAGTATACAACTGAATACTCAATACAGGGTGGTATATGCTCCGTATACAACTGAATACTCAATACAGGGCGGTATATACTCCGTATACAACTGAATACTCAATACAGGGCGGTATATACTCCGTATACAACTGAATACTCAATACAGGGCGGTATATGCTCTGTATACAACTGAATACTCCATACAGGGTGGTATATACGGTACTCAGTATACAGCTGTATACTCGGTGCAGGGTGGTGTTATACAAGGTATACAGCTGTATACTCGGTGCAGGGTGCTGTATACACAGTACAAGTTTGGCATATACTCAGTGCAGGGTAGTATATATTCTGTATACTCGGTGTCCGGGTGGTATATACTCAGTATACAGCTGTATACTCAGTGCAGAGTGCTGTATATGTGGCGTCCGAGGCTGGCGTTGCCACAGAGGTACTGCACTTCAGCCAGAGGTGTGGTGCCCCATCCTGGGTAACAAAGAGGCCATCTACTGGTTCACGCACCAAATACCTGCAGACCCCCAATTATTAGCTCCACATTAGATCAGGGCCGAGGCAGGGGCCATTAATGCTGCGACCAGTAATCTGGTTATGGCACGTAAGCCCCGTGCACTGTCTCTAGAACCATCCAGGGGGAGGAGCTTAGGGGAGAGCTGTCTGAGGTAAAATAGGCGGAGCCAAGTTTGAAAGTTGACAGTCAGTCAGGAGGAGACGGACGAGGGGTGAGGGCCCCGAGGTCCTGTCAGATGGAAGAAAGGATCCCTGTGACTTAGGGGAGGGGTGTCCGACCCCCTAGAGTCACATTTCACAGGCAACAGCTCAAGGTGAAGGAATTGGTTGCAAACGGGGTCCCAATCCCTAGGGTAGGACAATACTTCAGGACTTCCCAGTAACACCGGAGGCCGGGGTGGCTGTACACACGTTTGGGCCACAAGCAGCACACGAATCCACTGGAAGGGGCCACAGAGGACCAGGGAGCCCGGCAGGCAGAAGTCCCATTACAGGTCCGCGGCCCCTGGCTCAGGGCCTTGTGTGTGGAGGCGTGGGACAGGAGAGAGCCAGGCAGGCAGAAGTCCCATTACAGGTCTGCGGTCCCTGGCTCAGGGCCTTGTGTGTGGAGGCGCAGGCCAGGAGGGAGCCAGGCAGGCAGAAGTCCCATTACAGGACCGCGGCCCCTGGCTCAGGGCATTGTGTGTGGAGGCGCAGGACAGGAGAGAGCCCGGCAGGCAGAAGTCCCATTGCTGGTCTGCGGCCCCTGGCTCAGGGCACTGTGTGTGGAGGCGTGGGACAGGAGGGAGCCCGGCAGGCAGAAGTCCCATTACAGGACCGCGGCCCCTGGCTCAGGGCACTGTGTATGGAGGTGCAGGACAGGAGAGAGCCAGGCAGGCAGAAGTCCCATTGCTGGTCTGCGGCCCCTGGCTCAGGGCACTGTGTGTGGAGGCGCAGGACAGGAGGGAGCCCGGCAGGCAGAAGTCCCTGTAGAGGTCCCCAGAGGGAGCCAGGCAGGCACAAGTCCCATTGCTGGTCTGTGGTCCCTGGCTCAGGGCACTGTGTGTGGAGGCGTGGGAGAGGAGGGAGTCAGGCAGGCAGAAGTCCCATTGCTGGTCTGTGGTCCCTGGCTCAGGGCACTGTGTGTGGAGGCGCAGGACAGGAGGGAGCCTGGCAGGCAGAAGTCCCATTGCTGGTCTGCGGCCCCTGGCTCAGGGCACTGTGTGTGGAGGCGCAGGACAGGAGGGAGCCCGGCAGGCAGAAGTCCCTGTAGAGGTCCCCAGAGGGAGCCAGGCAGGCACAAGTCCCATTGCTGGTCTGTGGTCCCTGGCTCAGGGCCTTGTGTGTGGTGGTGCAGGAGAGGAGGGAGTCAGGCAGGCAGAAGTCCCATTGCTGGTCTGCGGCCCCTGGCTCAGGGCACTGTGTGTGGAGGCGCGGGACAGGAGGGAGCCAGGCAGGCAGAAGTCCCATTGCTGGTCTGCGGTCCCTGGCTCAGGGCACTGTGTGTGGAGGCGCAGGACAGGAGAGAGCCAGGCAGGCAGAAGTCCCATTGCTGGTCTGCGGTCCCTGGCTCTGGGCACTGTGTGTGGAGGCGTGGGACAGGAGGGAGCCCGGCAGGCAGAAGTCCCATTGCTGGTCTGCGGTCCCTGACTCAGGGCACTGTGTGTGGAGGCGTGGGACAGGAGGGAGCCAGGCAGGCAGATGTCCTGCTGGTCTGCGGTCCCTCGCTCAGGGCACTGTGTGTGGAGGCGTGGGACAGGAGGGAGCCCGGTAGGCAGAAGTCCTGCTGGTCTGCGGTCCCTGGCTCAGGGCACTGTGTGTGGAGGCGTGGGACAGGAGGGAGCCCGGTAGGCAGAAGTCCTGCTGGTCTGCGGTCCCTGGCTCAGGGCACTGTGTGTGGAGGCGTGGGACAGGAGGGAGCCCGGCAGGCAGAAGTCCCATTGCTGGTCTGCGGTCCCTGGCTCAGGGCACTGTGGGTGGAGGCGCAGGACCGGCAGGAGCCCGGCAGGCAGAAGTCCCATTGCTGGTCTGCGGTCTCTGGCTCAGGGCACTGTGGGTGGAGGCGCAGGACCGGCAGGAGCCCGGCAGGCAGAAGTCCCATTGCTGGTCCGCGGTCTCTGGCTCAGGGCACTGTGTGTGGAGGTGCAGGACCGGAGGGAGTCAGGCAGGCAGAAGTCCCATTGCTGGTCCGCGGTCTCTGGCTCAGGGCACTGTGTGTGGAGGCGCAGGACAGGAGGGTGAAAGTCAGCGCAGAGAGACGGCCAAGAAAGGCAAACAAGGGAGAACCGGTACTGGCCGCGGACTTATTCAGGATCGGTGGTTGCCCATCACCAGGGATCCCAGCACACTGTGGACTGACTAAATGGCTGTCAGCTTGAACCAATACAGTGAGTACAAGACTGTAGTGTAAAGCCCCGGTGTGGTCTCCATTCCTCCTGCGTCACCGCCTGCCCTCATAGACTTCATATTATTACCGGTTATCTCGGGCCTCACTCCACCTGAGGGGAGTAAAACACCTCAGCTGCGCCCTCATCACATGCCCCGGGAAAGCACAGCGCAGCGGCGGCCCACATAGCCGCAAACCCACAGGTGATATACAGTGCAGGGAGTAGTTATACACTGTATACTCGGTGCAGAGTGCTGTATACACAGTACAGGATGGTATATACTCAATGCAGGGTAGTATACACTCTGTATACTCGGTGCAGGGTGGTATATACTCTGTATACCTGGTCGCCGGGTGGTTTATATACAGTGCAGTGTGGTATATACACATTACAGGGTGGTATATACTCAGTATACAGCTGAGCTGTATACTCGGTCCCCGGGTGATATATACTCAGTATACAGCTGTGTACTTAGTCCCCGGGTGGTATATACTCAGTATACAGTTGTATACTCTTTGTCCGGATGGTATATACAGCTGTATATTCAGTGCAGGGTGGTATATGCTAAGTATACAGCTGTATACTCGGTGTCTGGGTGGTAAATACAGCTGTATACACAGTGCAGGGTGGTATATACACAGTGCAGGGTGGTATATACTCAGTATACAGTTGTATACTTGGGTGTCCAGGTGGTATATACAACTGTATACTCAGTGCAGGGCGGTATATACACATTACATGGTGGTATATACTCAGTATACAGCTGTATACTCAGTGCAGGGTGGTATATACTCAGTATACAGTTGTATACTATGTGTCCGGGTGGTATATACAGCTGTATACTCAGTGCAGGGTGGTATATATTCAGTATACAGCTGTATACTCTGTGTCCGGGTGGTATATAGAGCTGTATACTCAGTGCAGGGAGGTATATACTCAGTATACAGCTGTATACTTAGTGCAGGGTGGTATATGTTCAGTATACAGTTGTATACTTGGTGTTCAGGTGGTATATACAGCTGTATACTAAGTGCAGGGAGGTATATACACAGTGCAGAGTGGTATATACTCAGTACACAGCTGTACACTCGGTGCCCGGTTGTATATACCCAGTACACAGCTGTACACTCGGTGCCCGGTTGCATGCCCCCAGTACACAGCTGTACACTCGGTGCCCGGTTGTATATACCCAGTATACAGCTGTACACTCGGTGCCCGGTTGCATCCCCCCAGTACACAGCTGTACACTCGGTGCCCGGTTGTATATACCCAGTACACAGCTGTACACTCGGTGCCCGGTTGCATGCCCCCAGTATACAGCTGTACACTCGGTGCCCGGTTGCATGCCCCCAGTATAAAGCTGTACACTCGGTGCCCGGTTGCATCCCCCCAGTATACAGCTGTACACTCGGTGCCCGGTTGCATCCCCCCAGTATACAGCTGTACACTCGGTGCCCGGTTGCATGCCCCCAGTATACAGCTGTACACTCGGTGCCCGGTTGCATGCCCCCAGTATACAGCTATACACTCGGTGCCCGGTTGCATGCCCCCAGTATACAGCTGTACACTCGGTGCCTGGTTGCATCCCCCCAGTATACAGCTGTACACTCGGTGCCCGGTTGTATATACCCAGTACACAGCTGTACACTCGGTGCCCGGGTGGTATATACACAGCTGTACACTCGGTGCCCGGTTGCATGCCCCCAGTACACAGCTGTACACTCGGTGCCCGGTTGTATATACCCAGTATACAGCTGTACACTCGGTGCCCGGTTGCATCCCCCCAGTATACAGCTGTACACTCGGTGCCCGGTTGTATATACCCAGTACACAGCTGTACACTCGGTGCCCGGTTGCATGCCCCCAGTATACAGCTGTACACTCGGTGCCCGGTTGCATGCCCCCAGTATACAGCTGTACACTCGGTGCCCGGTTGCATCCCCCCAGTATACAGCTGTACACTCGGTGCCCGGTTGCATGCCCCCAGTATACAGCTGTACACTCGGTGCCCGGTTGCATGCCCCCAGTATACAGCTGTACACTCGGTGCCCGGTTGCATGCCCCCAGTATACAGCTGTACACTCGGTGCCCGGTTGCATCCCCCCAGTATACAGCTGTACACTCGGTGCCCGGTTGTATATACCCAGTACACAGCTGTACACTCGGTGCCCGGGTGGTATATACACAGCTGTACACTCGGTCCCCGGGTGGTATATACACAGCTGTACACTCGGTCCCCGGGTGGTATATACACAGCTGTACACTCGGTCCCCGGGTGGTATATACACAGCTGTACACTCGGTGCCCGGTTGTATATACCCAGTACACAGCTGTACACTCGGTGCCCGGTTGCATGCCCCCAGTACACAGCTGTACACTCGGTGCCCGGTTGCATGCCCCCAGTATACAGCTGTACACTCGGTGCCCGGTTGCATGCCCCCAGTATACAGCTGTACACTCGGTGCCCGGTTGCATGCCCCCAGTATACAGCTGTACACTCGGTGCCCGGTTGCATCCCCCCAGTATACAGCTGTACACTCGGTGCCCGGTTGTATATACCCAGTACACAGCTGTACACTCGGTGCCCGGTTGCATGCCCCCAGTATACAGCTGTACACTCGGTGCCCGGTTGCATGCCCCCAGTATACAGCTGTACACTCGGTGCCCGGTTGCATGCCCCCAGTACACAGCTGTACACTCGGTGCCCGGTTGCATCCCCCCAGTATACAGCTGTACACTCGGTGCCCGGTTGTATATACCCAGTACACAGCTGTACACTCGGTGCCCGGTTGCATGCTCCCAGTACACAGCTGTACACTCGGTGCCCGGTTGTATATACCCAGTACACAGCTGTACACTCGGTGCCCGGTTGCATGCCCCCAGTACACAGCTGTACACTCGGTGCCCGGTTGCATGCCCCCAGTACACAGCTGTACACTCGGTGCCCGGTTGCATGCCCCCAGTATACAGCTGTACACTCGGTGCCCGGTTGCATGCTCCCAGTATACAGCTGTACACTCGGTGCCCGGTTGCATGCCCCCAGTATACAGCTGTACACTCGGTGCCCGGTTGCATGCCCCCAGTATACAGCTGTACACTCGGTGCCCGGTTGCATGCCCCCAGTATACAGCTGTACACTCGGTGCCCGGTTGCATGCCCCCAGTATACAGCTGTACACTCGGTGCCCGGTTGCATGCCCCCAGTACACAGCTGTACACTCGGTGCCCGGTTGCATGCCCCCAGTACACAGCTGTACACTCGGTGCCCGGTTGCATGCCCCCAGTACACAGCTGTACACTCGGTGCCCGGTTGCATGCCCCCAGTATACAGCTGTACACTCGGTGCCCGGTTGCATGCCCCCAGTACACAGCTGTACACTCGGTGCCCGGTTGCATGCCCCCAGTACACAGCTGTACACTCGGTGCCCGGTTGCATGCCCCCAGTACACAGCTGTACACTCGGTGCCCGGTTGCATGCCCCCAGTACACAGCTGTACACTCGGTGCCCGGTTGCATGCCCCCAGTACACAGCTGTACACTCGGTGCCCGGGTGGTATATACACAGCTGTACACTCGGTGCCCGGTTGCATGCCCCCAGTACACAGCTGTACACTCGGTGCCCGGTTGCATGCCCCCAGTACACAGCTGTACACTCGGTGCCCGGTTGCATGCCCCCAGTACACAGCTGTACACTCGGTGCCCGGGTGCATGCCCCCAGTACACAGCTGTACACTCGGTGCCCGGTTGCATGCCCCCAGTACACAGCTGTACACTCGGTGCCCGGTTGCATGCCCCCAGTATACAGCTGTACACTCGGTGCCCGGGTGGTATATACACAGCTGTACACTCGGTGCCCGGTTGCATACCCCCAGTACACAGCTGTACACTCGGTGCCCGGTTGCATGCCCCCAGTATACAGCTGTACACTCGGTGCCCGGTTGCATGCCCCCAGTATACAGCTGTACACTCGGTGCCCGGGTGGTATATACACAGCTGTACACTCGGTGCCCGGTTGCATGCCCCCAGTATACAGCTGTACACTCGGTGCCCGGGTGGTATATACACAGCTGTACACTCGGTGCCCGGTTGCATGCCCCCAGTATACAGCTGTACACTCGGTGCCCGGGTGGTATATACACAGCTGTACACTCGGTGCCCGGTTGCATCCCCCCCAGTATACAGCTGTACACTCGGTGCCCGGTTGCATGCCCCCAGTACACAGCCCTCAGTCGCTCCTCTCCGGCCGCGGAGCCGTCACCAGGGGGCACACAGACAAAGCCTCAGCCCCGCTCCGCTCCCGCTCAGCCGCCGCCTCTCGCTCGGATCCGGGAGGAGCTCGGCGGAGCTCACGGAAAGTTTCCCGCATTTTTGCCCGCATTGTGTCCGGAGCGGAGTCCCGGGGGCGGCCCGTCCTCCCGCCTCTCCGCCGCCGCCTCCTTCCTCCCCGGTGTCCTGTCCGTCCCTCCCTGGGAGTGTTGTTGTGAGCCGGGATCTAACATGGCGACGGTGCCTGTGTACTGCGTCTGCCGCCTGCCCTACGACGTGACCCGCTTCATGATCGAGTGCGACGCCTGCAAGGACTGGTTCCACGGCAGGTAGGAGGCGGGTGAGGGCCTGTGCCCGGCGGGGGGCGGGCGGGGGTCCGGGCGGACCGCGGCTCTGTCTTTTGTGCTGCCGGACTTGTCCCGGGCGGGCGGGGGGAGCGCGGTGACAGCGGCGCCCTGGATGTCGCGACACACCGACATGCTCCGCCGCCTGGGCGCGATGTGCGGCCTCTCATCGCGACATAAGCCTTGGCGGAGCAGAAGGAGGCATTAACCGTGTGTGTGCTGGAGAATGTCGCGCGGTGTCCTGCTGGCGGTGATCGCTGCTCTGCCGCCTCCATCGCTCCTGCCTCTGCCGCCTCCATCGCTCCTGCCTCTGCCGCCTCCATCGCTCCTGCCTCTGCCGCCTCCATCGCTCCTGCCTCTGCCGCTTGTCTCTGCCGCCTCCATCGCTCCTGCCTCTGCCGCCTCCATCGCTCCTGCCTCTGCCGCCTCCATCGCTCCTGCCTCTGCCGCCTCCATCGCTCCTGCCTCTGCCGCCTCCATCGCTCCTGCCTCTGCCGCCTCCATCGCTCCTGCCTCTGCCGCCTCCATCGCTCCTGCCTCTGCCGCCTCCATCGCTCCTGCCTCTGCCGCTTGTCTCTGCCGCCTCCATCGCTCCTGTCTCTGCCGCCTCCATCGCTCCTGTCTCTGCCGCCTCCATCGCTCCTGTCTCTGCCGCCTCCATCGCTCCTGTCTCTGCCGCCTCCATCGCTCCTGTCTCTGCCGCTTGTCTCTGCCGCACTGCCGGCTCCTTTTGTCGCTTGTTACATTGTCTCTTTTTCTGGGTTCTCCGGACTTGTTACATTGTGTGCTGCCTCCTCTGTGACTTTATATCGTGGCCAGAGTCGCGACAGCAAATGATGGATAATAATTGGATTGTTACCGTCCGTCCCGATCCGTCAGGAATGGATATAAATCGCCGTCCTATAGATTATCTCGGGGATTACAATGTATCAATAAATCCTGTGAACTTGTGTGGAGGGACGGACGGTGGAAGAACGGACAATGGAGGAATGGATGATGGACGCATGGTGTACGGATGGACGGCTCCTCCACGGGTGTACGGCAGGACAATATACGTTGGACGGACGGATGGCTCTTCTGTGGGTGCACAGGCAGGACGGTGGACGCATGGTGTACGGATGGATGGCTCCTTGGTGGCAGCAGGCTAGTGCATGGGGCAGGACAGTGGACGGAGGGTGGAAGAGCGGATGATGGACGCATGGTGTACGGACGGATGGCTCCTCCGCGGGTGCACGGGCAGGACGGTGTACGGATGGACGGCTCCTCTGCGGGTGCACGGGCAGGACAGTGTACGATGGGTGGACGGATGGTGTACGGACGGATGGTTCCTCCGCGGGTGCACGGGCAGGACAGTGTACGGATGGAGGGCTCCTCTGCGGGTGCACGGGCAGGACAGTGTACGGATGGTGGACGGATGGTGTACGGACGGATGGTTCCTCCGCGGGTGCACGGTGGACGCTCCTCCGTGGCAGCACGCTTGCCCGGCGCTCCGGACGGCACCATCGGGGGACATGTTGCCGCTGTGAATGGCTGTAGTGGCAGCGGCCGGGGATCAGCTGCTCGCGCTCCGCCGCCTCATTGACAGGAGAACAATAAGCAGCTTGTGCTCCATTAACCGCTTCCTGCCTCTGCTGCTGGCGGAGAGGAGGCCACCAAGCCCAGCGACAACCAGATGTGCCCGGAGGACTGAGGCCGCCATACACCACTCCAGTTCAGCTCTGCCTATGGCGATGTGGCCCCATACCGGGGGAGGCCGGTGGCATCGGGCAAAACTTACCTTCATTTCTCCTTCACGCTTCTTTTGTTGTTGTTTCTTTTTTTTTTTTTTTGCTTTAAAATTACTGAATTGTTAACAGAAAAGCCAACTATTCTCATCATCTCTGTTTTACGCCACTGTGCCTGGTGCGGTCCATGCTCGGCTCCTCCGTCCTCCGTTATTGTATGTACACAGCAGGTATAGAGCGGTGCAGTCCGTGCCCGGCTCCTGCATCCTCCACAAAGTGTGTACACAGCAGGTTGCACTGTAGAGCGGTGCGGTCCGTTCCCGGCTCCTCCATCCGCCGCATTGTATGTATATATCAGGGTGCACTATAGAGCAGTGCGGTCCGTGCCTGGCTCCTCCATCCTCCTGTATTGTATGTATATATCAGGGTGCACTATAGAGCAGTGCGGTCCGTGCTCGGCTCCTCCATCCGCCACATTGTATGTATATATCAGGGTGCACTATAGAGCAGTGCAATCCGTGCCTGGCTCCTCCATCCTCTGTATTGTATGTATATATTAGGGTGCACTATAGAGCAGTGCGGTCCGTGCCTGGCTCCTCCATCCTCTGTATTGTATGTATATATCAGGGTGCACTATAGAGCAGTGCGGTCCGTGCCTGGCTCCTCCATCCTCTGTATTGTATGTATATATCAGGGTGCACTATAGAGCAGTGCGGTCCGTGCCTGGGTCCTCCATCCGCCGCATTGTATGTATATATCAGGGTGCACTATAGAGGAGTGCGGTCCGTGCCTGGGTCCTCCATCCGCCGCATTGTATGTATATATTAGGGTGCACTATAGAGCAGTGCGGTCCGTGCCTGGCTCCTCCATCCTCTGTATTGTATGTATATATCAGGGTGCACTATAGAGCAGTGCGGTCCGTGCCTGGCTCCTCCATCCTCTGTATTGTATGTATATATCAGGGTGCACTATAGAGCAGTGCGGTCCGTGCCTGGGTCCTCCATCCGCCGCATTGTATGTATATTTCAGGTTGCACTATAGAGTTGTGCGGTCCGTGTCTGGCTCCTCCATCCTCTGTATTGTATGTATATATCAGGGTGCACTATAGAGCAGTGCGGTGCGTGTCTGGCTCCTCCATCCGCCGCATTGTATGTATATATCAGGGTGCACTATAGAGCAGTGCGGTGCGTGTCTGGCTCCTCCATCCTCCTGTATTGTATGTATATATCAGGGTGCACTATAGAGCAGTGCGGTCCGTGCCTGGCTCCTCCATCCTCTGTATTGTATGTATATATCAGGGTGCACTATAGAGCAGTGCGGTCCGTGCCTGGCCCCTCCATCCTCTGTATTGTATGTATATATCAGGGTGCACTATAGAGCAGTGCGGTCCGTGCCTGGCTCCTCCATCCTCCTGTATTGTATGTATATATCAGGGTGCACTATAGAGCAGTGCGGTCCGTGCCTGGCTCCTCCATCCTCTGTATTGTATGTATATATCAGGGTGCACTATAGAGCAGTGCGGTCCGTGCCTGGGTCCTCCATCCGCCGCATTGTATGTATATATCAGGGTGCACTATAGAGCAGTGCGGTCCGTGCCTGGGTCCTCCATCCTCTGTATTGTATGTATATATCAGGGTGCACTATAGAGCAGTGCGGTCCGTGCCTGGCTCCTCCATCCTCTGTATTGTATGTATATTTCAGGTTGCACTATAGAGCAGTGCGGTCCGTGCCTGGCTCCTCCATCCTCTGTATTGTATGTATATATCAGGGTGCACTATAGAGCAGTGCGGTGCGTGTCTGGCTCCTCCATCCTCTGTATTGTATGTATATATGAGGGTGCACTATAGAGCAGTGCGGTCCGTGCCTGGCTCCTCCATCCTCTGTAATGTATGTATATATCAGGTTGCACTATAGAGCAGTGCGGTCCGTGCCTGGCTCCTCCATCCTCTGTATTGTATGTATATATCAGGGTGCACTATAGAGCAGTGCGGTGCGTGTCTGGCTCCTCCATCCTCTGTATTGTATGTATATATCAGGGTGCACTATAGAGCAGTGCGGTCCGTGCCTGGCTCCTCCATCCTCTGTATTGTATGTATATATCAGGGTGCACTATAGAGCAGTGCGGTCCGTGCCTGGCTCCTCCATCCTCTGTATTGTATGTATATATCAGGGTGCACTATAGAGCAGTGCGGTCCGTGCCTGGCTCCTCCATCCTCTGTATTGTATGTATATATCAGGGTGCACTATAGAGCAGTGCGGTCTGTGCTCGGCTCCTCCATCCTCTGTATTGTATGTATATTTCAGGTTGCACTATAGAGTTGTGCGGTCCGTGCCTGGCTCCTCCATCCTCTGTATTGTATGTATATATCAGGGTGCACTATAGAGCAGTGCGGTGCGTGTCTGGCTCCTCCATCCTCTGTATTGTATGTATATATCAGGGTGCACTATAGAGCAGTGCGGTCCGTGCCTGGCTCCTCCATCCTCTGTATTGTATGTATATATCAGGGTGCACTATAGAGCAGTGCGGTCCGTGCCTGGCTCCTCCATCCTCTGTATTGTATGTATATATCAGGGTGCACTATAGAGCAGTGCGGTCCGTGCCTGGCTCCTCCATCCTCTGTATTGTATGTATATATCAGGGTGCACTATAGAGCAGTGCGGTCCGTGCCTGGCTCCTCCATCCTCTGTATTGTATGTATATATCAGGTTGCACTATAGAGCAGTGCGGTGCGTGTCTGGCTCCTCCATCCTCTGTATTGTATGTATATATCAGGGTGCACTATAGAGCAGTGCGGTGCGTGTCTGGCTCCTCCATCCTCTGTATTGTATGTATATATCAGGGTGCACTATAGAGCAGTGCGGTGCGTGTCTGGCTCCTCCATCCTCTGTATTGTATGTATATATCAGGGTGCACTATAGAGCAGTGCGGTCCGTGCCTGGCTCCTCCATCCGCCGCATTGTATGTATATATCAGGGTGCACTATAGAGCAGTGCGGTGCGTGTCTGGCTCCTCCATCCTCCTGTATTGTATGTATATATCAGGGTGCACTATAGAGCAGTGCGGTCCGTGCCTGGCTCCTCCATCCTCTGTATTGTATGTATATATCAGGGTGCACTATAGAGCAGTGTGGTCCGTGCCTGGCTCCTCCATCCTCTGTATTGTATGTATATATCAGGGTGCACTATAGAGCAGTGCGCTGCGTGTCTGGCTCTTCCATCCTCTGTATTGTATGTATATATCAGGGTGCACTATAGAGCAGTGTGGTCCGTGCCTGGCTCCTCCATATTGTATGTATATATCAGGGTGCACTATAGAGCAGTGCGGTCCGTGCCTGGGTCCTCCATCCTCTGTATTGTATGTATATATCAGGGTGCACTATAGAGCAGTGCGGTGCGTGTCTGGCTCCTCCATCCTCTGTATTGTATGTATATATCAGGGTGCACTATAGAGCGGTGCGGTCCGGTCCGTGCCTGGCTCCTCCATCCTCTGTATTGTATGTATATATCAGGGTGCACTATAGAGCAGTGCGGTCCGTGCTTGGCTCCTCCATCCTCTGTATTGTATGTATATATCAGGGTGCACTATAGAGCGGTGCGGTCCGTACCTGGCTCCTCCATCCTCTGTATTGTATGTATATATCAGGGTGCATTATAGAGCAGTGCGGTCCGTGCCTGGCTCCTCCATTCTCTGTACTGTATGTATATATCAGGGTGCACTATAGAGCAGTGCGGTCCGTGCCTGGCTCCTCCATCCGCCGCATTGTATGTATATATCAGGGTGCACTATAGAGCAGTGCGGTCCGTGCCTGGATCCTCCATCCTCTGTATTGTATGTATATATCAGGGTGCACTATAGAGCAGTGCGGTCCGTGCCTGGCTCCTCCATCCTCTGTATTGTATGTATATATCAGGGTGCACTATAGAGCAGTGCGGTCCGTGCCTGGATCCTCCATCCTCTGTATTGTATGTATATATCAGGGTGCACTATAGAGCAGTGCGGTCCGTGCCTGGCTCCTCCATCCTCCATATTGTATGTACACAACGGGTTGCACTATAGAGCGGTGTGGTCCTTGCTCGGCTCCTGCATCCTCCGTAATGTATATACACAGCATGTTGCACTATAGAGCAGTGCGGTCCGTGCCTGGCTCCTACATCCTCCGCATTGTATGTATATATCAGGGTGCACTATAGAGCAGTGCGGTCCGTGCCTGGCTCCTCCATCCTCCATATTGTATGTACACAACGGGTTGCACTATAGAGCGGTGTGGTCCTTGCTCGGCTCCTGCATCCTCCGTAATGTATATACACAGCATGTTGCACTATAGAGTGGTGCGTTCTGTGCTCGGTTTCTCCATCTTCCGCATTGTGTGTATATTGCAGGTTGCACTATAGAGCAGTGCGGTTCGTGCTCTGCTCCCCCATCCTCCATATTGTATGTACACAGCAGGTTGCACTATAGAGCGGTGCTGTCTATGCTAGGCTTTTGCATCCTCCATATTGTATATACACGGCAGGTATTGAGCGGTGTGGTCCGTGTTCGGCTCCTCCATATTGTATGTACACAGCAGGTTGCACTATAGAGCGGTGCGGTCCGTGCTCGGCTCCTCCATCCTCCGTATTGTATATACACGGCAGGTATAGGGCGGTGCGGTCCATGCTCGGTCCAATGTTTACATCTGGCTTTTCCCCGCCCTCTCCTGTTGATTGACAGGTCTCCCCGTTGTGTGCACACACTGTATATACTGAAGGTGGTATACGCTGCTGAGCAGTAGAGCCGGGGATGATCACTGTGTCCTCTTCTCAGGATTTTCCTACTCTTCCCCTTCTGGAATGTAATTAAAGGGGCTGAAGGGGTTAACACAAGTTATCGTCTTTCCGCAGTATATTTATTTATTTTACTCACTTACATAACGCCATTAATTCCGCAGCGCTTTACAGATATCACTGTACCCATCGGGGCTCACAATCTATATTCCCTATCATTATGTATCGTATACAGTGCCGTTTGATTGGCAGCACCAGCGCTCTGCCCCCATATACAGTGTCGTGTGATTGGCAGCACCGCCAGTACCAGCGCTCTGCCCCCATATACAGTGTTGTGTGATTGGCAGCACCGCCAGTACCAGCGCTCTGCCCCCATATACAGTGTGGTGTGATTGGCAGCACGGCCAGTACCAGCGCTCTGCCCCCATATACAGTGTCGTGTGATTGGCAGCACCGCCAGTACCAGCGCTCTGCCCCCATATACAGTGTTGTGTGATTGGCAGCACCGCCAGTACCAGCGCTCTGCCCCCATATACAGTGTCGTGTGATTGGCAGCACCGCCAGTACCAGCGCTCTGCCCCCATATACAGTGTGGTGTGATTGGCAGCACCGCCAGTACCAGCGTTCTGCCCCCATATACAGTGTGGTGTGATTGGCAGCACCGCCAGTACCAGCGTTCTGCCCCATATACAGTGTCGTGTGATTGGCAGCACCGCCAGTACCAGCGTTCTGCCCCCATATACAGTGTCGTGTGATTGGCAGCACCGCCAGTACCAGCGTTCTGCCCCCATATACAGTGTCGTGTGATTGGCAGCACCGCCAGTACCAGCGCTCTGCCCCCATATACAGTGTGGTATGATTGGCAGCACCGCCAGTACCAGCGCTCTGCCCCCATATACAGTGTGGTGTGATTGGTAGCACCGCCAGTACCAGCGCTCTGCCCCCATATACAGTGTCGTGTGATTGGCAGCACCGCCAGTACCAGCGCTCTGCCCCTATATACAGTGTCGTGTGATTGGCAGCATCGCCAGTACCAGCGCTCTGCCCCCATATACAGTGTGGTGTGATTGGCAGCATCGCCAGTACCAGCGCTCTGCCCACATATACAGTGTCGTGTGATTGGCAGCACCGCCAGTACCAGCGTTCTCCCCCATATACAGTGTTGTGTGATTGGCAGCACCGCCAGTACCAGCGCTCTGCCCCCATATACAGTGTCGTGTGATTGGCAGCACCGCCAGTACCAGCGCTCTGCCCCCATATACAGTGTCGTTTGATTGGCAGCACCGCCAGTACCAGCGCTCTGCCCCCATATACAGTGTGGTGTGATTGGCAGCACCGCCAGTACCAGCGCTCTGCCCCCATATACAGTGTCGTGTGATTGGCAGCACCGCCAGTACCAGCGCTCTGCCCCCATATACAGTGTCGTGTGATTGGCAGCCAGCGTTCTGTCCCCATATACAGTGTCGTGTGATTGGCAGTACCGCCAGTACCAGCGCTCTGCCCCCATATACAGTGTGGTGTGATTGGCAGCACTGCCAGTACCAGCGTTCTGCCCCCATATACAGTGTCGTGTGATTGGCAGCACCGCCAGTACCAGCGCTCTGCCCCCATATACAGTGTTATATGATTGGCAGCACCGCCAGTACCAGCGCTCTGCCCCCATATACAGTGTCGTGTGATTGGCAGCACCGCCAGTACCAGCGCTCTGCCCCCATATACAGTGTCGTGTGATTGGCAGCACCGCCAGTACCAGCGCTCTGCCCCCATATACAGTGTCGTGTGATTGGCAGCACCGCCAGTACCAGCGCTCTGCCTCCATATACAGTGTGGTGTGATTGGCAGCATCGCCAGTACCAGCGTTCTCCCTCATATACAGTGTCGAGTGATTGGCAGCACCGCCAGTACCAGCGCTCTGCCCCCATATACAGTGTGGTGTGATTGGCAGCTCCGCCAGTACCAGCGTTCTGCCCCCATATACAGTGTGGTGTGATTGGCAGCACCGCCAGTACCAGCGTTCTGCCCCCATATACAGTGTGGTGTGATTGACAGCACCGCCAGTACCAGCGTTCTGCCCCCATATACAGTGTGGTGTGATTGACAGCACCGCCAGTACCAGCGTTCTGCCCCCATATACAGTGTGGTGTGATTGACAGCACCGCCAGTACCAGCGCTCTGCCCCCATATACAGTGTCATGTGATTGACAGCACCGCCAGTACCAGCGTTCTGCCCCCATATACAGTGTCGTGTGATTGGCAGCACCGCCAGTACCAGCGCTCTGCCCCCATATACAGTGTCGTGTGATTGGCAGCACCGCCAGTACCAGCGCTCTGCCCCCATATACAGTGTCGTGTGATTGGCAGCACCGCCAGTACCAGCGCTCTGCCCCCATATACAGTGTGGTGTGATTGACAGCACCGCCAGTACCAGCGTTCTGCCCCCATATACAATGTGGTGTGATTGGCAGCACCGCCAGTACCAGCGCTCTGCCCCCATATACAGTGTGGTGTGATTGGCAGCACCGCCAGTACCAGCGCTCTGCCCCCATATACAGTGTCGTGTGATTGACAGCACCGCCAGTACCAGCGTTCTGCCCCCATATACAGTGTCGTGTGATTGGCAGCACCGCCAGTACCAGCGCTCTGCCCCCATATACAGTGTCGTGTGATTGGCAGCACCGCCAGTACCAGCGCTCTGCCCCCATATACAGTGTCGTGTGATTGGCAGCACCGCCAGTACCAGCGCTCTGCCCCCATATACAGTGTGGTGTGATTGACAGCACCGCCAGTACCAGCGTTCTGCCCCCATATACAATGTGGTGTGATTGGCAGCACCGCCAGTACCAGCGCTCTGCCCCCATATACAGTGTGGTGTGATTGGCAGCACCGCCAGTACCAGCGCTCTGCCCCCATATACAGTGTCGTGTGATTGACAGCACCGCCAGTACCAGCGCTCTGCCCCCATATACAGTGTGGTGTGATTGGCAGCACCGCCAGTACCAGCGCTCTGCCCCCATATACAGCGTGGTGTGATTGGCAGCACCGCCAGTACCAGCGCTCTGCCCCCATATACAGTGTGGTGTGATTGGCAGCACCGCCAGTACCAGCGCTCTGCCCCCATATACAGTGTCGTGTGATTGGCAGCACCGCCAGTACCAGCGTTCTGCCCCCATATACAGTGTGGTGTGATTGGCAGCACCGCCAGTACCAGCGTTCAGCCTTCATATACAGTGTCGTGTGATTGACAGCACCGCCAGTACCAGCGCTCTGCCCCCATATACAGTGTGGTGTGATTGGCAGCACCGCCAGTACCAGCGCTCTGCCCCCATATACAATGTCGTATGATTGGCAGCACCGCCAGTACCAGCGCTCTGCCCCCATATACAGTGTGGTGTGATTGACAGCACCGCCAGTACCAGCGCTCTGCCCCCATATACAGTGTGGTGTGATTGGCAGCATCGCCAGTACCAGCGCTCTGCCCCCATATACAGTTTCGTATGATTGGCAGCACCGCCAGTACCAGCGTTCTGCCCCCATATACAGTTTCGTATGATTGGCAGCACCGCCAGTACCAGCGCTCTGCCCCCATATACAGTGTGGTGTGATTGGCAGCACCGCCAGTACCAGCGCTCTGCCCCCATATACAGTTTCGTATGATTGGCAGCACCGCCAGTACCAGCGTTCTGCCCCCATATACAGTTTCGTATGATTGGCAGCACCGCCAGTACCAGCGTTCTCCCCCATATACAGTGTGGTGTGATTGGCAGCACCGCCAGTACCAGCGTTCTGCCCCATATACAGTGTCGTATGATTGGCAGCACCGCCAGTACCAGCGCTCTGCCCCCATATACAGTGTGGTGTGATTGGCAGCACCGCCAGTACCAGCGCTCTGCCCCCATATACAGTTTCGTATGATTGGCAGCACCGCCAGTACCAGCGTTCTGCCCCCATATACAGTTTCGTATGATTGGCAGCACCGCCAGTACCAGCGTTCTCCCCCATATACAGTGTGGTGTGATTGGCAGCACCGCCAGTACCAGCGTTCTGCCCCATATACAGTGTCGTATGATTGGCAGCACCGCCAGTACCAGCGTTCTCCCCCATATACAGTGTCGTATGATTGGCAGCACCGCCAGTACCAGCGCTCTGCCCCCATATACAGTGTGGTGTGATTGGCAGCACCGCCAGCACCAGCGCTCTGCCCCCATATACAGTGTCGTGTGATTGGCAGCACCGCCAGTACCAGCGCTCTGCCCCCATATACAGTGTCGTTTGATTGGCAGCACCGCCAGTACCAGCGCTCTGCCCCCATATACAGTGTCGTGTGATTGGCAGCACCGCCAGTACCAGCGCTCTGCCCCCATATACAGTGTCGTTTGATTGGCAGCACCGCCAGCACCAGCGCTCTGCCCCCATATACAGTGTGGTGTGATTGCAGCACCGCCAGTACCAGCGTTCTCCCCCATATACAGTGTGGTGTGATTGGCAGCACCGCCAGTACCAGCGTTCCTGCCCCATATACAGTGTCGTATGATTGGCAGCACCGCCAGTACCAGCGTTCTCCCCCATATACAGTGTCGTATGATTGGCAGCACCGCCAGTACCAGCGCTCTGCCCCCATATACAGTGTCGTATGATTGGCAGCACCGCCTGTACCAGCGCTCTGCCCCCATATACAGTGTGGTGTGATTGGCAGCACCGCCAGCACCAGCGCTCTGCCCCCATATACAGTGTCGTGTGATTGGCAGCACCGCCAGTACCAGCGCTCTGCCCCCATATACAGTGTCGTTTGATTGGCAGCACCGCCAGTACCAGCGCTCTGCCCCCATATACAGTGTCGTGTGATTGGCAGCACCGCCAGTACCAGCGCTCTGCCCCCATATACAGTGTCGTTTGATTGGCAGCACCGCCAGCACCAGCGCTCTGCCCCCATATACAGTGTGGTGTGATTGGCAGCACCGCCAGTACCAGCGCTCTGCCCCCATATACAGTGTCGTGTGATTGGCAGTACCGCCAGTACCAGCGCTCTGCCCCCATATACAGTGTCGTGTGATTGGCAGCACCGCCAGTACCAGCGCTCTGCCCCCATATACAGTGTCGTGTGATTGGCAGCACCGCCAGTACCAGCGCTCTGCCCCCATATACAGTGTCGTGTGATTGGCAGCACCGCCAGTACCAGCGCTCTGCCCCCATATACAGTGTCGTATGATTGGCAGCACCGCCAGTACCAGCGCTCTGCCCCATATACAGTGTCGTGTGATTGGCAGCACCGCCAGTACCAGCGTTCTGCCCCCATATACAGTGTGGTGTGATTGGCAGCACCGCCAGTACCAGCGCTCTGCCCCCATATACAGTGTCGTTTGATTGGCAGCACCGCCAGTACCAGCGCTCTGCCCCCATATACAGTGTCGTTTGATTGGCAGCACCGCCAGTACCAGCACTCTGCCCCCATATACAGTGTCGTGTGATTGACAGCACCGCCAGTACCAGCGCTCTGCCCCATATACAGTGTCGTTGATTGGCAGCACCGCCAGTACCAGCACTCTGCCCCCATATACAGTGTCGTGTGATTGGCAGCACCGCCAGTACCAGCGCTCTGCCCACATATACAGTGTGGTGTGATTGGCAGCACCGCCAGTACCAGCGCTCTGCCCCCATATACAGTGTGGTGTGATTGGCAGCACCGCCAGTACCAGCGCTCTGCCCCCATATACAGCGTGGTGTGATTGGCAGCACCGCCAGTACCAGCGCTCTGCCCCCATATACAGTGTGGTGTGATTGGCAGCACCGCCAGTACCAGCGCTCTGCCCCCATATACAGTGTGGTGTGATTGGCAGCACCGCCAGTACCAGCGCTCTGCCCCCATGTACAGTGTGGTGTGATTGGCAGCACCGCCAGTACCAGCGTTCAGCCTTCATATACAGTGTCGTGTGATTGACAGCACCGCCAGTACCAGCGCTCTGCCCCCATATACAGTGTGGTGTGATTGGCAGCACCGCCAGTACCAGCGCTCTGCCCCCATATACCAGTGTCGTGTGATTGGCAGTACCGCCAGTACCAGCGCTCTGCCCCCATATACAGTGTCGTGTGATTGGCAGCACCGCCAGTACCAGCGCTCTGCCCCATATACAGTGTCGTGTGATTGGCAGCACCGCCAGTACCAGCGCTCTGCCCCCATATACAGTGTCGTGTGATTGGCAGCACCGCCAGTACCAGCGCTCTGCCCCCATATACAGTGTCGTATGATTGGCAGCACCGCCAGTACCAGCGCTCTGCCCCCATATACAGTGTCGTGTGATTGGCAGCACCGCCAGTACCAGCGTTCTGCCCCCATATACAGTGTGGTGTGATTGCAGCACCGCCAGTACCAGCGCTCTGCCCCCATATACAGTGTCATTTGATTGGCAGCACCGCCAGTACCAGCGCTCTGCCCCCATATACAGTGTCGTTTGATTGGCAGCACCGCCAGTACCAGCGCTCTGCCCCCATATTACAGTGTCGTGTGATTGACAGCACCGCCAGTACCAGCGCTCTGCCCCCATATACAGTGTGGTGTGATTGGCAGCACCGCCAGTACCAGCGCTCTGCCCCCATATACAGCGTGGTGTGATTGGCAGCACCGCCAGTACCAGCGCTCTGCCCCCATATACAGTGTGGTGTGATTGGCAGCACCGCCAGTACCAGCGCTCTGCCCCCATATACAGTGTGGTGTGATTGGCAGCACCGCCAGTACCAGCGTTCAGCCTTCATATACAGTGTCGTGTGATTGGCAGCACCGCCAGTACCAGCGCTCTGCCCCCATATACAGTGTGGTGTGATTGGCAGCACCGCCAGTACCAGCGCTCTGCCCCCATATACAATGTCGTATGATTGGCAGCACCGCCAGAACCAGCGCTCTGCCCCCATATACAGTGTGGTGTGATTGACAGCACCGCCAGTACCAGCGCTCTGCCCCCATATACAGTGTGGTGTGATTGGCAGCACCGCCAGTACCAGCGCTCTGCCCCCATATACAGTTTCGTATGATTGGCAGCACCGCCAGTACCAGCGTTCTGCCCCCATATACAGTTTCGTATGATTGGCAGCACCGCCAGTACCAGCGTTCTCCCCCATATACAGTGTGGTGTGATTGGCAGCACCGCCAGTACCAGCGCTCTGCCCCCATATACAGTGTCGTATGATTGGCAGCACCGCCAGTACCAGCGCTCTGCCCCCATATACAGTGTCGTGTGATTGGCAGCACCGCCAGTACCAGCGTTCTGCCCCATATACAGTGTCGTATGATTGGCAGCACCGCCAGTACCAGCGTTCTCCCCCATATACAGTGTCGTATGATTGGCAGCACCGCCAGTACCAGCGCTCTGCCCCCATATACAGTGTCGTATGATTGGCAGCACCGCCAATACCAGCGTTCTGCCCCCATATGCAGTGTGGTGTGATTGGCAGCACCGCCAGTACCAGCGTTCTGCCCCCATATACAGTGTGGTGTGATTGGCAGCACCGCCAGTACCAGCGTTCTGCCCCCATATACAGTGTGGTGTGATTGGCAGCACCGCCAGTACCAGCGTTCTGCCCCCATATACAGTGTGGTGTGATTGGCAGCACCGCCAGTACCAGCGCTCTGCCCCCATATACAGTGTCGTTTGATTGGCAGCACCGCCAGTACCAGCGCTCTGTCCCCATATACAGTGTGGTGTGATTGGCAGCACCGCCAGTACCAGCGCTCTGCCCCCATATACAGTGTGGTGTGATTGGCAGCACCGCCGGTACCAGCGCTCTGCCCCCATATACAGTGTCGTGTGATTGACAGCACTGCCAGTACCAGCATTCTGCCCCCATATACAGTGTCGTGTGATTGGCAGCACCGCCAGTACCAGCGCTCTGCCCCCATATACAGTGTGGTGTGATTGACAGCACCGCCAGTACCAGCGTTCTGCCCCCATATACAGTGTGGTGTGATTGGCAGCACCGCCAGTACCAGCGCTCTGCCCCCATATACAGTGTGGTGTGATTGGCAGCATCGCCAGTACCAGCGCTCTGCCCACATATACAGTGTCGTCTGATTGGCAGCACCGCCAGTACCAGCGCTCTGCCCCATATACAGTGTGGTGTGATTGGCAGCACCGCCAGTACCAGCGCTCTGCCCACATATACAGTGTCGTGTGATTGGCAGCACCGCCAGTACCAGCGCTCTGCCCACATATACAGTGTGGTGTGATTGGCAGCACCGCCAGTACCAGCGCTCTGCCCCCATATACAGTGTGGTGTGATTGGCAGCACCGCCAATACCAGCGCTCTGCCCCCATATACAGTGTGGTGTGATTGGCAGCACCGCCAGTACCAGCGCTCTGCCCCCATATACAGTGTCGTATGATTGGCAGCACCGCCAGTACCAGCGCTCTGCCCCCATATACAGTGTCGTGTGATTGGCAGCACCGCCAGTACCAGCGTTCTGCCCCCATATACAGTGTGGTGTGATTGGCAGCACCGCCAGTACCAGCGCTCTGCCCCCATATACAGTGTCGTTTGATTGGCAGCACCGCCAGTACCAGCGCTCTGCCCCCATATACAGTGTCGTTTGATTGGCAGCACCGCCAGTACCAGCGCTCTGCCCCCATATACAGTGTGGTGTGATTGGCAGCACCGCCAGTACCAGCGTTCTGCCCCCATATACAGTGTGGTGTGATTGGCAGCACCGCCAGTACCAGCGCTCTGCCCCCATATACAGTGTGGTGTGATTGGCAGCACCGCCAGTACCAGCGCTCTGCCCCCATATACAGTGTGGTGTGATTGGCAGCACCGCCAGTACCAGCGCTCTGCCCCCATATACAATGTCGTATGATTGGCAGCACCGCCAGTACCAGCGCTCTGCCCCCATATACAGTGTGGTGTGATTGACAGCACCGCCAGTACCAGCGCTCTGCCCCCATATACAGTTTCGTATGATTGGCAGCACCGCCAGTACCAGCGTTCTGCCCCCATATACAGTTTCGTATGATTGGCAGCACCGCCAGTACCAGCGTTCTCCCCCATATACAGTGTGGTGTGATTGGCAGCACCGCCAGTACCAGCGTTCTGCCCCATATACAGTGTCGTATGATTGGCAGCACCGCCAGTACCAGCGTTCTCCCCCATATACAGTGTCGTATGATTGGCAGCACCGCCTGTACCAGCGCTCTGCCCCCATATACAGTGTGGTGTGATTGGCAGCACCGCCAGTACCAGCGCTCTGCCCCCATATACAGTGTCGTATGATTGGCAGCACCGCCAGTACCAGCGCTCTGCCCCCATATACAGTGTCGTATGATTGGCAGCACCGCCTGTACCAGCGCTCTGCCCCCATATACAGTGTGGTGTGATTGGCAGCACCGCCAGTACCAGCGCTCTGCCCCCATATACAGTGTCGTGTGATTGGCAGCACCGCCAGCACCAGCGCTCTGCCCCCATATACAGTGTCGTGTGATTGGCAGCACCGCCAGTACCAGCGCTCTGCCCCCATATACAGTGTCGTGTGATTGGCAGCACCGCCAGTACCAGCGCTCTGCCCCCATATACAGTGTCGTTTGATTGGCAGCACCGCCAGCACCAGCGCTCTGCCCCCATATACAGTGTGGTGTGATTGGCAGCACCGCCAGTACCAGCGCTCTGCCCCCATATACAGTGTCGTGTGATTGGCAGTACCGCCAGTACCAGCGCTCTGCCCCCATATACAGTGTCGTGTGATTGGCAGCACCGCCAGTACCAGCGCTCTGCCCCATATACAGTGTCGTGTGATTGGCAGCACCGCCAGTACCAGCGCTCTGCCCCCATATACAGTGTCGTGTGATTGGCAGCACCGCCAGTACCAGCGCTCTGCCCCCATATACAGTGTCGTGTGATTGGCAGCACCGCCAGTACCAGCGTTCTGCCCCCATATACAGTGTGGTGTGATTGGCAGCACCGCCAGTACCAGCGCTCTGCCCCCATATACAGTGTCATGTGATTGGCAGCACCGCCAGTACCAGCGTTCTGCCCCCATATACAGTGTCGTGTGATTGGCAGCACCGCCAGTACCAGCGCTCTGCCCCCATATACAGTGTCGTGTGATTGGCAGCACCGCCAGTACCAGCGTTCTGCCCCCATATACAGTGTGGTGTGATTGGCAGCACCGCCAGTACCAGCGCTCTGCCCCCATATACAGTGTCGTTTGATTGGCAGCACCGCCAGTACCAGCGCTCTGTCCCCATATACAGTGTGGTGTGATTGGCAGCACCGCCAGTACCAGCGTTCTGCCCCCATATACAGTGTCGTCTGATTGGCAGCACCGCCAGTACCAGCGCTCTGCCCCCATATACAGTGTCGTATGATTGGCAGCACCGCCAGTACCAGCGCTCTGCCCCCATATACAGTGTCGTGTGATTGACAGCACCGCCAGTACCAGCGCTTTGCCCCCGTATACAGTGTCGTGTGATTGACAGCACCGCCAGTACCAGCGTTCTGCCCCCATATACAGTGTGGTGTGATTGGCAGCACCGCCAGTACCAGCGCTCTGCCCCCATATACAGTGTGGTGTGATTGGCAGCACCGCCAGTACCAGCGTTCTGCCCCCATATACAGTGTCGTCTGATTGGCAGCACCGCCAGTACCAGCGTTCTGCCCCCATATACAGTGTCGTGTGATTGGCAGCACCGCCAGTACTAGCGCTCTGCCCCCATATACAGCGTGGTGTGATTGGCAGCACCGCCAGTACCAGCGCTCTGCCCCCATATACAGTGTGGTGTGATTGGCAGCACCGCCGGTTCCAGCGCTCTGCCCCCATATACAGTGTCGTGTGATTGGCAGCACCGCCAGTACCAGCGCTCTGCCCCCATATACAGTGTGGTGTGATTGGCAGCACCGCCAGTACCAGCGCTCTGCCCCCATATACAGTGTGATGTGATTGGCAGCACCGCCAGTACCAGCGCTCTGCCCCCATATACAGTGTCGTGTGATTGACAGCACTGCCAGTACCAGCATTCTGCCCCCATATACAGTGTCGTGTGATTGGCAGCACCGCCAGTACCAGCGCTCTGCCCCCATATACAGTGTGGTGTGATTGACAGCACCGCCAGTACCAGCGTTCTGCCCCCATATACAGTGTGGTGTGATTGGCAGCACCGCCAGTACCAGCGCTCTGCCCCCATATACAGTGTGGTGTGATTGGCAGCATCGCCAGTACCAGCGCTCTGCCCACATATACAGTGTCGTGTGATTGGCAGCACCGCCAGTACCAGCGCTCTGCCCCATATACAGTGTGGTGTGATTGGCAGCTCCGCCAGTACCAGCGCTCTGCCCACATATACAGTGTGGTGTGATTGGCAGCACCGCCAGTACCAGCGCTCTGCCCACATATACAGTGTGGTGTGATTGGCAGCACCGCCAATACCAGCGCTCTGCCCCCATATACAGTGTGGTGTGATTGGCAGCACCGCCAGTACCAGCGCTCTGCCCACATATACAGTGTCGTGTGATTGGCAGCACCGCCAGTACCAGTGCTCTGCCCCCATATACAGTGTGGTGTGATTGGCAGCACCGCCAGTACCAGCGTTCTGCCCCCATATACAGTGTGGTGTGATTGGCAGCACCGCCAGTACCAGCGCTCTGCCCACATATACAGTGTCGTGTGATTGGCAGCACCGCCAGTACCAGCGCTCTGCCCACATATACAGTGTGGTGTGATTGGCAGCATCGCCAGTACCAGCGCTCTGCCCCCATATACAGTGTGGTGTGATTGGCAGCACCGCCAGTACCAGCGTTCTGCCCACATATACAGTGTGGTGTGATTGGCAGCACCGCCAGTACCAGCGCTCTGCCCACATATACAGTGTGGTGTGATTGGCAGCACCGCCAGTACCAGCGCTCTGCCCCCATATACAGTGTGGTGTGATTGGCAGCACCGCCAATACCAGCGCTCTGCCCCCATATACAGTGTGGTGTGATTGGCAGCACCGCCAGTACCAGCGCTCTGCCCACATATACAGTGTGGTGTGATTGGCAGCACCGCCAGTACCAGCGCTCTGCCCCCATATACAGTGTGGTGTGATTGGCAGCACCGCCAATACCAGCGCTCTGCCCCCATGTACAGTGTGGTGTGATTGGCAGCACCGCCAGTACCAGCACTCTGCCCCCATATACAGTGTGGTGTGATTGGCAGCACCGCCAGTACCAGCGCTCTGCCCCCATATACAATGTCGTATGATTGGCAGCACCGCCAGTACCAGCGCTCTGCCCCCATATACAGTGTGGTGTGATTGACAGCACCGCCAGTACCAGCGCTCTGCCCCCATATACAGTGTGGTGTGATTGACAGCACCGCCAGTACCAGCGCTCTGCCCCCATATACAGTTTCGTATGATTGGCAGCACCGCCAGTACCAGCGTTCTGCCCCCATATACAGTTTCGTATGATTGGCAGCACCGCCAGTACCAGCGTTCTCCCCCATATACAGTGTGGTGTGATTGGCAGCACCGCCAGTACCAGCGTTCTGCCCCATATACAGTGTCGTATGATTGGCAGCACCGCCAGTACCAGCGTTCTCCCCCATATACAGTGTCGTATGATTGGCAGCATCGCCAGTACCAGCGCTCTGCCCCCATATACAGTGTCGTATGATTGGCAGCACCGCCTGTACCAGCGCTCTGCCCCCATATACAGTGTGGTGTGATTGGCAGCACCGCCTGTACCAGCGCTCTGCCCCCATATACAGTGTGGTGTGATTGGCAGCACCGCCAGTACCAGCGCTCTGCCCCCATATACAGTGTCGTGTGATTGGCAGCACCGCCAGCACCAGCGCTCTGCCCCCATATACAGTGTCGTGTGATTGGCAGCACCGCCAGTACCAGCGCTCTGCCCCCATATACAGTGTCGTGTGATTGGCAGCACCGCCAGTACCAGCGCTCTGCCCCCATATACAGTGTCGTTTGATTGGCAGCACCGCCAGCACCAGCGCTCTGCCCCCATATACAGTGTGGTGTGATTGGCAGCACCGCCAGTACCAGCGCTCTGCCCCCATATACAGTGTCGTGTGATTGGCAGTACCGCCAGTACCAGCGCTCTGCCCCCATATACAGTGTCGTGTGATTGGCAGCACCGCCAGTACCAGCGCTCTGCCCCATATACAGTGTCGTGTGATTGGCAGCACCGCCAGTACCAGCGCTCTGCCCCCATATACAGTGTCGTATGATTGGCAGCACCGCCAGTACCAGCGCTCTGCCCCCATATACAGTGTCGTGTGATTGGCAGCACCGCCAGTACCAGCGCTCTGCCCCCATATACAGTGTCGTGTGATTGGCAGCACCGCCAGTACCAGCGTTCTGCCCCCATATACAGTGTGGTGTGATTGGCAGCACCAGCGCTCTGCCCCCATATACAGTGTCATGTGATTGGCAGCACCGCCAGTACCAGCGTTCTGCCCCCATATACAGTGTCGTGTGATTGGCAGCACCGCCAGTACCAGCGCTCTGCCCCCATATACAGTGTCGTGTGATTGGCAGCACCGCCAGTACCAGCGTTCTGCCCCCATATACAGTGTGGTGTGATTGGCAGCACCGCCAGTACCAGCGCTCTGCCCCCATATACAGTGTCGTTTGATTGGCAGCACCGCCAGTACCAGCGCTCTGTCCCCATATACAGTGTGGTGTGATTGGCAGCACCGCCAGTACCAGCGTTCTGCCCCCATATACAGTGTCGTCTGATTGGCAGCACCGCCAGTACCAGCGCTCTGCCCCCATATACAGTGTCGTGTGATTGACAGCACCGTCAGTACCAGCGTTCTGCCCCCATATACAGTGTCGTGTGATTGACAGCACCGCCAGTACCAGCGTTCTGCCCCCATATACAGTGTGGTGTGATTGGCAGCACCGCCAGTACCAGCGCTCTGCCCCCATATACAGTGTGGTGTGATTGGCAGCACCGCCAGTACCAGCGTTCTGCCCCCATATACAGTGTCGTCTGATTGGCAGCACCGCCAGTACCAGCGTTCTGCCCCCATATACAGTGTCGTGTGATTGGCAGCACCGCCAGTACTAGCGCTCTGCCCCCATATACAGCGTGGTGTGATTGGCAGCACCGCCAGTACCAGCGCTCTGCCCCCATATACAGTGTGGTGTGATTGGCAGCACCGCCAGTACCAGCATTCTGCCCCCATATACAGTGTCGTGTGATTGACAGCACTGCCAGTACCAGCATTCTGCCCCCATATACAGTGTGGTGTGATTGGCAGCACCGCCGGTACCAGCGCTCTGCCCCCATATACAGTGTCGTGTGATTGACAGCACTGCCAGTACCAGCGCTCTGCCCCCATATACAGTGTGGTGTGATTGGCAGCACCGCCAGTACCAGCGCTCTGCCCCCATATACAGTGTGGTGTGATTGACAGCACCGCCAGTACCAGCGTTCTGCCCCCATATACAGTGTGGTGTGATTGGCAGCACCGCCAGTACCAGCGCTCTGCCCCCATATACAGTGTGGTGTGATTGGCAGCATCGCCAGTACCAGCGCTCTGCCCACATATACAGTGTCGTGTGATTGGCAGCACCGCCAGTACCAGCGCTCTGCCCCATATACAGTGTGGTGTGATTGGCAGCTCCGCCAGTACCAGCGCTCTGCCCACATATACAGTGTGGTGTGATTGGCAGCACCGCCAGTACCAGCGCTCTGCCCACATATACAGTGTGGTGTGATTGGCAGCACCGCCAATACCAGCGCTCTGCCCCCATATACAGTGTGGTGTGATTGGCAGCACCGCCAGTACCAGCGCTCTGCCCCCATATACAGTGTGGTGTGATTGGCAGCACCGCCAGTACCAGCGCTCTGCCCACATATACAGTGTGGTGTGATTGGCAGCACCGCCAATACCAGCGCTCTGCCCCCATATACAGTGTGGTGTGATTGGCAGCACCGCCAGTACCAGCGCTCTGCCCCCATATACAGTGTGGTGTGATTGGCAGCATCGCCAGTACCAGCGCTCTGCCCCCATATACAGTGTGGTGTGATTGGCAGCACCGCCAGTACCAGCGCTCTGCCCACATATACAGTGTCGTGTGATTGGCAGCACCGCCAGTACCAGCGCTCTGCCCCCATATACAGTGTGGTGTGATTGGCAGCACCGCCAGTACCAGCGTTCTGCCCACATATACAGTGTGGTGTGATTGGCAGCACCGCCAGTACCAGCGCTCTGCCCACATATACAGTGTGGTGTGATTGGCAGCACCGCCAGTACCAGCGCTCTGCCCACATATACAGTGTGGTGTGATTGGCAGCACCGCCAATACCAGCGCTCTGCCCCCATATACAGTGTGGTGTGATTGGCAGCACCGCCAATACCAGCGCTCTGCCCCCATGTACAGTGTGGTGTGATTGGCAGCACCGCCAGTACCAGCGCTCTGCCCCCATATACAGTGTGGTGTGATTGGCAGCACCGCCAGTACCAGCGCTCTGCCCCCATGTACAGTGTCGTGTGATTGGCAGCACCGCCAGTACCAGCGCTCTGCCCCCATGTACAGTGTGGTGTGATTGGCAGCACCGCCAGTACCAGCGCTCTGCCCCCATATACAGTGTCGTGTGATTGGCAGCACCGCCAGTACCAGCGCTCTGCCCCCATATACAGTGTGGTGTGATTTGCAGCACCGCCAGTACCAGCGCTCTGCCCCCATATACAGTGTGGTGTGATTGGCAGCACCGCCAGTACCAGCGCTCTGCCCCCATATACAGTGTGGTGTGATTTGCAGCACCGCCAGTACCAGCGCTCTGCCCCCATATACAGTGTGGTGTGATTGGCAGCACCGCCAGTACCAGCGCTCTGCCTCCATATACAGTGTGGTGTGATTGGCAGCACCGCCAGTACCAGCGCTCTGCCCCCATATACAGTGTGGTGTGATTTGCAGCACCGCCAGTACCAGCGCTCTGCCCCCATGTACAGTGTGGTGTGATTGGCAGCACCGCCAGTACCAGCGCTCTGCCTCCATATACAGTGTGGTGTGATTGGCAGCACCGCCAGTACCAGCGCTCTGCCCCCATATACAGTGTGGTGTGATTGGCAGCACCGCCAGTACCAGTGCTCTGCCCCCATGTACAGTGTGGTGTGATTGGCAGCACCGCCAGTACCAGCGCTCTGCCCCCATATACAGTGTGGTGTGATTGGCAGCACATCTGATAATGATGATTTTTGCACCTGGATTAGTGTTTTTGTCTGTAGGACGATCCCCGGACGGATCTGATGATCCCTCATTTGCAGATTTTCGGCTCATCTATGGGGCCACAAGGTTCCTTTTATGGCGGTAGATTTCCTGACCGTCCCGCGGATCCCGCTCGTTGGGCCTTCATCGTGACTTGCATTGTACAGACCCATCCACTATTCAGGCCGATGATTGCCCCCATTACGTGCAGCGCTCGCCCGCAGGCAGATGTGGTGTGTTCCCCGTCAGCGGCCGGTCCTGGGGAAAAGGAGGTGCATATCACCCTCAAGGATTGTGTCCGCGAACCCGGAATGGGATTTTATTCCCTCAGTTTATTTGTAGCTAAAATCCTAGAAGGCAATAGAAGCGTTTTACTGTTCATTTCCTAAATAAATATTAAATAATAAATTATCGCCGGTCCATACAGCTCATGATCGGAAATAGACGTCTATTCCGACCTCCACAGCCCCATTCATGTGCATCCGGCGGGGCCAGAGATCGGGGGAGTGTTACCGGTCGCCACACTTCACATGTCTGGTTTATTAGATACTTAAGTTTCCCATAAAACATCAGTGCTGGTGTGTTTCTGTGTCCTCCATCCCTCTGTTATGCCTCCTGGAAATTGTGAATAAATGGATCTAGTGTTACACAGTCAATTCTCCGGATTGTGCTGGGACGCGCCTCAATGACTCAGAGATGGTAACACACATTTTCTATATTTCCAGGAGGAACAACAGAGGAACAGTGCAATGCATAATATTAGGAAATTGCACTGATGCTAATAAATAGCAGCTTGGACTGAAGCCGGGCTGACAGGAGGGTGCAATGTAGGAAAACCTCAATAGGCTGGAAACGATCAAAGGAAAGAAAATTTTGTCTTTTACGTCTATATTTGGCTCAGAAAATTTGCGGTGTTCCCGCGCCCCGCCAAAAAATGAGTTCTATAACTTACTAATCTGGCTCAGTTACACCAGCTCCATCCTGACTTTTCATTGTAATAGCTAAACAATAACCATAGCAGAAGGGGGCTGGCTATGGTACTGAGATAATCCGCTGGCCAGCCCCCTTCACATTCTACTCTGGTCACAGAGGAAACACTGCTAGCATTCAGCACAGGAGGAAGGAGGCGCTGCAAAGCCCTGAACCAGGGACATGACCCAGGAAACACTGCTAGCATTCAGCACAGGAGGAAGGAGGCGCTACAAAGCCCTGAACCAGGGACATGACCCAGGAAACACTGCTAGCATTCAGCACAGGAGGGAGGAGGCGCTACAAAGCCCTGAACCAGGGACATGACCCAGGAAACACTGCTAGCATTCAGCACAGGAGGGAGGAGGCGCTACAAAGCCCTGAACCAGGGACATGACCCAGGAAACACTGCTAGCGTTCAGCACAGGAGGGAGGAGGCGCTACAAAGTCCTGAACCAGGGACATGACCCAGGAAACACTGCTAGCATTCAGCACAGGAGGAAGGAGGCGCTGCAAAGCCCTGAACCAGGGACATGACCCAGGAAACACCACTAGCGTTCAGCACAGGAGGGAGGAGGCACTACAAGCCCTGAACCAGGGACATGACCCAGGAAACACTGCTAGCGTTCAGCACAGGAGGGAGGAGGAGCTACAAAGCTCTGAACCAGGGACATGACCCAGGAAACACTGCTAGCATTCAGCACAGGAGGGAGGAGGCACTACAAAGCTCTGAACCAGGGACATGACCCAGGAAACACTGCTAGCGTTCAGCACAGGAGGGAGGAGGCACTACAAAGTCCTGAACCAGGGACATGACCCAGGAAACACTGCTAGCATTCAGCACAGGAGGGAGGAGGCACTACAAAGCCCTGAACCAGGGACATGACCCAGGAAACACCACTAGCATTCAGCACAGGAGGGAGGAGGCGCTACAAAGCTCCGAACCAGGGACATGACCCAGGAAACACCGTTAGCATTCAGCACAGGAGGGAGGAGGCGCTACAAAGCCCCGAACCAGGGACATGACCCAGGAAACACTGCTAGCGTTCAGCACAGGAGGGAGGAGGCACTACAAGCCCTGAACCATGGCCATGACCCAGGAAACACTGCTAGCGTTCAGCACAGGAGGGAGGAGGCGGCACTACAAAGCCCTGAACCAGGGACATGACCCAGGAAACACTGCTAGCGTTCAGCACAGGAGGGAGGAGGCACTACAAGCCCTGAACCATGGCCATGACCCAGGAAACACTGCTAGCGTTCAGCACAGGAGGGAGGAGGCGGCACTACAAAGCCCTGAACCAGGGACATGACCCAGGAAACACTGCTAGCGTTCAGCACAGGAGGGAGGAGGCGCTACAAAGCCCTGAACCAGGGACATGACCCAGGAAACACTGCTAGCATTCAGCACAGAAGGGAGGAGGCGCTGCAAAGCCCTGAACCAGGGACGTGACCCAGGAAACACTGCTAGCGTTCAGCACAGGAGGGAGGAGGCGCTACAAGCCCTGAACCAGGGACATGACCCAGGAAACACAGCTAGCGTTCAGCACAGGAGGGAGGAGGCGCTACAAGGCCCTGAACCAGGAACATGACCCAGGAAACACTGCTAGCGTTCAGCACAGGAGGGAGGAGGCAGCACTACAAAGCCCTGAACCAGGGACATGACCCAGGAAACACTGCTAGCGTTCAGCATAGGAGGGAGGAGGCACTACAAAGCCCTGAACCAGGGACATGACCCAGGAAACACTGCTAGCGTTCAGCACAGGAGGGAGGAGGCGCTACAAAGCCCTGAACCAGGGACATGACCCAGGAAACACTGCTAGCGTTCAGCACAGGAGGGAGGAGGCACTACAAAGCCCTGAACCAGGGACATGACCCAGGAAACACTGCTAGAGTTCAGCACAGGAGGGAGGAGGCACTACAAAGCCCTGAACCAGGGACATGACCCAGGAAACACTGCTAGCGTTCAGCATAGGATGGAGGAGGCACTACAAAGCCCTGAACCAGGGACATGACCCAGGAAACGCTGCTAGCGTTCAGCACAGGAGGGAGGAGGCGCTACAAAGCCCTGAACCATGGACATGACCCAGGAAACACAGCTAGCATTCAGCACAGGAGGAAGGAAGCGCTACACAGCCCTGAACCAGGGACATGACCCAGGAAACACTGCTAGCGTTCAGCACAGGAGGGAGGAGGCACTACACAGCCCTGAACCAGGGACATGACCCAGGAAACACTGCTAGTGTTCAGCACAGGAGGGAGGAGGCGCTACAAGGCCCTGAACCAGGGACATGACCCAGGAAACACCGCTAGCATTCAGCACAGGAGGAAGGAAGCGCTACAAAGCCTTGAACCAGGGACATGACCAGGAAACACTGCTAGCATTCAGCACATGAGGGAGGAGGCGCTACAAAGCCCTGAACCAGGGACGTGACCCAGGAAACACTGCTAGAGTTCAGCACAGGAGGGAGGAGGCACTACAAAGCCCTGAACCAGGGACATGACCCAGGAAACACTGCTAGCGTTCAGCACAGGAGGGAGGAGGCGCTACAAAGCCCTGAACCATGGCCATGACCCAGGAAACACTGCTAGCGTTCAGCACAGGAGGGAGGAGGCGCTACAAACCCTGAACCAGGGACATGACCCAGGAAACACTGCTAGCATTCAGCACAGGAGGGAGGAGGCGCTACAAAGTCCTGAACCATGGACATGACCCCCAGGAAACACTGCTAGCGTTCAGCACAGAAGGAAGGAAGCGCTACAAAGTCCTGAACCATGGACATGACCCCCAGGAAACACTGCTAGCGTTCAGCACAGGAGGGAGGAGGCGCTACAAGGCCCTGAACCAGGAACATGACCCAGGAAACACTGCTAGCGTTCAGTACAGGAGGGAGGAGGTGCTACAAAGCCCTGAACCAGGGACATGACCCAGGAAACACTGCTAGCATTTAGCACAGGAGGGGGGAGGTGCTACAAAGCCCTGAACCAGGGACATGACCCAGAAAACACTGCCAGCATTCAGCACAGGAGGGAGGAGGCACTACAAAGCCCTGAACCAGGGACGTGACCCAGGAAACACAGCTAGTGTTCAGCACAGGAGGGAGGAGGCGCTACAAAGCCCTGAACCAGGGACGTGACCCAGGAGACTCTGCTAGCATTCAGCACAGGAGGGAAGAGGTGCTACAAAGCCCTGAACCAGGGACATGACCCAGGAAACACTGCTAGCGTTCAGCATAGGAGGGAGGAGGTGCTACAAAGCCCTGAACCAGGGTTGTGACCCAGGAAACACTGCTAGCATTCAGCACAGGAGGGAGGAGGCGCTGCAAAGCCCTGAACCAGGGACATGACCCAGGAAACACTGCTAGCGTTCAGCACAGGAGGGAGGAGGCGATACAAAGCCCTGAACCAGGGACATGACTCAGGAAACACTGCTAGAGTTCAGCACAGGAGGGAGGAGGCGCTACAAAGCCCCGAACCAGGGACATGACCCAGGAAACACTGCTAGCGTTCAGCACAGGAGGGAGGAGGCACTACAAGCCCTGAACCATGGCCATGACCCAGGAAACACTGCTAGCGTTCAGCACAGGAGGGAGGAGGCGGCACTACAAAGCCCTGAACCAGGGACATGACCCAGGAAACACTGCTAGCGTTCAGCACAGGAGGGAGGAGGCACTACAAGCCCTGAACCATGGCCATGACCCAGGAAACACTGCTAGCGTTCAGCACAGGAGGGAGGAGGCGGCACTACAAAGCCCTGAACCAGGGACATGACCCAGGAAACACTGCTAGCGTTCAGCACAGGAGGGAGGAGGCGCTACAAAGCCCTGAACCAGGGACATGACCCAGGAAACACTGCTAGCATTCAGCACAGAAGGGAGGAGGCGCTGCAAAGCCCTGAACCAGGGACGTGACCCAGGAAACACTGCTAGCGTTCAGCACAGGAGGGAGGAGGCGCTACAAGCCCTGAACCAGGGACATGACCCAGGAAACACAGCTAGCGTTCAGCACAGGAGGGAGGAGGCGCTACAAGGCCCTGAACCAGGAACATGACCCAGGAAACACTGCTAGCGTTCAGCACAGGAGGGAGGAGGCAGCACTACAAAGCCCTGAACCAGGGACATGACCCAGGAAACACTGCTAGCGTTCAGCATAGGAGGGAGGAGGCACTACAAAGCCCTGAACCAGGGATATGACCCAGGAAACACTGCTAGCGTTCAGCACAGGAGGGAGGAGGCGCTACAAAGCCCTGAACCAGGGACATGACCCAGGAAACACTGCTAGCGTTCAGCACAGGAGGGAGGAGGCACTACAAAGCCCTGAACCAGGGACATGACCCAGGAAACACTGCTAGAGTTCAGCACAGGAGGGAGGAGGCACTACAAAGCCCTGAACCAGGGACATGACCCAGGAAACACTGCTAGCGTTCAGCATAGGATGGAGGAGGCACTACAAAGCCCTGAACCAGGGACATGACCCAGGAAACGCTGCTAGCGTTCAGCACAGGAGGGAGGAGGCGCTACAAAGCCCTGAACCATGGACATGACCCAGGAAACACAGCTAGCATTCAGCACAGGAGGAAGGAAGCGCTACACAGCCCTGAACCAGGGACATGACCCAGGAAACACTGCTAGCGTTCAGCACAGGAGGGAGGAGGCACTACACAGCCCTGAACCAGGGACATGACCCAGGAAACACTGCTAGTGTTCAGCACAGGAGGGAGGAGGCGCTACAAGGCCCTGAACCAGGGACATGACCCAGGAAACACCGCTAGCATTCAGCACAGGAGGAAGGAAGCGCTACAAAGCCTTGAACCAGGGACATGACCAGGAAACACTGCTAGCATTCAGCACATGAGGGAGGAGGCGCTACAAAGCCCTGAACCAGGGACGTGACCCAGGAAACACTGCTAGAGTTCAGCACAGGAGGGAGGAGGCACTACAAAGCCCTGAACCAGGGACATGACCCAGGAAACACTGCTAGCGTTCAGCACAGGAGGGAGGAGGCGCTACAAAGCCCTGAACCATGGCCATGACCCAGGAAACACTGCTAGCGTTCAGCACAGGAGGGAGGAGGCGCTACAAACCCTGAACCAGGGACATGACCCAGGAAACACTGCTAGCATTCAGCACAGGAGGGAGGAGGCGCTACAAAGTCCTGAACCATGGACATGACCCCCAGGAAACACTGCTAGCGTTCAGCACAGAAGGAAGGAAGCGCTACAAAGTCCTGAACCATGGACATGACCCCCAGGAAACACTGCTAGCGTTCAGCACAGGAGGGAGGAGGCGCTACAAGGCCCTGAACCAGGAACATGACCCAGGAAACACTGCTAGCGTTCAGTACAGGAGGGAGGAGGTGCTACAAAGCCCTGAACCAGGGACATGACCCAGGAAACACTGCTAGCATTTAGCACAGGAGGGGGGAGGTGCTACAAAGCCCTGAACCAGGGACATGACCCAGAAAACACTGCCAGCATTCAGCACAGGAGGGAGGAGGCACTACAAAGCCCTGAACCAGGGACGTGACCCAGGAAACACAGCTAGTGTTCAGCACAGGAGGGAGGAGGCGCTACAAAGCCCTGAACCAGGGACGTGACCCAGGAGACTCTGCTAGCATTCAGCACAGGAGGGAAGAGGTGCTACAAAGCCCTGAACCAGGGACATGACCCAGGAAACACTGCTAGCGTTCAGCATAGGAGGGAGGAGGTGCTACAAAGCCCTGAACCAGGGTTGTGACCCAGGAAACACTGCTAGCATTCAGCACAGGAGGGAGGAGGCGCTGCAAAGCCCTGAACCAGGGACATGACCCAGGAAACACTGCTAGCGTTCAGCACAGGAGGGAGGAGGCGATACAAAGCCCTGAACCAGGGACATGACTCAGGAAACACTGCTAGAGTTCAGCACAGGAGGGAGGAGGCGCTACAAAGTCCTAAACCAGGGACATGACCCAGAAAACACTGCCAGCATTCAGCACAGGAGGGAGGAGGCACTACAAAGCCCTGGACCAGGGACGTGACCCAGGAAACACAGCTAGTGTTCAGCACAGGAGGGAGGAGGCGCTACAAAGCCCTGAACCAGGGACGTGACCCAGGAAACTCTGCTAGCGTTCAGCACAGGAGTGAGGAGGCGCTACAAGGCCCTGAACCAGGGACATGACCCAGGAAACACTGCTAGCGTTCAGCACAGGAGGGAGGAGGCACTACAAAGCCCTGAACCAGGGACATGACCAGGAAACACTGCTAGCATTCAGCACAGGAGGGAGGAGGCGCTACAAAGCCCTGAACCAGGGACATGACCCAGGAAACACTGCTAGCGTTCAGCACAGGAGGGAGGAGTCGCTACAAGGCCCTGAACCAGGGACATGACTCAGGAAACACTGCTAGCGTTCAGCACAGGAGGGAGGAGGCGCTACAAGGCCCTGAACCAGGGACATGACCCAGGAAACACTGCTAGCGTTCAGCAAAGGAGGGAGGAGGCGCTACAAGGCCCTGAACCAGGGACATGACTCAGGAAACACTGCTAGCATTCAGCACAGGAGGGAGGAGGCACTACAAAGCCCTGAACCAGGGACATGACTCAGGAAACACTGCTAGCGTTCAGCACAGGAGGGAGGAGGCGCTACACAGCCCTGAACCAGGGACATGACTCAGGAAACACTGCTAGTGTTCAGCACAGGAGGGAGGAGGCGCTACAAAGCCCTGAACCAGGGACATGACCCAGGAAACACTGCTAGCGTTCAGCACAGGAGGGAGGAGGCGCTACACAGCCCTGAACCAGGGACATGACTCAGGAAACACTGCTAGCGTTCAGCACAGGAGGGAGGAGGCGCTACAAAGCCCTGAACCAGGGACATGACTCAGGAAACACTGCTAGCGTTCAGCACAGGATGGAGGAGGCGCTACAAAGCCCTGAACCAGGGACATGACTCAGGAAACACTGCTAGCATTCAGCACAGGAGGGAGGAGGCGCTACAAAGCCCTGAACCAGGGACATGACTCAGGAAACACTGCTAGCATTTAGCACAGGAGGGAGGAGGCGCTACAAAGCCCTGAACCAGGGACATGACTCAGGAAACACTGCTAGCATTTAGCACAGGAGGGAGGAGGCGCTACAAAGCCCTGAACCAGGGACATGACTCAGGAAACACTGCTAGCATTCAGCACAGGAGGGAGGAGGCACTACAAAGCCTGAACCAGGGACATGACCCAGGAAACACTGCTAGCGTTCAGCACAGGAGGGAGGAGGTGCTACACAGCCCTGAACCAGGGACATGACCCAGGAAACACTGCCAGCATTCAGCACAGGAGGGAGGAGGCACTACAAAGCCCTGAACCAGGGAGGAGGAGTGATCGGATATGTCCTTCAGTCACTGATAAATGCTGCTGACGATCACTGACAGCAGCCCTTATGTGGTGCAGTCACGTCATCCAGCCATTCTGCGTAGTTCATCTCCCTTTGTCTTCTTTCTACCCCCATGAAGCCGAGCCGCGGTCTGCACTTTATAGGACATGATCATTTCTTCTATGTATCGTTACTATATATATGTTACATTTCTCCGATAATAATGACACAAGCTCCAACAAGTCATTTTTTGCCACTAAATATAAAAACCTATATATTTGGTGTCTGCAGAATGCTATTGCGCTGGAGAATCCTATTGTTCACTAATTTTTACCTTCTGATGAATGACAAAGACAGAATTGCATTTTTTTCACCATTTTTAACCTGTTTGTATTTTTTTGTTATAATGTTTTCCCCCAACTTTTTGGGGGGAGGGTGAAAAAAGTTAAGGTATTTGGAAAAAGCGGAGAAAATGTACTTCATTCCTTCACCTGTTCAGGGGAATCCGGCGCAGCCTTCACTGAAGAACGCATTGATTGCGGCTTCATCCATTTCATTATCTTGGTGGTCCTAACTGTAGCAATATGTAATATGTAGCCAATGTTAAAGTATGTGAACAAATAAGCTATTTCTTTTGTACTATTGCTCTCATCATCAGCTCCCCTGAGTCCACCTCTGCTCGTCTCCTCGCCCCTGCACAGTCGGCCACGGAGAGGCGCTCTCCTGAAATCCATTTCTCATTGACCTCACTACCAACAGGGAATTTTCCAAAATTAATGACGTTTTTTAAACCCCCCCCAGATTCCCCTTGTTCAGGGGTCCGTACTCCAGGGGTTGAGATCATTCTTGTCGAGTCCATTTTTCTGTATCTTGAGTCTTCTTCTTTCTCCGCGGTGGGACGTCAGTGCATGTTTGTGCTGTGCCCACTGCTCAGGCCAAAATACATGGAGGGTAAGGGATTGGGTGGTCTTTTGGAGAGGGCTCTGTGTGCACAGAGAGGGTTGTTGACCATTGCGGGTTTCAATATTTGACTATTTTATTTGGCCTCGTTGTCCTTCATATTGTGCCGCCGCTGATTAACTTACAAATCTATATGTTGCACACACATGGCCCATCGTTATGTAGGGTGCAGATAACGCATGGATTGGATTTTCGTGCGCTGTCGTCACTCCGCAGCGGTTGAAGCGATATGTCACGTCTTTAGAGCAATGTCCTAAATTGATTTGTCACTTTGCAGAATGCTGATCTTTAGAGGAAGAGCCGGCTAAGCCGTTCTTGTATCAGCCGTCCAACCATGAATATAAATTGCTGATCTATGAAATATGGCGGGGTTAGCGCACCTGCATCGGTGGCGTTACCGTCATCCCTAGGGGGCTCTAGTAGTAAGACCCCATCTCTTACTAATTAGACATAGGGAAAAGGCAAGTTCAGAAACTAGCTGTAACCACAAGCTCAACACCAGACAAGATAATCAATAATGTTACGGAAGTTTATTTCATTCTATGGGATCACTTTTGAATATTTTTATACATATTTTTATTTACCTGTATTTGTGATCAGCACATCTGTCCTGGCTGTGACTGTGGCAGCTCGCTCCCCTCTCACAGCGGAAACACCCAGCAGCTGAGTTACATCCGGTACATGGGCTGCGCATGACCACATCTGTCTCCAGGTGACCCCGAGGATAGAAACTCCAGAAATGGAGTGTTAGGAAGGGCTGAAAATGTGCTAGGTTTATTAGAAGAAGTTGTCTCATTATCTAAAAACAAATGTGCATCACTTGCCATGGGCTGGTAATCTTAGAAAAGTCCTTACAAGCTTTATTGGAAAGAGCTTGTAAGTTCTGTGCTCCTTAAAGGCCCACTGGAAAAGAAGGAAAGTTGTTATTTAGACTGTAGGGAAATTTCCCAGTCATGTAGAAAAAGAAAGGATATCTTATTGAAAGGATTGTGCAACTATTTGAGCAATATATGCAACTTTGAATTTGTGTCAATTCAGATAATGTGTGGCCATTTTGATGAATTTTGTGTAAAAATAAAAGAAGACAAACTGGTGCAAACGATGAATCTGGGCCTGAATGTTCAGACTGGTGGGCTGCTGACAGTACTTTATTAGTTTGGTGACTACGGCCCCCCCAAATATGAGCAGGATTGTACGCCTCGGTCTGTTTTTCCTGTGCGGAGGGTGTGCTGCACCCAGAAATGATCCGCAGGATGTGATGCACCCAAAACTGATCCAGAGGATGTGCTGCACCCAGGAATGATCCGGAGGATGTGCTGCACCCTAAACTGATCCAGAGGATGTGCTGCACCCAGGACTGATCCGGAGGATGTGCTGCACCCTAAACTGATCCAGAGGATGTGCTGCACCCAGGACTGATCCGGAGGATGTGCTGCACCCAGGACTGATCCGGAGGATGTGCTGCACCCAGGAATGATCCCGAGGATGTGCTGCATCCAGGACTGATCCGGAGGATGTGCTGCACCCAGGAATGATCCCGAGGATGTGCTGCACCCAGGACTGATCCAGAGGATGTGCTGCACGCAAAACTGATCCAGAGGATGTGCTGCACCCAGGACTGATCCGGAGGATGTGCTGCACCCAGGACTGATCCCGAGGATGTGCTGCACCCAGGACTGATCCCGAGGATGTGCTGCACCCAGGACTGATCCCGAGGATGTGCTGCACCCAGGACTGATCCCGAGGATGTGCTGCACCCAGGACTGAGTGATCCAGAGGATGTGCTGCACCCAGGACTGATTCGGAGGATGTGCTGCACCCAGGACTTAGTGATCCAGAGGATGTGCTGCACGCAAAACTGATCCAGAGGATGTGCTGCACGCAAAACTGATCCAGAGGATGTGTTGCACCCAGGACTGATCCGGAGGATGTGCTGCACTCAGGACTGAGTGATCCAGAGGATGTGCTGCACCCAGGACTGATCCGGAGGATGTGCTGCACCCAGGACTGAGTGATCCAGAGGATGTGCTGCACGCAAAACTGATCCAGAGGATGTGCTGCACGCAAAACTGATCCAGAGGATGTGCTGCACCCTAGACCGATCCGGAGGATGTGCTGCACCCAGGACTGATCCGGAGGATGTGCTGCACCCAGGACTGATCCGGAGGATGTGCTGCACCCAGGACTGATCCGGAGGATGTGCTGCACCCAGGACTGATCCGGAGGATGTGCTGCACCCAGGACTGATCCGGAGGATGTGCTGCACCCTAAACTGATCCAGAGGATGTGCTGCACCCTAAACTGATCCAGAGGATGTGCTGCACGCAAAACTGATCCAGAGGATGTGCTGCACGCAAAACTGATCCAGAGGATGTGCTGCACCCTAAACCGATCCAGAGGATGTGCTGCACCCTAAACCGATCCAGAGGATGTGCTACACCCTAAACCGATCCAGAGGATGTGCTGCACCCTAAACCGATCCAGAGGATGTGCTGCACCCTAAACCGATCCAGAGGATGTGCTGCACGCAAAACTGATCCAGAGGATGTGCTGCACGCAAAACTGATCCAGAGGATGTGCTGCACGCAAAACTGATCCAGAGGATGTGCTGCACCCTAAACCGATCCAGAGGATGTGCTGCACCCTAAACCGATCCAGAGGATGTGCTGCACCCTAAACCGATCCAGAGGATGTGCTGCACCCTAAACCGATCCAGAGGATGTGCTGCACCCTAAACTGATCCAGAGGATGTGCTGCACCCTAAACCGATCCAGAGGATGTGCTGCACCCAGGACTGATCCGGAGGATGTGCTGCACCCAGGACTGATCCGGAGGATGTGCTGCACCCAGAAATGATCCCGAGGATGTGCGGCACCCAGGAATGATCCCGAGGATGTGCTGCACCCAAAACTGATCCCGAGGATGTGCGGCACCCAGGAATGATCAGGAGGATGTGCGGCACCCAGGACTGATCCGGAGGATGTGCGGCACCCAGGACTGATCCGGAGGATGTGCTGCACCCAGGACTGATCCGGAGGATGTGCTGCACCCTAAACTGATCCAGAGGATGTGCTGCACCCTAAACTGATCCAGAGGATGTGCTGCACGCAAAACTGATCCAGAGGATGTGCTGCACGCAAAACTGATCCAGAGGATGTGCTGCACGCAAAACTGATCCAGAGGATGTGCTGCACGCAAAACTGATCCAGAGGATGTGCTGCACGCAAAACTGATCCAGAGGATGTGCTGCACGCAAAACTGATCCAGAGGATGTGCTGCACGCAAAACTGATCCAGAGGATGTGCTGCACCCTAAACCGATCCAGAGGATGTGCTGCACCCTAAACCGATCCAGAGGATGTGCTGCACCCTAAACCGATCCAGAGGATGTGCTGCACCCTAAACCGATCCAGAGGATGTGCTGCACGCAAAACCGATCCAGAGGATGTGCTGCACGCAAAACTGATCCAGAGGATGTGCTGCACGCAAAACCGATCCAGAGGATGTGCTGCACCCAGGACTGATCCGGAGGATGTGCTGCACCCAGGAATGATCCCGAGGATGTGCTGCACCCAGGAATGATCCCGAGGATGTGCGGCACCCAGGAATGATCCCGAGGATGTGCTGCACCCAAAACTGATCCCGAGGATGTGCGGCACCCAGGAATGATCAGGAGGATGTGCGGCACCCAGGAATGATCCCGAGGATGTGCTGCACTCAGGAATGATCCAGAGGATTTGCTGCACCCAGGAATGATCTCGAGGATGTGCGGCACCCAGGAATGATCCCGAGGATGTGCTACACTCAGGAATGATCCGGAGGATGTGCGGCACCCAGGAATGATCCCGAGGATGTGCTACACTCAGGAATGATCCGGAGGATGTGCGGCACCCAGGAATGATCCCGAGGATGTGCTACACTCAGGAATGATCCCGAGGATGTGCTACACTCAGGAATGATCCCGAGGATGTGCTACACTCAGGAATGATCCCGTGGATGTGCTACACTCAGGAATGATCCGGAGGATGTGCGGCACCCAGGACTGATCCGGAGGATGTGCGGCACCCAGGACTGATCCCGAGGATGTGCTGCACCCAGGACTGATCCCGAGGATGTGCGGCACCCAGGACTGATCCCGAGGATGTGCGGCACCCAGGACTGATCCCGAGGATGTGCGGCACCCAGGAATGATCCCGAGGATGTGCGGCACCCAGGAATGATCCCGAGGATGTGCTGCACCCAGGACTGATCCCGAGGATGTGCTGCACCCAGGACTGATCCCGAGGATGTGCTGCACCCAGGACTGATCCCGAGGATGTGCTGCACCCAGGACTGATCCCGAGGATGTGCTGCACCCAGGACTGATCCCGAGGATGTGCTGCACCCAGGACTGATCCCGAGGATGTGCTGCACCCAGGACTGATCCCGAGGATGTGCTGCACCCAGGACTGATCCCGAGGATGTGCTGCACCCAGGAATGATCCCGAGGATGTGCTGCACCCAGGACTGATCCCGAGGATGTGCTGCACCCAGGAATGATCCCAAGGATGTGCTGCACCCAGGAATGATCCCGAGGATGTGCTGCACCCAGGACTGATCCCGCGGACGTGCGGCACCTAGGAATGATCCCGAGGATGTGCTGCACCCAGGACTGATCCCGAGGATGTCCTGCACCCAGGAATGATCCCGAGGATGTGCGGCACCCAGGAATGATCCCGAGGATGTGCGGCACCCAGGAATGATCCTGCGGACGTGCGGCACCCAGGAATAATCCCGAGGATGTGCTGCACCCAGGAATGATCCCGCGGACGTGCGGCACCCAGGAATGATCCCGAGGATGTGCAGCACCAGAAATGACAGCACCGTGGAACATGCTTTTGCTGCTTTAATACCTTCACGTATTACAAAGTTTTAGTATAATATTGCAGATCGCTGCCAATTACTCTGTAATGAGAGTGCGTTTTCAGCCGGGAGGGGTGAAAGGTCTGAAGAGGGGGGAGTGTTGGCGAAATGTTTGTAATGAAAGCGGAGAGAAGAGGAATTTCTATGGCAACCTGCGCCGGCTTTTGCCAAGTGCTCTGCTCTCAGAGTCAAGAAATGAGCTCTAATAGAGAGGAAAATAACTGTACCCGTCAGACCCAGGAGAGTTGTGATTATCCGGCAGTCCCATGTCATGTGTTATTGCGTCCTCTTCATTCCCATCATACACTATTTTATTATTTCTTTTGTTTACCTTTTACACCCGGACTGCAAAAAAAAAAAAGAAAAAAGTAGAACAACGCTATTTACGCTTCGTAAGAAGCATTCATTACATAAAGTGTAAAATCCGCGGCCAGTAATTCTCTATGTAGCGTAGAATGTCTCAGCGTGAAGAAGCCGAGCGGCCATTAAATCTGTCAATTTCCCAAGACTTATGTGTGAAGTGTTGTCACTTTATTGGCGCCTTCCTCCTCAGGAACGTTACTCCAAGAATGAGCTAAAACACTAATTTCATTAACTTAAACTTTATCTGCATGTCAGGCTCCATCCATCACTCCCGGAGATCTGGTGAATGCATGGGCCGCGACGTCACTACAACTCTCAGGATGGGTGATGATTTGGCGCAGTCGTCCATTGCTGGAAAAACCCTTATTAAAAGACTTGGAGGTGAAAAACCATACTCCCCTCCCGCATCAGCTCTGATCATCCTACTTCCCTCCCGCATCAGCGCTGATCATCCATACTCCCCTCCCGCATCAGCGCTGATCATCCATACTCCCCTCCCGCATCAGCGCTGATCATCCATACTCCCCTCCCGCATCAGCGCTGATCATCCATACTCCCCTCCCGCATCAGCGCTGATCCACCATACTCCCCTCCCGCATCAGCTCTGATCCTCCATATTCCCCTCCCGCATCAGCGCTAATCATCCATACTCCCCTCCCGCATCAGAGCTGATCCGCCATACTCCCCTCCCGCATCAGCTCTGATCCTCCATATTCCCCTCCCGCATCAGCGCTGATCCTCCATACTCCCCTCCCGCATCAGCGCCGATCCTTCATACTCCCCTCCTGCATCAGCGCTGATCCTCCATATTCCCCCTCCTGCATCAGCGCTGATCATCCATACTCCCCTCCCACATCAGCACCGATCCTCCATATTCCCCTCCTGCATCAGCGCTGATCATCCATACTCCCCTCCCGCATCAGCGCCGATCCTTCATACTCCCCTCCTGCATCAGCATCTCTCCTCCATACTCCCCTCCCGCATCAGCATCTCTCCTCCATACTCCCCTCCCGAATCAGTGCTGATCCTTCATACTCCCCTCCCGGATCAGCATCGCTCCTCCATACTCCCCTCCCGCATCAGCGCCGATCCTCCATACTCCCCTCCCGCATCAGCGACGATCCTTCATACTCCCCTCCTGTATCAGCATCTCTCCTCCATACTCCCCTCCCGCATCAGCATCTCTCCTCCATACTCCCCTCCCGAATCAGTGCTGATCCTTCATACTCCCCTCCCGGATCAGCATCGCTCCTCCATACTCCCCTCCCGCATCAGCGCCGATCCTCCATACTCCCCTCCCGCATCAGCGACGATCCTTCATACTCCCCTCCTGTATCAGCATCTCTCCTCCATACTCCCCTCCCGCATCAGCATCTCTCCTCCATACTCCCCTCCCGCATCAGCATCTCTCCTCCATACTCCCCTCCCGAATCAGTGCTGATCCTTCATACTCCCCTCCCGGATCAGCATCGCTCCTCCATACTCCCCTCACGCATCAGCGCCGATCCTCCATACTCCCCTCCCGCATCAGCGACGATCCTCCATACTACCCTCCTGGATCAGCGACGCTCCTCCATACTCTGCACTACGTCTCCTGGCATCAGTATCCAGTGGGGCATCATACAAGTGCTGCAGGCAATCACTGGCCACTAATCGTTTGCAGCGTTAACATTCCTTCTGACACGACTTATACTCAAGTACAATATGAAAGGACAGCGCTGGTCTGAGAGGGTAATAGCATATTATTTTTTTCTTCTAACTTTCTCTCTCCCTCACCTTTTTTTATTTTTTCTTTTCTTTCTCTCTCTTCTCTATCGCTCCCTCCCTCTCTTTCACTTTTATTTTTCTCACTCCCTCTGTCCCTTTTTCTTTCTCCCTTCCTCTATCCCTTTCTTTATCCCTTTCACTTTTTCTCCCTTTCTCTATCCCTTTCACTTTTTTCCTTCCTCTATCCCTTTCTCCTTCTCCCTTCCTCTATCCCTTTCACTTTTTCTCCCTTTCTATATCCCTTTCTCTTGCCCTTTCTCTTTTTCTCCCTCCCTCTGTTCTTTTCTCTTTTTCTCCCCCCTCTAGCCCTTTGTCTTCGCCCCCTCTAGCCCTTTGTCTTCGCCCCCTCTAGCCCTTTCTCTTTTCCTTCCTCTCCTCAGTCCTTCTCTCCCTCTTTCCTGTGCTGTCTTCCTCACCTCTCTTTTCTCCCCCTTTATCCCTTCTCTCCTCTTTTCCCCTTACTCGCCCAATTAATAAAACGTTCTCCTTCAGTGGACAAAATCACTAAAATTCACAATGCAATCTATGTACATTTTTAGTTAGACTTGATGTTGCAGGTGTACTTACTTTGACATAGTATGTGAGAATAGCTGTCTAATCCTTGTTGAAAGTTTATGCTTATTATCCACCCCCCAGCCTCATTGTCAGCTCCTCAGTACCCTCCTCCCTGCTGAGATCTCACACTGCTCAGTACAATCTGCAGCTGCCAGTCGGGTTGGGTGGGTGGATATTGGATACACTTGGACTCCTGAGCTCTCGGGGAAGGTTAATAGTAGTATTGCAGACCGTGTGTATATACTCAGGCACTGCAGACCGTGTGTATATACTCAGGCACTGCAGACCGTGTGTATATACTAAGGCTACTGCAGTTTTTCCGCATTTTTTTTATGTGTTTTTTTTTGTGCTAAACCATTTTGATCCCAGTGGTGAAAAATTGCTGTAAAAATGTTAAGGCCATGTTCCCAACTTGCGCAAATACTAAGGGGATTGTCACACTTAAAAACAAAAAACTTTTTTTTATTTAAACTGTCCATGTGGATGTGATTTCATGAAAATCCATGCCCACTTTGCGTGTAAAGACGCCTGCAAAACTGTTTGTTTTTTTTTTCTTAGCCGCACTCTTCTTAACCATAAGAAAATGCAGCTCCCTCTCCAGCACAATGCTGTAATTAAGGCTCATAATTGATCCACAACTCATCAGCATCGTGTGGTTCTTGTATCTTTGTGAAACGCGTCCGTATTGTGTTTCTTGGTGATTTGTGAAATGTGTCTGTATTGTGTGTTGTATCTGTGTGAAACGCGGCAGGATCGTGCGGTTCTTGTATCTGTGTGAAACGCGGCAGGATCGTGCGGTTCTTGTCTGTGTGAAACGCGGCAGGATCGTGCGGTTCTTGTCTGTGTGAAACGCGGCAGGGTCGTGCGGTTCTTGTATCTGTGTGAAACGCGGCAGGATCGTGCGGTTCTTGTATCTGTGTGAAACGCGGCAGGATCGTGCGGTTCTTGTCTGTGTGAAACGCGGCAGGATCGTGCGGTTCTTGTCTGTGTGAAACGCGGCAGGATCGTGTGGTTCTTGTATTTGTGTGAAACGCGGCAGGGTCGTGCGGGTCTTGTATCTGTGTGAAACGCGGCAGGGTCGTGCGGGTCTTGTATCTGTGTGAAACGCGGCAGGATCGTGCGGTTCTTGTATCTGTGGGAAACGCGGCAGGGTCGTGCTGTTCTTGTATCTGTGTGAAACGCGGCAGGGTCGTGCGGTTCTTGTATCTGTGTGAAACGCGGCAGGGTCATGAGGTTCTTGTATCTGTGTGAAACGCGGCAGGATCGTGTGGTTCTTGTATCTGTGTGAAATGCGGCAGGATCGTGTGGTTCTTGTATCTGTGTGAAATGCGGCAGGGTCGTGCGGTTCTTGTATCTGTGTGAAATGCGGCAGGATCGTGCGGTTCTTGTATCTGTGTGAAACGCGGCAGGATCGTGCGGTTCTTGTATCTGTGAAACGCGGCAGGATCGTGTGGTTCTTGTATCTGTGTGAAACGCGGCAGGATCATGAGGTTCTTGTATCTGTGTGAAACGCGGCAGGATCGTGTGGTTCTTGTATCTGTGTGAAACGCGGCAGGATCGTGTGGTTCTTGTATCTGTGTGAAACGCGGCAGGATCGTGCGGTTCTTGTCTGTGTGAAATGCGGCAGGATCGTGCGGTTCTTGTATCTGTGTGAAACGCGGCAGGATCTTGCGGTTCTTGTATCTGTGTGAAATGCGGCAGGGTCGTGCGGTTCTTGTATCTGTGTGAAATGCGGCAGGATCGTGCGGTTCTTGTATCTGTGTGAAACGCGGCAGGATCGTGTGGTTCTTGTATCTGTGTGACATGCGGCAGGATCGTGCGGTTCTTGCATCTGTGTGAAACGCGGCAGGATCATGAGGTTCTTGTATCTGTGAGAAACGCGGCAGGATCGTGTGGTTCTTGTATCTGTGTGACATGCGGCAGGATCGTGCGGTTCTTGTATCTGTGAGAAACGCGGCAGGATCGTGTGGTTCTTGTATCTGTGTGACATGCGGCAGGATCGTGCGGTTCTTGCATCTGTGTGAAACGCGGCAGGATCGTGCGGTTCTTGCATCTGTGTGAAACGCGGCAGGATCGTGCGGTTCTTGTATCTGTGTGAAACGCGGCAGGATCGTGCGGTTCTTGTATCTGTGTGAAACGCGGCAGGGTCATGAGGTTCTTGTATCTGTGTGAAACGCGGCAGGATCATGAGGTTCTTGTATCTGTGAGAAACGCGGCAGGATCGTGTGGTTCTTGTATCTGTGTGACATGCGGCAGGATCGTGCGGTTCTTGTATCTGTGAGAAACGCGGCAGGATCGTGTGGTTCTTGTATCTGTGTGACATGCGGCAGGATCGTGCGGTTCTTGCATCTGTGTGAAACGCGGCAGGATCGTGCGGTTCTTGCATCTGTGTGAAACGCGGCAGGATCGTGCGGTTCTTGTATCTGTGTGAAACGCGGCAGGATCGTGCGGTTCTTGTATCTGTGTGAAACGCGGCAGGGTCATGAGGTTCTTGTATCTGTGAGAAACGCGGCAGGATCATGAGGTTCTTGTATCTGTGAGAAACGCGGCAGGATCATGAGGTTCTTGTATCTGTGAGAAACGCGGCAGGGTCATGAGGTTCTTGCATCTGTGTGAAACGCGGCAGGATCGTGCGGTTCTTGTATCTGTGTGAAACGCGGCAGGATCGTGCAGTTCTTGTATCTGTGTGAAACACGGCAGGATTGTGTGGTTCTTGCATCTGTGTGAAACGCGGCAGGATCGTGCGGTTCTTGTATCTGTGTGAAACGCGGCAGGATCGTGCGGTTCTTGTATCTGTGTAAAACGCGGCAGTTATGAGGTTCTTGTATCTGTGTGAAACGCGGCAGGATCATGAGGTTCTTGTATCTGTGAGAAACGCGGCAGGATCGTGTGATTTTTTTGTACTTGTATCTTCGTCTGTGTCGCAATCCGTGGGTCACTCAATAAGGCCAAATAAGGATTTTATCGGATCGTTGGTGCTGGATGTTCCTTGTTTCTGCAACATTCACCATGTGCAATAAATCCCCAACTTCAACCCAAAAAATGGAATACCGTGACCACATCCAAGTGCGCAAATCCTTCCCTCATGTCCGCCTATGATAGAATTGCGATGTGCTGACCTGGCCGTGACCGCACACTTGATGAATACCCCTGCGCTGGGGGAACAGTTGCATTTTTTGATGTGTGGGATGCTGCAATCAACAATCCAACTTGAGGAGGAAGTTCTCATCGGCTTTTCGGCAGAATACTGGCGCAAAACGTCACCTTCAGGCTGGGGTTCTTTCTTTTTGATGAATTGTCCTTAATTTGTGACTTTTTTATTTCCTGCAAATTCATCAAACGATTTTCTCTTTTTTTCCCCTAGTTGATTTTTTTTTTGTAGTGGTTTACTTATTTTTCTGATTTTTACATCAGTGTAACTTTTCCAGATGTTTTATCCGTATTCATAAAAGGCAACTTTGTAACAATGTTACACAATTTTGCTCAACTCTACAACTCTCCTCCAGTCCCCTCCCTGGAGTGATTTTATCTACGTAAGTTTTTTTTCTTAGGGGGAGGGGGGGGTTGCATTTTTTTTTTGTCATTTAGCAAAATGTGCAACTTTTTCTAATTCAAACGTACAAAAAAAAATAAAATACAATTTTGGGCTTTGCAAAAAAAAGTCATCAAGAAGTGGTTTAAGACCCCCCCACCCCCAACATAATTGACTAATCGGACTGTTAGTGTTTTCGGGGTGTCGTGTTGTAGTGGTTGTTTGGATGAACCCCATAGCCGGAAATCCGTAGAATAAAGGCTTAAACGTGTGGTGCCGGCGTAGAGAACACTGCCGCCATCTGTGTGCTTCTGCTTAGAGGGTGACATAATTGTCATATCTAATCTCCAGGAGCGTCTGGAAGTGATGAATTGCACAATGCACATCCCTCCATGTGTGATGGACTTGGCCACTGTGCACACAGAGCTTTATGATAAGCAGTGGATCTGCACTCAGACCATCCATTGTAATAGAGCCGCAGCCAAGATTATGAGATTTAAGGCTATGTGCCCACACTGCGGAAAATGCACGGATTTTGCCACGGATTTCTCGCGGAAAAGCCGCGGATTTCCCGAAAATCTGCAGCACAGGAACTTCCCAGCCATTTCTATGGCATTTTGGAAATGCTGTGCCCTTGCTGCGGATTTTTTCGCAGCGGATTTCGTGCGGATTTTGATCCGAAAAAATCTGCAACATGTCAATTATTGTTGCGGATTTTCATCCGGATTTTGCCTTTAAAATTGAAAAAAAAAAAAATCGCAAAATCCGCATCAAATCCGCGGAAATCCGCACCTGCGGATTTTGTGGGAAAGCTGCGGATTTTCATGCAGAAAAATCCGCAGCTACATTCTCCCGTGGACACATAGCCTAAATGGTCGCTGTTGTTTTAATAAACTTTACACAAATTAACATATTCATTTAGATACAACAGCTTGCCCCCCTGCCATAGTGATAGTTCTGTTTTATATAACTTTTTTTTTTTTACTGCACTTTTCTATGTCCTGTTGTGTATAAATATGTGACTCTTCAGATTTTGTGTTATACCATGCCTGATGAAGAGACCTGAGTAGTCTCGAAAGCTTGCAACTATTACCATCTTTTCAGTTAGCCATTAAAAGGTATCAACCACTGAGGACTCTCAGTTCTTTTAAACAATTTTTTTTTTCATATTCATTTATACTGTTATCAAATATTCTTCTTTCTCCGCTCATGAGCCTCTTCTCCCCCCCCCACCTTCTGGACTCATCTGGTCCGGTTCAAGACCAGATGGGTAACTGGGTCACTGAGGAATCGGGTTACAGCTGCCTAATAATGTCTATAGGGGAGGAGCGGTCTTGAGAGAGGAAGGGGGAAGAAATGATGATGATGATGCTGCTTTCTAGTAGTGTTTTGCTTTTCGCTCCAGTAATGGAGTCACAGCTACACTGCTAAGTATTATTGTAAGTGTCTGCTGTGCTGTTTCTGAAGATGTGCTCCAAGGAGAAAGGAGAGTAGGAAACCATCATGTCTGTGCACTGTATATGGGAGCCATCATAGCAGCTAGTATCACTCACTAGCTCAGAGACAACTGGCAGTTATAGGTGGACTCTAACGGCAGAATATGCAGGAGACTTCTGATAGACAGGAGAGCAGGCGTAAAGAGTTACAGCTTCCAGTAATCTGACTCAGTGTTTCCGCTTTCATAGCTGGAGCAGCCAGTCTCCATTTACCAGCTCAGAGACAAGTGACCATTGGAGCTAGAGCCCATAGAGGTTACATTTGCAGGTGCTGGGAATTCCTTTTCCTCATTTCTGACAGACAGGAGAGCGGGAGCAAAGAGAGACCGAGCACCACCCATGCTTCCTGCAATCCATCCCAGTGTTTCCGCTTGGAGCACCAAGTCTCCATCTACTAGCTCAGAGAGAGCGGAAAATTAGAGGTACAATTTATACAGGTAAAAAAAAGGCAAATACAGGGACTTCCCTCCCTCACTTCTCCAGTGACAGGAGAGCAGCAGTAAAGAGTCAGTGCTCTGCCCATGCTTCCGGTAATCCCACTTGGTGTGTTTGCTTTTGTAGATGGAGCACCTAGTCTCCATCTACTATCTCAGAGACAAGTGACCATTGGAGGTAATAATTGCAGATAGTCGGGCTTCCTTTCCCGCATTTCTCCAGTCTCACAGACAGGAGAGCGGGAGCACATAGAGGCCAGGTTCAGCCCACACTTCCGGCAATCCCTCAGCAGTGGACAGCAAGATAGAAGGATTCATCTAGTGGAGAGATTTTGGGAAAAGATACAATTTTAGATAACGGCCCAAAGTCGTGTTCTCCTCTTCTGCACAAATGACAACTTTTTCTTAAAGTCCCTCATAACATTAGAACGTAAACATCATCAACTAAGAATGTCATTTCCTCATTAGTTATCGCGTGATGGCTGCAGTCTGTGCTCCAGAGCAGCACTCTCTCCAGTAAGCTCTAATGAGAAGATACAACCATGGTCGGCCATTTTTAAGATTATGGAGCCCTGTAAGTGGTCACTGGTCACATTTATGCTTTCTTCTTCTCTTCTGCTCTCTCCAATATCGTGGGAGCGCAAACATCGGGCACCGCGAGCGTCTGCTGTCACCTCATGGCAGAAACATGTATTAAGACTTGTTAAGTAAGAAATGCAGCATTTTCTCAGCACTCTGGAGGTGTGGCCCGGAGGTGCTGCCCGGAGGTGCTGCCCGGAGGTATACCCCAGAGATATGGCCCGAAGGTACACCCCGCAGATATACATCGGGTGATATGGCCCAGAGGTACACCCCAGAGGTATACACCAGAGATATGGCCCGAAGGTATACCCCAGAGATATGGCCCGAAGGTATACCCCAGAGATATGGCCCGAAGGTACACCCCGGAGGTATGGCCCGAAGGTACACCCCGGAGGTACACCCCGGAGGTATGGCTCGAAGGTACACCCCTGAGGTATGGCCCGGAGGTACACCCCGGAGGTATACACCGGGTGATATGGCCCGAAGGTATACGCCGGAGATATGGCCCGGAGGTACACCCCAGAGATATGGCCCAGAGGTACTCCCCGGAGATATGGCCCGGAGGTACACCCCGGAGGTAAGGCCCCGGAGGTACACCCCAGAGGTGAGGCCCCGGAGGTACACACCGGAGGTGAGGCCCCAGAGGTACACCCCGGAGGTGAGGCCCCAGAGGTACACCCCGGAGGTGAGGCCCCAGAGGTACACCCCGGAGGTGAGGCCCCAGAGGTACACCCCGAAGGTGAGGCCCCGGAGGTACACCCTGGAGGTGAGGCCCCGGAGGTACACCCCGGAGGTGAGGCCCCAGAGGTACACCCTGGAGGTGAGGCCCCGGAGGTACACCCTGGAGGTGAGGCCCCGGAGGTACACCCCGGAGGTGAGGCCCCGGAGGTACACCCCGGAGGTGGGGCCCCGGAGGTACACCCCGGAGGTGGGGCCCCGGAGGTACACCCCGGAGGTGAGGCCCCGGAGGTGAGGCCCCGGAGGTACACCCTGGAGGTGAGGCCCCGGAGGTACACCCCGGAGGTGGGGCCCCGAAGGTGCGGCCCGGCTATCAGGTCTTCCTTTCTTGTTACATATTGGCAGATGACTCCACGTTGCCCCCACGCAGTCACTTCTGTGAAGTCAGATCCCTCTCACTTGTTGTACCGACATGAAGACGTTCTTCAGGGAGAATAAAACTCCATTAGTCGTAATGAGGAGACTTGAAATGATGAGAATCACCGGCGCTTTTCTTTGTGATGAAAGAAGAAATTAAATGTTCCGTAGGTAAAGAACATTGAATAACATGGAGCTAATGGGAACATCACAGCGATCCTGTATTGTCTCATTACCTCCGACCCTTCCACAAGACGCTGCTGGTTAATGACGTGTTCAAGGCCTGAAATGGCTGAGGACACCTGAGCGCCTGGAGGAGAGGGCAAGTGGGGACAAGGCCCGGAACGGAAACCAGACGTGCGAGGGAAACATTTCACCGGACTAACAATCGAAAATCAAGTCTGATGAGTGCAGCTCGCTTTTCAGCTTTGCCGTGAAGTCTCTGGTACAGACAGATGGGTCTTATGATTATAATGGCTAAGACAACAGTAACAACAGGCCAGAACTATTGTATTTAAGGAGAAATGGATTTTCACGTTTATTTGGTAACTTCAGATAACTTTTCTATAATATTCAATGATCGGTCCCCTCTGTTTCTCCCGTTTTTCTTACTGCCTATTGTCAGGTGCAATCCAGGAGCGGGTGCGGGGCTTGTGTGTCTTTAGCTCTTGCTCTCCTGTCTGTCACACTGCACACAGGCAAAGGCAGACACAATGGCTGTTGAGAAGTGAAGGAAAGGAGTCCCAGCACCTATAGTGCTGGCAGAATGACGATTGAGAGCAGCCACCTGCTGAAATGAAGCGAATTTCAAGTTATCGATCATGAAAATCACAAAGTTCCTGGGCACATTAGCCTTGTATGTTCATCCATAAAGGGTTTTAACTTTTTTTTTCTATTTTTGGAGTAAGACGTTGCTATCTTTACAAGTTTCGTATGAAGGAACAGGTTTACTTCGAGCTAAGTGTCAGCAAAGCAAACGCTCCAGCTTATTGTTTCCATGATGAACACAGGGAAAATAATTTAAGGGGCTTTTCATTATCACTGCATGTCGGGTCGGGGGGGTATTTCTTCTCCAGGGTTCCTCTTTAACCATAAAACCCATCTTGGTTTATTTTTTGTTTGTGTTTTTTGACCTCTTTTTTATCTTGATTAATATGTTACTTTTGGCATGAAACGCGCTGGTGCCGCGGATTAGGCGCTTTCCTGGGTATAACGCCTCGTCCTTGGCCTCTCAGCGGATTAAGCTGACGACGCGTGTTACAAGAGGAAACGCAAATCAGACATTTCTTTTTTTGTTGCTGATTATTTGCTGTAAGAATAAACGTGCGATCTCTACGGTGGAGCTGACGGAGGGGCTCTGACTTATTTCATCACAGATGAGCTCTCTTCCGTATTAGATTTCTCCTGGATTACGGTCGTTTTTTGATGCTTCCGATTTGCCGGAGATGCTGTATCGGGAGAATCCAGCATTGTATACAGGGATTATTAATCCAGATTACATGAGCGGCTGATATGGAGCCGCAGATTCTGCTAATTGATTTCTTTTGTATTTTTTTTCCTTCTGACCAGTCTGTAGAGCGCTGGCTGCGCGGGGGTGTCCTGTTTTCTGCAGCTCACTATGAAGCTTTACTGTGTAGCCTGGGGCGGGTCATTTCATTATAAGCATGGTGGTGATTAAAGGGGCTGACCAGCGTTAAAATTATTTTATTTTAGGCGATGGATTCATTAAGAATAAACTGCGGCATTCTGACCTCCCAGTGCTGGCGTAGACCCAGGGCCGTCCTTTCCGGGTGTTTCCGCTGCTCTGGAAGTCCCAGCATCGGAGGCATCCCATGACGCCATCTTCCATGTAGCTGACCGCTGCAGACAATTACAGGTTGCTGCAGTGTTGGGACTTTCTAACAGGGCAGACACCACAGCAGCGATCTGCGCTGACTGGACAATTCCTTTAAGTGATAAATGATGATTTTATTGGGCTGTTTGTACGGGGTTCGCGGGTTTACATTGTCTGCAGAGGTCACTGATGATCCCTGCCGTCAGCGCTGTCTTGCAGCTTGCTGCTGAGGACCGCTCTTAACTTAAGTTGGACAACCCCTTTAAGGCCCTTTGCACACGTGTTTTTTATTGCTTTTTTTTATGTCTTTTCTTTCTTTCTTTTTTCTACACAATCCTCCTCAAAAACTTTTGGAAAACTCCTGAAATTATTTTTTTGTTGGAAAGCTACTTTATTTTACTATATGGCTGTGTGCACACAGTGCGTTTTCAGTGCATTTTTTTAGTGCAGTTTTGTCACAAAACTGCATGCAAATCCTTATGCCATCAAAGTATGAAAATCCTGAAGTTTTGTGCACATGTTGCATTTTTTTCCTTTTGCAGATTTGGTGCAGAAATAACTCTGCAGCGTCACTTCTTTCACCGTTTTTGCAGCGTATTTCCACCCCAGAATGTATGGAAAACACATGCAAAAAATACTGCAAAAACCCACTTTTTTCTTCCGAGAGATGCAGATTTGGTGCAGAAATTTCTACGACCAAATACTCCACACACTGCCCACTACACACAGATCAGGTTCTGAATATTTCACACTGTCGCTCCCTGGCATCTAACAAGCAATAGTGCACAACCCCATCCTCCAGCTCTATTCTTGTCTACAGACAAGGAGTATTTGGGTTAAAGCAAGTTCTCGTCCATCCCGTTAGATCAGTTTGTTTCGGACTGCTGCGACCTCCATCGTACGCCAGTATGGCAGCCTATGGAACAGATGGAGATGGCAAATAGCTGCAGTCGCATATCTCCATCTGTCCCAATGACTTTGAATTCTACGGCTGGGGATATGGGTGACTGCATGGGACTCCTGTTCTGCTGATCAGTGGGGGTCCCAGTTTTCACCTAGCCAAATGGTATACCCGGAATACTTGCCCCCTAAACACATTACACTAACATTGGCCAAACCTGCTGGTAACGGAGGTCTAATGTGTATGGGAGCCCTGGACAATTCATTGTCAGGGAAGTTAAGGATCCAGCATGCCTGATTTTGGACCTCCGAATATTTCGTCCTCCCTTGGATAACCTGTTACCAGAGGTGTCTGGCAGCTGTGCTCTCATAGAGGACACAGGAGATTGGCCAAGATCGCTGCCGGCCAAGCGGTTAGCCAAACCATGGCTTGGCCGGCATAATCGTCTCTTGTCCGGGGGAACCGTCTCTTGTCCGGCAGAACCGTCGCTTGTCCGGCGGAATTGCCCCTTGTCTGGTGGAATTGTCCCTTGTCTGGTGGAATCGTCCCTTGTCTGGCGGAATCGTCCCTTGTCTGGTGGAATCGTCCCTTGTCTGGCGGAATCGTCCCTTGTCTGGCGGAATCGTCCCTTGTCTGGCGGAATCGTCCCTTGTCTGGCGGAATCGTCTCTTGGCCGGCGGAATCGTCCCTTGGCCGGCAGCCATATCTTGTGTATGAGGGTCTTTACTCCTGGTCAGAGCGTCGCTTATGACAGTGGACATGGCGGCATAGTGAGGCTCGGAAACACGGCGGTATGCGATACCTGGACATTTATATCACTGCTCCCTGTGTTTAGATGTGGCACTCGGGATTATTTTTGCAGGTAGAGCTTTGCTATGACCGGGGAAATAAGCTACTCCGGTTAGCAGATCCTCTGCGGCATTATTAGACCAGGAGGAATTTTCTTGCAGGATTGTTCCGGGAAGCTTGCTGGGAGACGTGGACACCTACAGTTAGGTCCAGAAATATTTGGACAGTGACACAAGTTTTGTTATTTTAGCTGTTTACAAAAACATGTTCAGAAATACAATTATATATAATATGGGCTGAAAGTGCACACTCCCAGCTGCAATATGAGAGTTTTCACATCCAAATCGGAGAAAGGGTTTAGGAATCATAGCTCTGTAATGCATAGCCTCCTCTTTTTAAAGGGACCAAAAGTAATTGGACAAGGGACTCTAAGGGCTGCAATTAACTCTGAAGGCGTCTCCCTCGTTAACCTGTAATCAATGAAGTAGTTAAAAGGTCTGGGGTTGATTACAGGTGTGTGGTTTTGCATTTGGAAGCTGTTGCTGTGACCAGACAACATGCGGTCTAAGGAACTCTCAATTGAGGTGAAGCAGAACATCCTGAGGCTGAAAAAAAAGAAAAAATCCATCAGAGAGATAGCAGACATGCTTGGAGTAGCAAAATCAACAGTCGGGTACATTCTGAGAAAAAAGGAATTGATTGGTGAGCTTGGGAACTCAAAAAGGCCTGGGCGTCCACGGATGACAACAGTGGTGGATGATCGCCACATACTTTCTTTGGTGAAGAAGAACCCGTTCACAACATCAACTGAAGTCCAGAACACTCTCAGTGAAGTAGGTGTATCTGTCTCTAAGTCACCAGTAAAGAGAAGACTCCATGAAAGTAAATACAAAGGGTTCACATCTAGATGCAAACCATTCATCAATTCCAAAAATAGACAGGCCAGAGTTACATTTGCTGAAAAACACCTCATGAAGCCAGCTCAGTTCTGGAAAAGTATTCTATGGACAGATGAGACCAAGATCAACCTGTACCAGAATGATGGGAAGAAAAAAGTTTGGAGAAGAAAGGGAACGGCACATGATCCAAGGCACACCACATCCTCTGTAAAACATGGTGGAGGCAACGTGATGGCATGGGCATGCATGGCTTTCAATGGCACTGGGTCACTTGTGTTTATTGATGACATAACAGCAGACAAGAGTAGCCGGATGAATTCTGAAGTGTACCGGGATATACTTTCAGCCCAGATTCAGCCAAATGCCGCAAAGTTGATCGGACGGCGCTTCATAGTACAGATGGACAATGACCCCAAGCATACAGCCAAAGCTACCCAGGAGTTCATGAGTGCAAAAAAGTGGAACATTCTGCAATGGCCAAGTCAATCACCAGATCTTAACCCAATTGAGCATGCATTTCACTTGGTCAAATCCAGACTTAAGACAGAAAGACCCACAAACAAGCAAGACCTGAAGGCTGCGGCTGTAAAGGCCTGGCAAAGCATTAAGAAGGAGGAAACCCAGCGTTTGGTGATGTCCATGGGTTCCAGACTTAAGGCAGTGATTGCCTCCAAAGGATTCGCAACAAAATATTGAAAATAAAAATATTTTGTTTGGGTTTGGTTTATTTGTCCAATTACTTTTGATCTCCTAAAATGTGGAGTGTTTGTAAAGAAATGTGACAATTCCTACAATTTCTATCAGATATTTTTGTTCAAACCTTCAAATTAAACGTTACAATCTGCACTTGAATTCTGTTGTAGAGATTTCATTTCAAATCCAATGTGGTGGCATGCAGAGCCCAACTCGCCAAAATTGTGTCACTGGCCAAAGATTTCTGGACCTAACTGTATGTGACCGTATGCATATTCTTCTTCCGTGTACACTAAGAGCCAGAGCCTAACAGGGGATTGTCCCTGAAACGCCATTTATGATAGAGGAATTTTTTACAGGAATGATCCGATGAAGGCAGCTTTATATTTATGTATCTACCTCAGCCATGATATAAATTTGGATGTATATTTATACAGGAATAGGCTGATATTAATCCCTGGGTCAATTGTCTTGACCTGTTGAGACGATTCCCCTCTATATTAGTACCCCTGATTGGCAACATTATCCTACGTGTGTAGTGAAAAGTCATTGTTTACTAATCCCCTGATGATCCCCCTTTCATTCGGCTCTTTTCCTAACAAAACTGATCTATTTTCCCAGACTAGAGATTTAGCACTAGTTAGAAAACCTTATCTGAATATTTCGCTCCATTTTTGAGTGGTGTGCATGTGGTTGGGTTATCACTTGTGTGTACACTTGGCTTCGGTGGTTACCTTGCTAGTAAATTATAGGGACAGTAAAGGTCAGCCATGCGGAACGGGGGGTGCCCAAAAAATTAAGGCACCCTCCGTTGGTAGGAAGGGCAAAGTGGGGTGCAATTTAGTAGACCCCCCCTATCCACCTGTTAGATTAATATCTCAGATGCTTTACTAAATATATCTGATACGTATCCCCCACTGCTCCTATTTGGTACGGATACAGCACTCACTGACACCGTCACTTAATTCAGAGGTTCCCAACTCCATTCCTCAAGGCACACCAACAGTGCATGTTTTCAGGATTTCCTTAGTATTGCACAGGTGATCATTTAATCACCTGCACAGGTGATGATTCCAACCCCCATGCAATGCTAAGGAAATCCTGAAAACATGCACTGTTGGTGTGCCTTGAGGACTGGAGATGGGGACCTCTGACTTAATTTGTTTTTATGTTGAATGAGAGGATACTGGTGTGTCTTTATCTAAGATATCTAAATAAAATGGAATTTGAGGTAGTTGTTGGTGGTTCTAATTGATATACCTCAGTGAGTATTTTTGTGTGGTTTTGGTCCGGCGGAACCGTCGCTGTGCCGGCAGCCATATATTGTGTATGGGGGTCTTTACTCCTGGCCAAAGCGTCGCTTGTCCAGCCGAACCGTCGCTGTGCCGGCAGCCATATATTGTGTATGGGGGTCTTTACTTCCAGCCAAAGCGTCACTTGTCCAGCCGAGCCATCGCTGTGCCGGCAGCCATATATCGTGTATGGGGGTCTTTACTCCTGGCCAAAGCATCGCTTGTCCAGCCGAACCGTCGTTGTGCCGGCAGCCATATATTGTGTATGGGGGTCTTTACTTCCAGCCAAAGCGTCACTTGTCCAGCCGAGCCATCGCTGTGCCGGCAGCCATATATTGTGTATGGGGGTCTTTACTCCTGGCCAAAGTGTCACTTGTCCAGCCGAACCGTCGCTGTGCCGGCAGCCATATATCGTGTATGGGGGTCTTTACTCCTGGCCAAAGCATCGCTTGTCCAGCCGAACCGTCGCTGTGCCGGCAGCCATATATCGTGTATGGGGGTCTTTACTTCCAGCCAAAGCGTCGCTTGTCCAGCCGAACCGTCGCTGTGCCGGCAGCCATATATTGTGTATGGGGGTCTTTACTTCCAGCCAAAGCGTCACTTGTCCAGCCGAACCGTCGCTGTGCCGGCAGCCATATATTGTGTATGGGGGTCTTTACTCCTGGCCAAAGCATCGCTTGTCCAGCCGAACCATCGCTGTGCCGGCAGCCATATATTGTGTATGGGGGTCTTTACTCCTGGCCAAAGCATCGCTTGTCCAGCCGAACCATCGCTGTGCCGGCATCATATATTGTGTATGGGGGTCTTTACTCCTGGCCAAAGCATCGCTTGTCCAGCCGAGCCATCGCTGTGCCGGCAGCCATATATTGTGTATGGGGGTCTTTACTCCTGGCCAAAGCATCGCTTGTCCAGCCGAACCGTCGCTGTGCCGGCAGCCATATATTGTGTATGGGGGTCTTTACTCCTGGCCAAAGCATCGCTTGTCCAGCCGAACCGTCGCTGTGCCGGCAGCCATATATCGTGTATGGGGGTCTTTACTTCCAGCCAAAGCATCGCTTGTCCAGCCGAACCGTCTCTGTGCCGGCAGCCATATATTGTGTATGGGGGTCTTTACTCCTGGCCAAAGCATCGCTTGTCCAGCCGAACAGTCGCTGTGCCGGCAGCCATATATTGTGTATGGGGGTCTTTACTCCTATTCATTGCAGCCGTCACAAAGCACGGACACTCTGCGGCGCTCTCTTAACAAGGAAGACCCCAGAACAGGTTTTAAAATAAATAAATAAAAATATTAACTAAATAAAAACAAACAAATGTAACTAGCACCTCTTTGTTATATCGAGGGGGCACGCTCCGAACAATCACACTTTTCAGCCTTTATATCAGATGTTCTAGATGCTATTTTTTTGTGTAGATTTTTTTGTGCTGTTTTTTTCCACCCAGAGTTTTAATTTCCGTAAATAACCCATGAAGAGGAAGACGCTGGCGAGGAGCACGAGACCAGGAAGATGTCGGTGCAATAATATTTGCTTGCTGGGATGCAGATTTCCACCCTGGATGTAATGCGGCCATGAATGATCCGCTTATGCCTCTTCATTCATGTTTGTGCTCGTGGTTTTGCAGGACGTCTTGGCGTTGCTTCTGTTTTGCTCTATTTTTAGCCTTCTGATAGAATTTAGAATTACGGAAGCCTCGTCTCTGGGTGCGTCCTGTCTATTCCACCAACCTGAGACATAATCACTGGCTAGGTGCTCGCTTGCTGTGACTCTCAGGAGGAATTGGTGGAAATCTTGCAAGCTCCTCTGCTGTGGAGGACGTCACAGCCAGGGAGAGTTACTGTGATGTGTGGTGGTGATGGTGGCACCAAAGAAAAGCCTGTTATGTGAGATTACGACTTCCCCATCATCAAAAGTGAATGGTGATCAATAGTTACGGTTCGATAAGGCGGCTGCTTCATTAATGCATGAGCGGCACCGAGTATTGAACAGACACTGGATTTGAGCAGGCTCTCGAGTTCTTGCCTTCATTTTGGGTTCAATCTTAGAGGTCTAAGGCTCTGTTCACACAGTGCAGATTAGATGCAGAAAAAAACGCAGCTTGTGGTAGAAAAAAACGCATGCATTTTTTGTTGCCTTTTTTTGTCATGCATTTTTTTCTGTGAAATTGGTGCGCGGAAGGGCTAAAGAATGCAGGAAAAAAACGGTCCAAGAATTGACATGCTGCAGATTTTTTCTGCACCCAAAACTGCAAGGAAAAATCAGTAATGTGCGCACAGCACTTCAGAATTCTCATAGACTTTGCTGGGAAAAGGAAAGACATGCAGATTTTGGCAACACACTGCACGATAAAACTGCACCAAATCTGCAACAAAAAAACTCCGCATGCGCACAGGACCTAACAGTAGCCACATTGTGGTGGAGATCATAAAGGATGAAGATGGAAAGTAACGTTGTAGGAGCTAAAAAAAATACTTTCTGTACTAAATTCCTTCCTGGTTCCCTTTACGAGACCATCCCTGTCTGAGACCAAGCGGTTCAGTACTGGTATTTCCTCTTCTCCTCCCTCGAGGCGGTTCAGTACTTGTATTTGCATTGTTCCTCCTTCGGGGGCGGATCAGCACTTGTGTTTGCTCCTCTCCTTCCTCGGGGGCGGTACACTTCTGTTTTCTAGTGTTGAGGTGGGACTTTGATCAGGGATCACCCCCAAGAAGAAGAATTGGCAAATTTTCTGTGTACTGATGAATCTCCTCCATATTTTTGGGCTCCCTTAGTTGGAGTTGAATTATGATTTTAGTTCTTTAGTTGCAGTCTCAAGACTAAAGTCAAAGGTGATTATGGCTTTCTAGTCATCTTCCTCGATGATTCATGGCTTTGCTGAGTAGCAATCATTGAACGGAAATTCTTTCTAATGTTTCTGCTCCCTCGGGGGTGGTTCAGTACTTGTATTTGCTCTGCTCCTCCCTCGGGGGATGTTCAGTACTTGTATTTGCTCTGCTCCTCCCTCGGGGGTGGTTCAGTACTTGTTTTTACTCTGCTCCTCCCTTGGGGGCGGATCAGTACATGTATTTACTCTGCTCCTCCCTTGGGGGCGGATCAGTACTTGTATTTTCTCTGCTCCTCCCTCGGGAGCGGATCAGTACTTGTATTTGCTCTGCTCCTCCCTCGGGGGTGGTTCAGTACCTGTATTTTCTCTGCTCCTCCCTCGGGGGCGGATCAGTACTTGTATTTGCTCTGCTCCTCCCTCGGGGGCCGCTCAGTACTTGTATTTGCTCTGCTCCTCCCTCGGGAGCGGATCAGTACTTGTATTTGCTCTGCTCCTCCCTCGGGGGCCGTTCAGTACTTGTATTTTCTCTGCTCCTCCCTCGGGAGCGGATCAGTACGTGTATTTGCTCTGCTCCTCCCTCGGGGGCGGTTCAGTACTTGTATTTTCTCTGCTCCTCCCTCGGGGGCGGATCAGTACATGTATTTTCTCTGCTCCTCCCTCGGGGGCGGATCAGTACTTGTATTTTCTCTGCTCCTCCCTCGGGGGCGGTTCAGTACTTGTATTTGCTCTGCTCCTCCCTCGGGGCGGTTCAGTACTTGTATTTTCTCTGCTCCTCCCTCGGGGGCGGTTCAGTACTTGTATTTGCTCTGCTCCTCCCTCGGGGGCCGTTCAGTACTTGTATTTTCTCTGCTCTTCCCTCGGGGCGGTTCAGTACTTGTATTTTCTCTGCTCCTCCCTCGGGGGCGGTTCAGTACTTGTATTTGCTCTGCTCCTCCCTCGGGGGCGGATCAGTACTTGTATTTGCTCTGCTCCTCCCTCTGGGGCGGATCAGTACTTGTATTTTCTCTGCTCCTCCCTCGGGAGCGGATCAGTACTTGTATTTTCTCTGCTCCTCCCTCGGGGGCCGTTCAGTACTTGTATTTTCTCTGCTCCTCCCTCGGGGGCGGATCAGTACTTGTATTTTCTCTGCTCCTCCCTCGGGGGCGGATCAGTACTTGTATTTTCTCTGCTCCTCCCTCGGGGGCGGATCAGTACTTGTATTTGCTCTGCTCCTCCCTCGGGGGTGGATCAGTACTTGTATTTTCTCTGCTCCTCCCTCGGGAGCGGATCAGTACTTGTATTTTCTCTGCTCCTCCCTCGGGAGCGGATCAGTACTTGTATTTGCTCTGCTCCTCCCTCGGGGGTGGTTCAGTACATGTATTTGCTCTGCTCCTCCCTCGGGGGTGGTTCAGTACGTGTATTTGCTCTGCTCCTCCCTCGGGGGCGATTCAGTACTTGTATTTGCTCTGCTCCTCCCTCGGGGGCGGTTCAGTACTTGTATTTTCTCTGCTCCTCCCTCGGGGGCGGATCAGTACTTGTATTTTCTCTGCTCCTCCCTCGGGGGCGGATCAGTACTTGTATTTTCTCTGCTCCTCCCTCGGGGGCGGATCAGTACTTGTATTTTCTCTGCTCCTCCCTCGGGGGCGGATCAGTACTTGTATTTTCTCTGCTCCTCCCTCGGGGGCGGATCAGTACTTGTATTTTCTCTGCTCCTCCCTCGGGGGCGGATCAGTACTTGTATTTTCTCTTCTTCTCCCTCGGGGGCGGATCAGTACTTGTATTTTCTCTGCTCCTCCCTCGGGGGCGGATCAGTACTTGTATTTTCTCTGCTCCTCCCTCGGGGGCGGATAAGTACTTGTATTTTCTCTTCTCCCTCGGGGGAGGTACACTTCTGTTTTCTAGTGTTGAGGTGGGACTCTGCTCAAGGACCACCCCCAAGAAGAAGAATTGGCAAATTTTCTGTGTACTGATGAATCTCCTCCATATTTAGTTGGAGTTGAATTATGATTTTAGTTCCTTAGTTGCAGTCTCAAGACTGAAGTCAAAGTGATCATGGCCTTGTAGTCGTCTTCCTCCATGCTCCTTGGCTTTGCTGAGTAGCAATGATTGAACGGAAATTCTTCCTAATGTTTGTGAGCTCTTTTGTATGTTGTGAGTTGAGCTGGAGACGTCTTACATTACTGGGAGGCGCTTATCCCGGGCATTATTAGCAAACAAAACACTCTTGTCTTTTCCGGATCCAGACGTGTCCATCCAGAAAAACCCGTTTCTTGGATTCCATTAGTGATATTTTCTAGGCACCTTTTATTTTCTTACTACAATCTGTGTCAAGTCAAAAAGTCGCATCATTTACATGAAAAATGTGACGTTTAATGGTTTAATTGTTCTTCATCTGGTTTTATAATTCTGATTGGTTCTCTTTTTTCTATGGGATGTGCTGAGTAATAAGATTACTGTGGCCGGGATCTCAGTCTTGGCACAATTTTACGGGTGTTTTTCACTTTTTGCTTAGTTTTGTTTTTTGTTTATTGGCCAGATATTGATACATTGCATTTTTTCTTCTTATCAAAGACTAAATGGGAATAGAGCTGGAGTGACGGTGGCTTCGGATCTACCGTAGCTCTTTAGCCTCATTTCCATATAATTTAAAATGCTGATTTCTCAGTAATGGAGGAATGGACCGTTCATGTAAAGGTATCTCTGGACTTGTCTTTGAAAGCGCTACATGTGCATATAAATATTTTGGGGGATGAAATACCCCTTATATTCCCTTTAAAGGGGGAGGGGAATCTAAAAGGATTTTCCTAGATTCTGCATTTTTATATAAAACATATAGCATGCTTATATAATGTTTCTATTAAAGCATTGCCTGAGGCTCATTCCACTGTTCCCCCGTCGTATCAGAACATTTTTTTTTGCAAGCATGACACTTTTTTTATTGACTTGGAAGTAAAAAATAATGCATCCTGCAGCGTGCGCTGCCATATGCTGCCTCCATGGGGCGCCGTTGATACTTTCCTTTATCTCTGTTATATGGCATCTGATAGAACAAGCTTGTGGTCTTTATTTTGGCGTGCATTGCGGGGTTGGACAACCTGTGGCCTGGCGCCACATGCAGGCCACGTTCTGTGCGGACGGCCCCACCATCTCATCCGTCATGCTAGTCTGTGTGTGGGGAGTTTTCATGTCGACAGAGTGACGCATAGACAGGAGAAGTGGCGGACAGGCACCAGTGGTGCTGATCAGGAGGGTCCGTGTCACCCGTTACGGGTGGTTGTCTATTGCAGGTTGTTGGAGTTGTACAAATGGTGGATGGGCCGTTACCAAAGCACTCATTATCTTCAGTGGAGACGGCCACATATGTGATCTCCTTTCTGGAGGGCGGATTGGGACAATGGGGGATCCATTTTCCTTATGAAGTGGAAACAGCATCCAGATTTTGGCAAAAACTTTGAACCAGCCCTTAGAAATTTTCTGTTTTTGGGAGTGGATCAGTATGATCAAAAAAGATTGTGCACCCCCCGCTGTGCAGTGCGGCTCCATAGATGTCTGTGGGTGTTGTGTATCTCTTTACCACCTGCTGCGATGACACGGAGGTGTCCATGAACCCTTCCACAGTCCTGTAAAAAGAGATCTAATGGATAGAGTTGGGGCAAATCCATTGGGTTGAGCTGTATGGTCAGTAATCTGTGGTCTTCGGACGGACGGGAGTCCTCTCAATTGTCTCTGATCTCCGGCATCCGTGGCTCTCGTTTTGACGGGGTGTGACATCATGGTTGCGGTGTAACGTATGTGTGACATCACACCAGGCCACGGATGTCGGAGATAGAACATTGGGGCTCCCGTCTGACGGCCACAGATCACTGACCTGGCTGCTTGAATCGATTTGCACAAACTCTTGTGACTTCCACCAATGAAGTGCTCGGTCCGGTTTTCTTTTTTCCAGACAGTGGACATGTCCGATGTGATAGAGCTGAAACCTGAGTATAAAAGTCCGTGCAGCGTCCCGAAACCTTCCCGAGCCGATCTCCCACTGCATTAATAAATCCCACAAACTAACACGATGCGGAGAGTTTGGATTTTTCCTACCGAGATTCCCATATTATGTATCACTCGGTGTCATCACATTCTGCGTTTCCGCTGACTCGGCGCAGAACGTCAGAACTCTCCCGTCACATATTTCGATTGCCGTCTTGCACTTTGGAGTCCTTGAAATTTTTATAGGATATATAATTTTCTAGCCGCCGGTCAATTAAACAACTTATAACTGTGTCCATCGATTCCGCACATCATTACACGGCCACATCCAGCCTCGTGGTGAGGACGGATCCAGCGGGTTATGCCTTACTCAATACAGGTTGTGTTTTATTGTAGGATTTTGCTTGGGACTGCTGGAATAAGGCCGGTTTACTACAACGGAAGCCATTTATTTCCATGAGTGATTCAATGTTCATTGATTGAGAACACAAAAAAAATCACTCACAAAGTATAAATTCTGGAATGTGGCGGCCATGTTTATTACACGGAAAGTGACAAAACAAACCACTGGACACAGAAACAGTTTACAATATTTTTTTTTATCTCTATTTAAAGGATTTGTTTATTCAATCAGTTTTCTTAATTGTTAAAGTCGTAGAAAAAAAAATACTTATGTCTACCGTTGCCATGCAGCTCTTGTACTGCTGTTTACCTTGTCCCTGCTGGTCCTTCTCTGCACACAAGAAATGTCCCTTGGCTTTCAAATTATCTGTCACCAGTTTTTTTTTTGTTTTTTTTTTAACCACCTAATCTGAGAGCAGCATAATATTAAGACAGAGACCCTGATTCCAGTGATGTATCACTTACTGGGCTGCTTACCACTGACCACTATCAGCAGGAGATTATCACTAGAAGACTAGTAAACATGCTGACTGTAGTCCTCCATACTAGTAAGCTCTGTATAACTTGCCCTCACCACTGATTTTCAGCTTTCTCTGTTTAATGCCACTCCCACCACTGATTTGCAGTTTTCTGCCTATGCACAGTGTATACGGAAAGATACCAATCAGGGGTGTGGGTGAAGATTTATGCTGCTGCAAATCAGTGATGTGGGTGGGGTTAAAAGTAGAAAGCTTGCAGTCAGTGGTGTGAGGGGGATATACAGAAAGCTGCCAATCGGGGGCGTGGGGGGTATATACAGAAAGCTGCCAATCAGGGGTGTAGCAGGGGGGTATACACAGCTGCTAATCAGTGGTGTGGGCGGGATTATAAAGAGCTCATCATTCAGAAAACTGATAGATCTGCAGCAGAGAAAACAGTGTTTTTTTTATCAAAATGACAGTAAGCAGCCCAGTAAGTGACACATCACTGCAATCAGAGTCTCTGTCTCTACATCATACTGCCCTTAGAGTAGTATTAACCTGTGGTGCGCCATATTATACCTCTGTAATCGTTCATCTGACGAGGTTTTAATCCTCCCAGATTCATAGTATTTAATAAAATAAGGTGCCTCTCTGTGAAATCAGAGTCATCTGGAGGTCCAGTGACGTCTCAGGGTGTTGTATTGTGGCTCTAATGCCGGAGAAAAGGCCGTTCATCCCGCAGCCGCTGTATCGAAATTTTTTTATAAAACTTCACATTTAGTTAGATTAATATTGAAAACTTTGGAACAATCTTATCCTGGCAGCAGGCGTCATGCGTCTAGTCTATGCGTTTCGAGCAAAACGCTCTTCATCAGGTGCTTTGACTCGTTTGTACTCCTGATGAAGGGTGTTGTACCTGAAACGTTGATCTCTGGCCTCTTACCTCTTGCTGTGTGATTAATACATGGGAGATGAATAAAATCGTCATTGAAGCGCTCTCCAGTGCCGGTTGGCGCAGGATCACATCAGGTCTTCTGCCGGACGCTCCCTACACCTCGAAAAGCGTTAGCAAAAATTAAATCAAGTATGGAAGAAATCCGCATCCTTGCACTGATGAGTGTTGTCCTTCTCCGGCCTTCATCTGATCTGCATGTCTCGTCCAATCACTTCTACCCTTCACCATGATGGCTGCCACCATCCAATCCGCAGGGAATGAGGATCCTCCTGATGATGGGACTGTGCGGCGTTCCCCTCTTCTCTCCGTCCTCCGCTTGCAGTAGATCAGCGGATCCCCCGCGATCCCTCGCTCTGCAGCAGCTCTGCTATATATTCATTATCCGCTCTCTCAGGACACATCTCGCTCACCTTCAGCTCCTCCGTCCTCTTCTTCCCCTGCAGCTTTTCTCTGTCCCTCTGTGATAATATTCACCAGAATCATCTGCAGGACCCCTCGGCTCGGGGGGAAAATATCATTTTATATTTTATTACAGTTGCTTTTAGTGTCGGGTTTTCCCAGCGCTGTAGGGTGGCACCAGGATATACCCCGACCTCTTATAAGACAGGACCACACTCCAGTTATATGGAAGATGAGAGATATTATGTATCACTTCACATGAAGACAAGCGGCCTGAGAAGATCATCATCAGCATGTTAGGCCCTGTTCACATGGGCTGGATTTACAGCAGGTTTACAGATTCCAATCAATATCCCAAGATTGTGAGTGAGGTCTCCGCAATCTGGGGATATCTGAAAACCATCTTGGCATCTAGTGCAGCCTACAACGGACCAAGGCTCTGGTTCTGGTGTGAACACGGGCTTATTGTATACATATTCCATGTTATGTTTTTTTAATTTGTGGAGGGGGACACAAAAAATGTCGTCTACTGTGGAGTTTAAATTCTATATATCGACACCTTTTGGGGATAGTTTTCTTAATTAAAGGGAGTCCGCCACCTAATCTGAGAGCATCATGATGTAGGGGCAGAGACTCTGATTCCAGCGATCTGTCACTTACTTGGTTGCTTGCTGTAGTTTTGATAAAAATCACAGTTTTCTCTGCTACAAAACTATCAGTTCTCTGAATGCTGAACTCTATATAACTCCTCCCACACTATTGATTGGCAGCTTCCTGTGTATAATTCTTCTGCAGCACACCACTGATTGCCAGCTTCCCGTGTATGATTCTCACACACACCACTGATTGGCAGCTTTCTGTGTATAACACCGCCCACACCACTGATTGGCAGCTTTCTGTGTATAATCCCATTCACACCTCTGATTAGCAGCTTTCTGTATATAGCCCCACCTAAACCACTGAGTGGCAGCTTTCTGCCTATGCACATTGTACACAGAAAGCTGCCAATCAGGGGTGGGGGTTATACAGAGCTTATGAGTATAGCGGACTATAAGCAGCAGTTTTACTATTCCTCTAATAATAATTTCCTGCTGATAAAATGGGGATTTTATTTTTAAAATTTACAGCAAGCAGCCAAGTAAGTGACACATCGCTGGAATCAGTGTCTCTGCGCCTACATCATGCTTCTGACAGATTCACGTTACCGGCATGTATTTCTGGTTAAAAAATATTTTTGTGCAATTTAGTTTTTTTATTTAAATGTGCACAGTTCTCAGTGTTGACTGTCTATTGCCGGCTGCAGAATGGAGTCACTGAGAGTCTAATCTCCTCTCCTGCTCCGGTGCCACAGCTCAGCTCACATTATATGTGGTCATAGATCAGCTGAGAGGAGCTCAGAAGAAAGAACCAGCTCACTGACGGATTCTCAGTTAGCTCATTTTGTAGCCATCAGTGCAACACAGAAGCTGTGGGCAAGTAATGGTAAATGATATCCAATTGCAAAAATGATCTTTAGCCAAAAATCTGGCCATTTAATTTAAAAAAAAAAAAAAAGAAAAGTCTATTCCCATGCAGGTGTCCATTCCCTTTCCAGCTTGGGGCGGCGGTGATGTAATGCTGCGCGAGCGCTGCTTCTCCTCGTGCTGCCGACAGCGCGGATCTGTCATTATTATTATTATTTTAGGTTTCATCGCTGTTGCTGCAATTGGATAATGACAGCGAGCGGATTGTTGTCACCGAGCTATTTATGTGCCACAACAGTGTGACGATGCGTAGGAGATGAGTGACAGCCGCAGCCATTGTGCCTCGCACCGACACTTCCCATACAGCAGCATTAGTGTAAACGGGGGCACGGACGGCGCGAGACGCAGAGTCATCATCACTGACCCTTCACATTGCAGGCCACAGCAAAAGAGCTGTTTGAATTCATGTACTTTTTCCCAGCAAGGAGAGTGTTAATTATTACAGTATTTGCTATATTAGAGGGGTCTTTCCACTGTTCTAGAGAGGATAAAATAGAAACAATGTGTTACAGGGAATCTCAGCAGCTATTTGCTGTGTTATCGGAGACCCGGATTTCAGTGATGTCACTTTCTTGGCTGTGTTGCTGTTTCAATATAATCAGTATTTTATTAGCAGGACATGTCTCCTGCCTGTTAGTCCAACCATGTCCCCACCGCTGATTGGCAGCTTTCTTTGTACACAAAGTTGTCAATCAGTGGTGTAGGCAGGGTTATACACCGATAGCTGTGGGTCTTTATGCACAGGAAGCTGTCAGTCAGTGGTGGGGTCGGGGTTATACACAGGAAGCTGCCAATCAGGCATGTTGGTGAGGTTATATACAGGAAGCTACCAATCAGTGGTGTGGGCGGGGGTTATACAGAGATGCCAATCAGTGGTGTGGGCGGGGGTTATACAGAGATGCCAATCAGTGGTGTGGGCGGGGGTTATACAGAGATGCCAATCAGTGGTGTGGGCGGGGGTTATACAGAGATGCCAATAAGTGGTGTGGGTGGGGTTATACACATGAAGCTGCCAATCAGTGGTGTTGGCGAGGTTATACAGAGCTTACCTTTCTGTAGTACAAGGAATCTGACTTAGTAAAAAAAACAAACAAAAAAAAACAATAAAAAAATACCTGGAAAAAAACCCTATAAACATACGAACAGAAAGAAATAGAGTGAAAACAGAAGTGTGGCGTTTATATTTTTCACTGTACTTGGTTACTTTGTGTTTTCTCTGTAATTTCTCCTGGAGACGTCTTACTGGATGTGTCTATATAGTATTCATTGTTCTTGGAGCTGAGCTGCAGTACCACACATGACCAGTGCACCGGGGTGGCGCTGTTTTTTAGCAGACAGCAGCCATGTTTTTCTGGTGCCTTGGATAGGATTTGTGAGACTGGAGATCATGGCTGCATACAGCGGTATTAATGGCAGCGCTGTGTTACAGAATATAGACTTGTATCACTCACTAATTTATAGGACCTTGTTATGAGACATAGAGCGGCCGAGCGGCCAGGGATTTCTCAGCATCATCACATGGGGGTCAATATGCCATAATAAATACCAGCGGTAAATACTGTAAATGATGCTGTATAGGAGTGTAGTCTTCTCCGGATAGGGCCGCCATGCTCTGCGCTCCACCATGCTCTGCGCTCCGCGCTCCACCATGCTCTGCGCTCCACCATGCTCTGCACTCCGCGCTCCACCATGCTCTGCGCTCTGCGCTCTGCCATGCTCCGCGCTCCACCATGCTCCGCGCTCCGCCATGCTCTGCGCTCCACCTACTGTAAGTGATGGGCATTTTCGGCCTTGTCAGATATCATTTCTATAGTGGCAGCGCCCGGTGTTTGTTGCCAGGCTGATAATTGCGCGGTAATGATGCCCTGTCTGCATTCGGAGGCTTCTGGATGAGCGGAGCCAGCGCCGGCCGCTGTGTGCCAGGCTGTAATAATAGAATATGAGCTCATCGCTGCTCCTCCCAGCACCGGATCATCAGGGGATTACTCTTATGTTTTTGGTGGTTTTATTAAGTGTTTGTTATTTGCGGTATATTTCTCACGTTATATATAACACACAGATTCAGCTGTTGCTTTTCTGATTGGACGGTGAAGGCGCGGCGTCCGGCTGCTCCCGGAATGCCTTAATATTGGGAGTAATTTGGGTAAATCGGGGACTGGATCCTCTGGGTTATCACGTTTCTAAATATGTCCCCTCTTCTACCCGCACCCGTAAAAGAAATAAACCATTCTAGGAGATCAGTGTTTAGTCTGGGGGGTCTGATGCCAAGGACCCCTGGTGCCAAGCCATATACTTGTATGGCGGTGTTGTGGCTTCTTCCCGTTGGGTTCTACGTTGCTTGATTATGCCTTCACTTTATGATCAGTGGGAGTTCTAGGTCCCCACAATATTGAGACTGAAGGAGAAGCAGCGCAGGGGGTGTACGATGTCCTCCTGCCACCATTGAAGTGAACGGGGCTGCAGCAGTTCACAGCCGGGGAGGACAGGAGCATCGCAGCGCAGGGAACGTATAAGGGGCATGCAGTGATAAAACCAGGACCCCCCTAATTCTCTGCGTGAGGGGGGGGGGGAGTCAGACGCTAACGGATTGAAAAGCAATTGCATATCCCTCTGATATTAACCCTTTTATCATTGTTAGATCTGTCTTCAGTGCAGGCCCATGATGACAGCGGATCCGCATCTGGCCCATTATGGCTTCTGCTCAGATGTAAATAGACCCCAAAATCTGATATTACAGCATTATAGCTCTGGCAAAACTTTAACAAAACGTTTGGGTTTTGGGTTTTCCTGTTTCCCAAATGCAGTTTGTTTGAAAGAAAAAAAAACAAAAAAACAAAAACTCACAAAACCCCCAAACTGTGGACTCACCCTCCCCAGGTCCAACGTTGAGTTGCTCCTGGTGTCTGGTATTATGCCAACACCGCTGCAGTCAATTGATGCTTTGAGCGGCTCGTGACGTCAACTCTGGCAGAGCTACTGAGCTCACTGATTGGCTGCAGCACTGTTGACATGACGTTATTGCTGCAGACAACAACATAACGGGAGCAGCAGCAGGGACTCAGAACTGGACCTGGGGAGGGGAGTAAAGTGCAGTTTGCTTTGTTCATTTGTTTCTTTAAACAAACTGCAGCCAGGAGCACGGGCGGCTCGAGCACTCCTTTACAGGGTTGGTCTAGGAGCATGGCGGCTTTTTTTTGCTGAGATGCAATGCCATACTCACCAGTAGGAGGCTGCGGCGCTGTTTTAGAAGGAAAGCAGCCACGGTTTTCCGACTGTGGACAAGGCCACACTTTTATACTCTGATCAGTTTCCTACAAAGGATTCTTTACAAATCTACATTGGATTTTCCGCTGACACTTTTGACAGGAGCGATGAAAAGGCAAGAATCCAGTTGCTTCTGGGGCCTCCACATTTCTCACTGATGGGGGATATTTGGGTAGAGCGGAGCTTCATTTTCCTTTCCAAGTGACAGATCTAATAAAGCGATCAGACCCGACCCCGGATGTTTTCTATAGACTGATATTTACCTTCAGAAGATCAG